>NW_006295731.1:142775-154731 GCF_000327345.1 Myotis davidii
AAAGTCACTAATCAGCAGAGAGATGCAAATCAAAACGACAATGAGGTACCATCTTACATCTAGAACATCTATCATCAACAAAGAATCAACAAATAAGTGCTGGCGAGGATTCAGAGAAAAAGGAACACTAGATTCACTGCTGATGGGAATGCAGATTTTTAATTATTTCCTCAAAAAATTAAAAATGGAACTTCCCTTTGACCCAGCCATTCCACTTCTGGGAATATATCCTAAAAACCCAGAAATACCAACCAGAAAAAAAATATATGCACCCCTATCTTCACAGCAGTGTTATTTACAATAGCTAACATCTGGAAACAGCCCAAGTGCCCATCAGTAGATGAATGGATAAAAAAGCTGTGGGACATTTACACAGTAGGGTACTATGCAGCTATAAAAAAGAGGGATCTCTTACCCTTGGGACAAAATGGATGGACCTGGAGAATATTAGGCTAAGTGAAATGAGCCAATCTGAGAAATACAAATATCATATGATCTCATTTATTGTACAATCTAATGAACAAAATGAATTGATCAAAAAAATAAGACCCGAAGCATGGAGGCATGGAACTGACTGACTTACTTTGATGTGGGGATGGGGGCACAAGAAGAGATAAACCAAAGAAGTCATATACTTATATGCAAAACCCAAGGGCATGGGAAATAGGATGTTGAAGACCTGGGGGAGTTGGTAGGGGCTGGGTAGTGGGGGGTAAAGAAGGAAAATGGGAGACATCTATAAAAAGGAAATGTGGTCTCTGGTGCCCTGTGAATTGTTTGTGGTGGCAGTAGGCAGGAGGTCAGTTGTATTCAGTCAAAAGTTGAGAAATTTAGAAAAATAAAGTAAAAAGTTTGAATTGAGTAATTTCAGGATAGAATTAATCTCTACTTTATTTTCAAGCTAAATAAAATGTTTTAATATAGGGAAAATAACTCAAAAAACCTAGCTTTACTTTCATGTTCTGAGTCATTTGCATTAATAACGTGGTCCTAGAAACAAGTGTGAAATATATGATATGGTTACGTCTGAAAATAGCTTTCTATGGAAGATTGATTGGTGCATTCATTAAAATATTTATGTACAAATGTATGTCCTGTTTATTCCAAAAAGGAGTTGAAACAGGCTACGGAGTTATGCATATAAGGCGCAAGATAAAAAGAGAGGAAATCAGGAGAAAATTATAAAAGATGGAGAATTAATATATGATGCAAGTAGAATAAAACTGCCTAAACTGCATGCCATGTGATCCTGTACAGTTAGGTAGAGGAAGAGTTGTGAGATTTCTGGAAACAATTGGAAGCACCCAAAAAGTGATCAGTTCTTTGATATGTAGTTCTCATGAGATAAAAACTAACTAGAGGTTCAGGAGTGGCAGAAGAGAAATTTTGTCCTCTGTATGGCAGACAGAACCTGAGGTGATCCTCAATGATTCCCCATATCCAAATTCTCATGCCTCTGCATAATCCCCTCAACTTGAATGTCGGGCCCACTTGTGAATTAATCCTTACCAATAGAATATACCAAAGAGATGGATCAACACTCTGGTATCACATTGTTACAAAAGATCTCTCTTTGCAGACTGGAGTAGGAAACTCTCCCATTGCTGGCTTTGGAGAAGTAACCATGTTGTGAGAGGGCCCATGGAAAGTGCAAAATGGCAAGGGACAACTTGAAATCTTTAGAAGTAGAGTGTGGCCCCTTACTGACAGTTATTAAGAAAATGGGACTTCAGTCCTACAACCACATGGGGATAAATTCTTTCTATAATAAGAATTACTTTGGAAGCAAAAGCTGAAAGATTTATACACTTAGGTCAGTTAGGGGACTAGATGAAAGAACAGATTAAGCAATAGTATATATAGCATAGACACAGACAACAGTGTGTTGATAGCCAGAGAGAAAGGTGGAGGTGGGCAAAGGAGGCAAAAATGGGGATAGAAAGAGACTTTGCTTGGGTCGATAAGTATAGGATGCAGTGTGCAGGTGTTGTTTTATTGAGTTGTGTACTGGAAACCTGTATGGTTTTGCGAACCAATGTCACCCTAATAAAGTAAATAAAAATTATTTTTAAAAATTAAAAAATAACTTTGAAATGGGATATTTTTCTGTTCAATGTTCTGATAAATCTACAGCAGCCTCCAACACCTGCATTGCAACCTGGCAAGACCTAGGAGTAATAGGTCTAGCTGAGCTTTGCCTGGATTCTTAATTCATGGAAACTATGACATGATCAACTTGTGTTGTTTTAACCAACTTAGCTCTGTCCCAAATCATCCCTCAGGTCTCACTCATTAATAAATAGATCTCCACTGGAATTTGGGGGAATAATTTCCATGGAACTTTTCTCATTAAGGGCTTAACTGCAGTTCTTGTATAAACAGAATAAATGGACCATGTGACTGTTTAAATTTTCTACATGATCTTTCCTCATATAGAACCCTGCGTTGGCTTTTGAGATACTTGAATGTAGCAAACTAAATTTTCTGGAATAGGGTCTGCCACCTTCTATATGAGAACCTCTTTTATATGGTATCGAGCTACTCTTTTTCACTTTGAACACTTCAGGCTCTTACCACATATGTAATTGCTATACTGACTGCTAAACAATAATGCAATTTGCTTAATTCCTTTATCACCAGGCACATAATTATGTTAAAAAATAATGCAAGATACTCATTGATCTTCAGAATATCTTTAAAGATTTTCATCTTATAATCAACACATATATTTGTCTTCTTTGCTTTAGCATATGTGAAACAGAATAATTTCCCTGCTGTAGCATTTTCATCATTCTCCCTTCTTTTCTATAATCTTTGAAAATGTGAAAGTGGATGGGTGCTTTTTTCTTAACAATTCAGTGTGATAACAGCCACAGCTTCTGTTCAAGAGTTCCATTTAATTTTAAAAGGAAAAGGATTGTTATTCTAAATTAATAGATTTGATCCTGTAGAAAACTGATGAAATTATATAATTTTCTTAATTAAAGTAGATAATAAGTTATTAAGACATGTTTTACAACTTTTCACTATTATAGATCACCTGGGAGTCTAGCTTTCTTTTTTTTTTTCATCAGAGCATGAAGGGGTAGGAACTTTTGCAAACTATAGCTCTGAAGTAACAACAGGTTCTAATTTTCAACAATAGCTAACTATACAGTGTCATCAGTGAAAGAAAATCATTCTGATTAAATAGACATTTTTTTCTCACTAAAATACTGTTTGTGCCTTCCAATCCCAACTCTCAAGCAAATATCTTGTAGAAGGAGGCAGGTTATCAGTAACAAACAAAAACAGAAACAAAACAAAGCATTTTATTTAGGTAATAATAAATTTGATTTATGGCAATAAACTGGTCATTCATATTGTTCAGGATGAGTTATAGCCTTAAAAGTCGGGACTAAATCAACATAGGGATTTGTAGGGATCTATTTCTCACCAGACTAATGTCATTGCATTCAAATGCCATGATATTAGTATAGAGAAGGAAAATTTTCTCCTCTATCCTCTTAGGTTTAGTAGCTGAGACTGCAAATTGAACGGACAAAAGACAGATTAACAGGAGAAATGGTTTATTTTGCAGAAAAGAAATGAAAGCTCAAAGAAGTGGTTAGGCTTGAGAATTTATATACTACCTTATCAAAGAGCAATGTATTGTGAGAAAATGACAAGACAAAGGAAAAGGGGTTTGGGCTTCTAGAGGCAGTAAATAGTGGGAAGGTAAATATATAAGGAAAATAATGAAAAATAAAGGTTATTTTAGTAAGATTTGTTTATTCAGATTTATCTCAGTACTGACTTTCCATCTCCTGTTATAAGTATTGTCTTCCTCCTGGTATGGGACAGGGGAAGGAGGACAACTTCACAAAGGGAAATTTATACTCTGCTTTTAGGCAGAGGGAGGAGGACAGACAGTTCCTCCTGTGTCTGCTGTTTCTTAATTGCTTTCAGTTCAAAATAATCTTTACGTCAAAATACGCCTTGGTGTGGCATAGTCTGATCCCCTTCATTAGAGAAGTCCAAAATCCAAACTTGTGAGTCTAAATTAACAGATCTTTTCATCACTCAATCATTAGAAATCATACTGATTTCAGAAATACTGTTAAGGGAATCAAGAACTTCTGACATAGCTTAAACCCCACACATATAATATTAGTCTATATTTTTTCCATTTCCATCTTTAGCCCTTTCCAATGAGTGGTGATTCCTCTGCTCACAATGCTGCTACCCATGAGAATAAGATAATCAATACAATCATGATGTTAACAATAGCAATATTTATATTTACTTAAGTAGTTTTCATAATAATATTTAATTATTATTATTTCCACTTTTATAGTTTAAAAATGAGGCTTAGAGAAGTTAAGTAACTTGCCCAAGATCAGTGGTTAGTTAGTAAGGCAGAAATAGGACTAAAGGCCAGTTATCATAGCTCCTACTATATTATAATTTCCATTGTTTTCTTATCCATAAAGTGAGGCTAATAATATCATAAGGTTTAAAGACAGAAAAATATTGTATATAATCCAAGTCTGTGCTACTAGATATATGGTTTAGGGAATATTACTTAAACATGCTGAAGTTTAGTTTCCTTATTTGGAGTTCTTACCTATATTAACCTCATAAGGTTAATAATTGTAAGCATTAAATGAAACAATACATGTAAAGTCTTTAGTACACTGTCTTATCTATAGTATTAGTAAGTGCTCAATGATAATTATCTAGTATTATTATTGCCAATAATGACATTAATAGTTGTAGTTTATTAGTATAATTATCATCAAATTATTTCCACATAATCCTTAATTATTTCCATAGACCCATCCCAACTTTCAGGCCAACTAGTCACACCTAATTATAAATGCCTTGAGGTTTATAACAAGACCTTATTGAGATTAAATATCTTTCCATAGACTTCACATAATATTCTGTCATTAACATTGACTTTTATAGGCTTTTTGAATATGCTTGCACACACATTGGCTTTCTAGTAACCCATTCCTAGTGAAAAGCAATGCCCTCAGGAAAATGATAATTGGGTCAGTCATTTTTAATGGAGCTGGTGATAAGAAAAATATCATTACCATTATATGTGTACTGTCAGGCACTATTCTAGGTTCTTCACTTTTAATCCTACAGAAAACTTATGAAATAGGCATTGTTATTCTCCTTATTTTATAGATAAGAAAACTGACAAAGGGATTAATTGACTTGCCCACATTAAATCACTAGTACCAATTAGGATTCAAACCCAAATTTGACTAACTGCAGTGTCACTGCTCTTAAAGACAGTTGTGTGCCAATAACATAATTTCCTCAGTGGAAGAAATCAGCACCAGATGAACATAAGACTGACCTCAGCTACAACTATTAATCCATTATAAAAATTGAATCAAGGCTTTTCCTACAGGTATTCTACATCAGATTGTTGAAAGGTGACAATATTTGGAACATAATTATTACTTTGTTTTCAATGAAAAGAAACACCACTTACACATTTCTTTTCGGAAGTAGAGTGAGATTTTATTAGCAAATGACTTTGTTTTCCAATTTTAAACCTTGCCAGTTTATCACCAGAGGTGATTATGTAGGAAAGAGTAATAGAGTTAAATAGTAAACATAATTATTCTATTTAGATGATTTCAAGAGTTGAAATATAAACACGAGTAAGTCTTCAATATTTGATTCTGCAGTTGAATAATAGTTTTCTTTACCAAAAATAATTTCCAAAAGCCAGATTGTACTCATTCATTATTCCTCATTTTTTGCCTGCCCTCTTTTTTATAATGTTACCCTCGGGCAATCAACTTTTCCTCATACTGAGCATGTACCTGGAGCTGGAATTGTTCTCTGTTCTTGGATCCCAGCCTACTTGACTTCTCTTTTATCCCTCCCACTTTTCCAAGACATACTGTATATTCCTATGAAACCAAACTAGTGAATAACTTCCCATTATTTCCTCCCCATCAATTGTGCCAATCTCATGACACCCTCAGTAACCCACTCTTAATTCTTCAGTATTGTTCACTATACCACTGTATTTTCTCAATGAAAATTAAAATCTTTTACTAAGGGTTTTTGGGTGTTTTCTATGAGACTGATTACAGAATCATGAACTGATTTTTATTTTACGTTTGTAATGTGTCTATTCATTTCAAAAGTGGTAAATTGACCAATTGTAGGCCCACATATCTGTTTTGTTTGACCTCCATTATCTAATAATTATATAAAATATTTATTTCCAGATTATTTCAATTCCTTCATGCCAATCATGGCTGGATCTGAGCAGCAGCCACCTCCTTTCAAAAGAGAATATATTCTCTAGATAATACTAGTCACTACTTTTCCCTGTTGTCATACACCCTTGGCTCATTCATTCATTTTCATTGTTAGTCTTACTATTATAGCATGTAAATTTGGAAACCCTGATTATTTTGCAGGGAATAAATGTTTATTTTAGGAAAATTAAAAGATAAAATTAAGCAGTACAAACAAGAACCATGTGTAGACCAACCATCCAGAATCAAGCACAATTAATACTTGGTATATATTCTACCAACCAATTCTCTAAAAATAGGTATATAGGTAGGTAAGTAGATAAATAGACAGGTAAGTATGTTTGAATATGTTTTGCAGTAATGATGATACATCAATATTATTTATTATTTGTTTTTTTTCTTATTTCAATGCAATGGATCCAGACTGCTCAAAGAATGAAGTTTCAAAAGCCTTTGAATCTGTCTTCTACTCCTTTTGTGTGTTTTTTTAACTTTACCTTATAGCATCTAGTACAGTAAGCACTTAATACTTACTTTTAAGTAGACAAAATCTGCATATGGGCTGTGTAGCTTGGCTCCATTCTGACTTTCCAGTTTATGCTATCAACCCCACCCAGCTTTCTAGGAAGGCTTCAGTGACATGGGGACTGGCATGGCAGTTTAGGTGACTTAGAGAACCTAGGCCTCATCATTGGGGGTGGGAGGGGACTAAAAGTGTCTATGCTGCTGCTTAGATGTCAGTCACCCAAGCTCATATAGAGAGTGTACTCTCTGAGGCTTGCTGATCCTAGCAAGTTTAAAGCTCTACTGTAGCCTTAAACATGTTCTTTGTGGACCGCTGATAGTGTTTAAAAATTAGGCCAAGTGCTCCCTGAAGTTATGGTTTACGTTTTTACTTTGAGAGATTTACTTTTCCTCCTGGCAAGTATTATTCCCTCTCCCTCCTATAAGAACTATGAAATTTGTCTCTAGTCATGAAGATTTTGATATTAACCTATTTTTCGATCTTTACTGAAGAAAATCCTTTTTTCTGCTGCTCTTACTTTGATCCGCTGAAATATGGCAGCCACCTTATTCTTGTGCTTCTAAGTCTACTAGTCAGCATTTTTCAGATTACCTGAGATTTTATTGTTCTTCATGGTAGAAGACAAATCTTTAGAATATTTTCCTCATATAAATTGTCACTACTCTAAAAGAACCACTGAGATGTTCCTAGTCTATATTTTAAAAATAAGTGTTCTAACCATTCTTATCCAAGTAATATCAGTACAATGGAAGTATGTTTATAGAAGGAAAACTAGTTATTGATTAAAGAGATTAGTTCTAAATGTTCTATTTTAAACATCACCCTGTAGAGAATTCTTAAGATAAAATTTGCAGTTTTTTTGCTTCTTGAACAATCTACATGTAGATTGTCAGTGAACAAAAGTGTTAAATCAGTTATGCCATTAGTCATTTGATACATTAATATATCAAAATTTAATATTAATAGTTTATTAGTTGAAAAATGAATACTTATATAAAATGTCCAAGCACTATAACATTTCATGTAACAAATGTAAATGTGTCTTCTGCCCCACACCTTCAGTCTTGCTTCTGAGCAGCAATAACTCTTAGATTTTTTTTCTGAACTTCCTTAAAATTTCTGTGATATGAAGTTCTATACCTTGTGTCCTCCCTCACTTCACAATATATCTTTGAGATCATTACAGTTCAGCTTTAATCATTCTTTTAAAGTATTGCATATAATTTTGGATATTTCAGAATTTATTTTTACCTCCCATCTAGGAAATTTAGCTGTGTGTGTACGTGTGTGTGTGTGTGTGTGTGTTTAATATCGAGAGAGAGAGGGAGAGAGAGAGAGAGGGAGAGAGAGAATGTTGAAAGAATTTTAAATATTAAATTTCCCAATGCATGAATTCACCAAACAGATTAGATTGACCACATGTTAACATTATGTTTTTCTTGATATTACACAATTATTGCAATTGGGAAAAATCTATCAATTCAATTCTGTATTTATTCTATGTCCAGTACTGTGCTAGACATTGTTGTATATTAAAATTTTATAAGAGAAAATTCCTGGTTACACATATTTTCCATGGTAGTTAAGGCCAGATTCATACACATGAAATGATTAGAGAAGAGCATGAGACTGGGTACATTGGAAATGAGTTCCAATATGAACTCACTTAGGTATTCATTATAAACAGGGAGGTACGCAGAATGGAAGCAGGCTGTGTCTGTAGAGCATTTGAAGTGACCCTCTCTATCATAAGAATTCCATCTACACTGGGAACATGGCTTTATTTATGGGACATCTGAGGTTTGGCCTAATATCAAATTTGAAGTCTGTGGACAAATTTTGAGGCTTCTTTCCTCACAGAGAAACAACTTTATAGGAAGTAAAAAAAAAAACCTGACAAAACAAACTACAAATTGAAATATTTCTCTATATCAAAGCTAGTTTTGCCCTAAGAAAATCTCAGACAATCTTTCCAGTGTTCACATGTATGAACTTATCTACACGGTATTGGTGAAGTGATATGACAATTCTAATTCATTTTTTATCTCCACCTGTGAGTATGTTCACTGATGAAAGGAAGGGAGGGAGGGAGGGAAGGAGCGAGAGAGAGAGAGAATGAGAGAGAGAGAGAGAGAGAGAGAGAGAGAGGAGAAACATCAATTGGTTGCCTCCCCATATGCACAATCAAACCTGCAATCTAGGTAGGTGCCCTGACTGCAAATCGAACCTGCAATCTTTTCGTATATAGGACGGTGCTCCAACCAACTAAGCCACATGGCCAGGGCTCTAATTCACTTTTAAAAGTGCATTTTAGTTGTCTCACTGCATACACCTGGTTGGGAAAAAAAAATTAGTCCCTGTTTTAGAGAAGCAAAGAAGATATAAAAAGAGAGAAGGCTGATGTTTGTTAAAATGCTAATCTTGAATGCAGTGCCTTAGATTGCTCCGTGGACATACAGAATGCCAAGAGACATATGAAATCATGCTCAAAGTCACTAATCATCTGAGAGATACAAATCAAAATGACAATGAGGTACCATCTCACACGTGCAGAATGGCTATCATTAACAAATCAACAAACGACAAGTGCTGGTGAGAATGTGAAGAAAAAGGAACTCTCATGCACTGCTGGTGAGAATGCAGACTAGTGCAGCTACTGTGGAAATCAGTATGGAGTTTCCCCCCAAAAAATTAAAAATTGAACTCCAGTAATCCCACTTTTAGGAATATATCCCAATAAATCAGAAACACTGATCAGAAAGAATATATGCACCCCTATGTTCATAGCAGCACAATATACAATAACTGAGATTTGGAAATAGCATAAGTGCCCAACAAAAGATGAGTGGATTAAAAGACTGCGGTATATATATGTAATACCTTAATCAATAAAGACATTTAAAAAATTTCTGTGGTACATCTACACAATAGAATGCTACACTATTTTAAAAAAGGAAGAATTCTTACCATTTGCAACAGCATGGATGGAGCTGGAGAGCATTGTGCTAAGCGAAATAAGCCAGTCAGAGAAAGATAAATATCACATGATCTCACTCATTTGTGGAATATAATGAACAACATAAACTGATGAACAAAAATAGATCCAGAGACACAGAAGCATGGAACAGACCTTAAAACCTCAGAGGGAAGTCAGGGGATGGGTGGAAGTGGGTGTGGTAAGAGATCAACCAAAGGACTTGTATGCATGCATATAAGCATAACCAATGGACACGGACATTAGGGGAGTGAGGACATGTGCTGAGGTGTGGGAGTGGCTGAGGTCAATGGGGGAAAAAGGAGACATACACAATAATTTAAACAATAAAGAATTTAAATTAAAAAATGCTAATCTTTGAGGTTTTGGTTGGAAGTAAGATTCATGAGCTTTAAAATATTATACATGGATATTGAGAGGGTAAAAATTTGAGAGAAGACTGGAATCACCATTTTAACTTTATGAAGAATGCTGTATTTTACTTATATCTTTTAACTTACATTTCAACACTTGGAATTTGGGGACTTTTAAAAAATGAAAGATGTACAGATTAGAAGCCAATATTTTGGTGAGTCATAGGCTTCCTTTTCCTAGTACAGTCATTTGAGCAAAACAATACAGTGATAAAATATACTTGAAGGAAAGCAGGCTGTGCTGGATATCCAAAATATTTAGAAAATATTTTATGATAATGGAATGAATGAGCAGCTTTCTCAGAGTACATATATTTAATATGAAATCAGGGAATGGAAAAAACTGCCTTTCCTCTAACATATTTTGTATCTATAATGTAAAATATTTAGTGAAATATATGTTTTCATCTATTTTAGTCAGCCATATATCTCCTAATCCTTGTAATATGTTCACCAACTAGGAGTAAAAATTCTAATGTTTAATAAAGTGCAAAATACTTCAGCTTCTCAAAACTACTGTTTTTTCCAATTTTTTATTCTGTTCAACAAATATTTCTTGAATAGCTAAAAATCATTATGGCATTATGGTAGGCATTATAATAGGCATTGTGAGGAATGTGAACTTAAAAGGCAGTCCACTAATCTTACCATTCAGAGACTCACCTTCTAATATCAACTTTGCCACTTACTAGTTATATGATTTATAGATTCACTTACCATTTTGTGGTGTAGGTGCTGCATTCAATGACCTCTAATATGCCTTTCAACCACAATACAGTCCAATCCAGTGAGTAAAATCGTTTGCATCCTCAAGAAATTTACAGTATTTTGTGTGGAGTAAAACTGTTACAGAAAAAAAAAGAAAGAAAACAGAATATCAATGATTTTAAAAGAATGGCAAAAAAATATGTAGTATTTTAAAGGAAAGCACTATGGTGTCAATGGATGCTGTCATTAGTAGCTCCCTAGAGGGAATACCTTGGAAGGATTAGGCATTGCTAGTCAGAACTAGGGGTTATGAAACTATTCTGCTCCTTTAGTGGGCTTTCTCCATTTGGGTATTGCTAAAGGTTTGTCATTGACAAAGCAAAATTGGCAGAATGTCACCCTTTGAAGATTTTTATTTTTGAAGTAGTTAGGCAATAGGTATATTTTGGAGTGGTAGATAATGAAGCTAAAAGGGAGATGATGGACTGGGAGCCTAGGGAGGGGTCATAGCAATGGAATTCCCCCACAGACACCAATAGCAATTTTTCCTTATCCTATCTAATAAAAGAGAAACATGGTAATTAGCCATACATCGGCTACCCTTCCCATTGGCTAATCAGGGTGATATGCAAATTAACTGCCAGCCAAGATGGCGGCCAGCAGCCAGGAAGCTTGAAGCTAACATGAGGCTTGCTTGCATCAGTAAGGAGGAAACCAACGTTCCCTGCCTGCCTTGCTGGCCTCTGAGCTTGCAGTTTGAAACATTGTAACAAATATAGAAGCTAAACAAAACCCCAGAAACCTGCTTTCAGCTAGCTGGGATCTCAGAGCTGGAGTTGATACAGAGTTTCGATTATAGAACCGAAACAAACAAGATACCTGCTTTAAGGAGCGGAGGCCTAAGAGCTGGAGCCTCAGAGCTAAAGCTGGCCCAGAATAAAAAAAGAAAAAGAAAAAAAGGAGCGGTTGGGAGCTTCAGTCACCCCCAGCCTGAAAACAGCCCTCAGCCCCTCACCCAGACTGGCCAGGCACCCCAGTG
>NW_006295731.1:155563-159387 GCF_000327345.1 Myotis davidii
CAGGGTACAGAGCCCCAACCCCCCAATTGGCCCTAACCTGAGCGTGACTGGGGGTGGCATCACAACCTCCTGATCCACCCTGCTCTGTGCATGACAAGGGGTGGTGTCCCAACTCCCTAATCGGCCCTGCTCTGAGCCTGACCAGGGGCTGCACCTAGGGATTGGGCCTGCCCTCTGCCACCCGGGAGCAGGCCTAAGCCAGCAGGTCGTTATCTCCCGAGGGGTCCCAGACTGCAACAGGACACAGGCCGGGCTGAGGGACCCCCCCACTGCCCCCAAGTGCACAAATTTTTGTGCACCAGGCCTCTAGTATCAGTATAATGCTTCATCTGCAAAGTAATTTGATATCACATATCTCTAGGGTATGAGAATATGACAGAGCTGTTAAGAGCATGGCTTTGGACTCAAACAGAGCTGGGTTTAATATCCCAGCTCTGCCATTTACAAGGTATAATCTTGGATATTCGCTTGGCCTTTTACGCATCAGTTTTTTTCAATTGTAAAGTGGGTATAGCAACTACATCATGAGATGGCTATAAGGTTTTATTTAATACGATAATGTATTGTTTAGTACTCATCTTCAAAGAAGTCTTTTCTGACCTTCCACTGCAAAGCACTTAGCAATGTGACTAACACATGGGATATACTAAAAATGGTTCAGATATTGTTCTTCTCTTTGAGTAGAAAATCAAAACTGAGGTTCTGAGATTCTGCGTCAGTTATTAGATCCCAGTATTCTTTCTATTACACCAGTGATTCCCACCTGAGTTTTTTGCTCATACCCTCTGCCCAGGAGGATCTGTGAAGGTAATAATGAGAATCTTTGAGTCATTTTCCATATTTGAAGGAGCCTAACAGAGTGCATTTATTTACTTGTGATGAATTATATAACCTTACTAAAATGTCAAGTTTCTTTGCTTTTGCATGAAATTATATCAACTAATTTTGTTAATACTGGTTATCTCATACTGATGGAAAACTGATTGGCAATTATATGTATCTTTGATGAATAAAAATGAGAAAAGTTAATTTTGTATCATATGTTCAGTTGATCTAGGAGAAATTTCTATAAAGCTTAGAAGAACATGGAGGGGAAAATTCCCTTGTTGCTGAAACTATTGAGAAGCATGCTTTCTCTTTGGCTCAGGGAGAGCAGGGAAAAGGTGGTGGGGTAGACAGGTAAGAATAATAGTCAGAGAAAACTTCAGAGTTTGAGAGCTTAAAGGTACCTTTTTTCACATAATAAACATGCTTGAAATGAGGACATGCCTTGTGGTTTCCATCTTTGACAAGAAAATGAGGAAACTGAGGACCAGATAGGAGTAAGGAATTGGCCCAGTTGATAGAAGGTTCTTGTGGCAGAGCCAATATTTATTTCTTTTTTTTATTTTATCCCTTTATTGATTAAGATATTAAAAATGTGTCCTTATCCCCCCAATGTCCCCTCATCCCCCCAATGCTGCCCTCATCCTCACCCCCTGTTGTTCACATCCATCACTTATGCTTATATTTTAACCCAATGTCACGACTCCCTGTTTTATAGCTCTTTCCACTTCAAAGCAAAGAAATATAGCCATCCAGTCTTGGGTTCATCACAATGTCCACAATGGAATTTCCCTAGGCTTTTAATATTGACCTTTTCTAGTAAAAAAAAAGACAACACTTGTTAGAAGATGAGTAAAAATGCAATTAGACACAGATAGTTAACATATAAATGTCCCCTTTATATTGATTGGTTTCTTTATTGACTTGATAGTACATATTGCCATCTCCTGCTCTGAAGCTGAACTGAGAATACTCTGTTATGACTTCATTCTCCAGAGTTAATACAAATACAACAGACAAAGATGGAAAGGAGGATGAATAATAACAGTAGTTATCATTTACTAAACACCCATCATGTGCCAGTAACTTTACTCATGCAAATCTATTTACTGAATGCCTACTGTGAACCAGATATTATTCTAGTAAGTGGTATAGCAATGAATAAGACAGACAAACGTCTACTCTTATGGAGCTCATATTTTATTTCCCAAGTGTTTTTACATAGATTACCTCATAAATACCTTATATGAATATAAGCTATTATCCTTAATTTGCAACTAAGGAAGTGAAGGTAAAGTTGCTAATAACTTAAGGTCACACAACCAAGAATATTAGATTTAGAAGATGAAACAAGATTTATCTGAATCTTACATACACTCTTTTCTAATTTAATTTCTAATTATGCTATCTTACCAGATAACTTATTTCTGTCATTACTCTCAACTTCTACTTCCCCTTGTATTCATCATTCTTTTATATTATAGTGCAGAAAACATGCAGCTCAGGAAACCAAAGATAAAAAGGTAAAATACATTCCTGTTAATGAAACAAGTTGTGCATAGACTTGTGTATGTGCCATTGAGTCAGCTCCGACTCCTGACAATCTGATGAATGAGTAATGTCCACAATGTACTGTCTTCAACAGCCCTGCTCAACTCCTTTAGACTCATGCCTATAGCTTATTTTATCAAGTTCACCTATCTCATATTTGGCATTCTCTTTCAATGCTGCTTTCTATTTTTCCCAGCATTGTTATCTCTTCTAAAGAACCCTGCCTTTTCATGATTTTCTCAGAGTAGGAGAGCTCTGGTTTTGTCATTTTTACCTCCAACATGTTTCAGGGTTAATTTGCTCTAGGACCCACTTGCTCATTTTCTGTCAGTCCAGGGTATCCATAGAGCCCACTTCCAATACCATATTTTAAATTAATCATTTTTCCCTATCAGCCTTCTTCACTGTCCAACTTTTACATCCATTCATATTAATTTAGAAGACAAGTGTGTGGATGATCTTAGATTTGGTCTCCAATGACACAGCTTTACTCTTAGTAGCTTTCTGAATTCTTCCATTGTTGCCCTTCTGAGTCTCAGCAAGCATAGGCTTGCTCACACACTAAACAGAGATGGTAAAATACACTGTTTGATTTTGAGAAGAATTTGGAGAGACAGATAGGAAACAGTTTACATTAATAGACAACATTTATTGACTACATAGTATATAATAGCCAGTACACATTTTATACATATTAATATGTTTAGCTTTTGCAGCACCCCAATAAGAAAGGTATTGTTATAATTATTTGATGGAGTCTTTGGGGTTTTCTATGTATAGTATCATGTCATCTGCAAATAAGGACAGTTTCACATCTTCTTTTCCAATTTGGATACCTTTTATTTCTTCTTCTTGTCTGATCACTATGGCTAGCACTTCTAGTACTATATCGAACAGGAGTAGTGAAAATGCGCATCCAAGTTTTGTTCCTGTTCTTAGGGGAAATGAGTTTCGTTTTTGTCCATTGAGTATGATGTTGGCTGTGGGCCTGTCATATATGGCTTTTATTATGTTGAGGTATGATCCTTCTATTCCCACTTTACTGAGAGTTTTTATCAAGAAAGGGTGTTGGATTTTGTCAAATGCATTTTCTGCATCAATAGATATGATTATATGGTTTTCATAACTCAGTTTGTTTATATGGTGTATCACATTTATTGATTTGTGGATATTTAGAATGCCCCTGTAAAGCTGTCCGGACCAGGCCTTTTGTTTGCTGGAAGATTTTTTACTGCTGCTTCAATTTCTTCTGTAGTTATCAGCCTATTCAGATTTTTTTATTCTTCCTGATTGAGTTTTGGAAGTTTGTATTTTTCTAAGAATATGTCCATTTCGTCTAGGTTGTCCATTTTGTTGGAATAGAGTTGTTCATAGTATTTTTTCATAATCCTTTGTATTTCTGTGGGGTCGGTTGTTACTTTACCTCTTTCATTCTGCTTTTGTTTATT
>NW_006295731.1:159731-160260 GCF_000327345.1 Myotis davidii
ATATTTCTGTTTAATTGCTATTAAAATTTTAAAAAAATTAATTTCCAGGGGGCGCTGAGTAATATTTTTTCTGGAAAGGGGGCGGTAGGCCAAATAAGTTTGGGAGATGTGCCTGCAATCAAGGTACATGCCCTTGACCAGAATTGAACCTGGCACCCTTCAGTCCGCAGACTGACGCTCTATCCACTGAGCTAAACTAGTCAGGGCTTTACTTGTTTTTTGAGATAGGCCTGTAGAGCTATGAACTTCCCTTTCAAGACTGCTTTTACTGTGCCACAGACTTTGGATTGTGTTTTCATTGCCTTTTGTTGCCATGATGCTTTTTACTTCTTCTTTTATCTCGTTGGTAACCCAATCATTGTTTAATAGCATGCTATTTAGCCTCCAGGTGTTTGATTTTTTTGATTGTTTTTATTTTAGCTGATTTCTAGTTTTATGCCATTATGATCTGAGAAGATGCTTGTTATGATTTCTATCTTCTTGAATTTGAAGAGAATTTGCCTGTGTCCTAATATGTGGTCTATCTGTG
>NW_006295731.1:160772-161092 GCF_000327345.1 Myotis davidii
TCCTCTAGTCTACTGTTGATGCTTTCTATTGACATTTCCATTTCTTCTTGGTTCTTCTTCATTTCCTCTTGGTTCTTACACATATTGTTAAATTTGTCATCCTTTTAAGTGTCCTTATGACCATTCCTCTGAATCCTTTCTCTGACATATTGCTTGCCTCTATTTCATTTACTTCTGTTTCTTGTGATTCCTCCTTTTCTTTGGTATGCAGGCTTTTTCTTTAACTCCCCATGATTGCTCCTCTCAGGGTGTCTGGTTATGTAGCTCTGTTTCCTGCGTTAACTTTCTCCAGGCCAGTGGTCAGCAAACTCATTAGTCAA
>NW_006295731.1:161420-167489 GCF_000327345.1 Myotis davidii
TACAGGGCTCATCTGCATATTTGTCCCATTTTGTCTTCCTCTGGACAGACTTTTTAGGTGCCCACCATCAGGGAGGCTGGAGTCCCCATATTCCTGGGTTCGCAGCTGAGGCAGCTGGTCCCTGGGCATTGTGGTTGTAGGGTCCTGGGAGGTATCTGAAGTCTTCCCTGATGAAGGTAAGTCTGGGCTTCAGATCACTGCCACTTTCCCCTTCAAGATGGAGTGGTCTCTGCAGCAGAGCCAGCCACTCTGGAAGAGATTTCAGCAGCAGTAGAGGCTGCCTGGCCATGGGAGCCTGGTTTGCCAGTCCCCAACAGTCCCGTGGAATATAGTTGTCCCTCATTCACAAATATAGACACTCCCCACTCATCCATGCACTCCCCGTTTTTTCTCTCACTCACACACCATCTTGCAGCCTGCTGTCCTGTTGGCAGCCATCTTGGATCCTTCATTCTCTCTCTCTCTCTCTCTTTTTTTTTTAAATCTGTATTGTTGAGAACATTACCAACTCCCATTTTATACCCATATTTTCCCCCTTCATTGAGTTCCCATCATGGCCAGACCTTTACCTCCCTATTTTCTGAATCCATAGGTAAGATCTTTGGATAATCTCTTCTGCCCCCCCTCCCTTTTCCCTCTGAGATTCAGCAGTCTGTTCCATGTTTCCATGACTCTGATTTAATTTACTAAACAGTTTATTTTGTTCATTAGATTTCTTGTTCATTTATTTTGATAATCAATTGAGTGATATGTATTTATTGTTATTTTATTGTTCATATTTCTTCTTCTTTTTATTCCTCTCCTTAAAGAATACCCTTCAACATTTCATGTAATACTGGTTTGGTGATTATGAACTCCTTTAGCTTTTTCTTTTCTGTGAAGCTCTTTATCTGACCTACAATTCTAAATGGTAGCTTTGCTTGGTAGAATAATCCTGGTTATAGGTCCTTGGTGTTCATCACTTTGAATATTTCTTGCCACTCCCTTCTGACCTGAAAAGTTTCTGTTGAGAAATCAGCAAACAGTCTTATGGGCTCCCTTATAGGTAAGTAACTGCTTTTCTCTTGCTGCTTTTAAGAACCTCTCTTTATCTTTAATCCTTGCCATTTTAATTATGATGCATCTTAGTGTGGGTCTGTTTGGATTTCTCTTGTTTGGGACTCTGTGGGCTTCCTGGACCTGTAAGTCTATTTCATTCAGCAGGTAGGGGAAGTTTTCTGTCATTATTTATTCAAATAGATTTTCAATATCTTGTTCTCTCTCTTCTCCTTCTGGCACCCCCATAATGTGAATGCTGGTAACTTTGAAGTTGTCCCAGAGTTTCTTTACACTATTTTCATATTTTTGGATTCTTTTTTCTTTTTACTCTTCTGGTTGGGTGTTTTTCACTTCCTTGTATTTCAAATCATTGGCTTGATTTTCAGTTTCCTCTACTATATTATGAAAAAAAAACTTTGTTTCCTCATATTCCAAATCATTGATTGGATTCTCAGAATCCTCTACTCTACTATTGAATCCCTGTAAATTCCTCTTTATTGCAGTTAGTGTATGCTTAATTTCTGGCTGGCCCGTTTTGATGTCTGAGATCCTTGAAAGTCTCACTGAGTCCCTTGAAGCTCCCATGAAGTTCCTTCAGTAACCTTATAACCATGGTTTTAAACTCTATACAGTAGTTTGCTTGATTCCATTTCTTTCATTTGTGACCTGTTTCTTTGTCTCTGCATTTTGGCTGCTTCCCTGTGTTTGTTTCTATGTATTAAATAGAGCTTCTATGCCTCCTAGAATAGTTAGAATGGCCTTGTATAGGGCCCAATGTCTCAGCCCCCCCACCCCCCAGTTACCTGACCTGGGTGTTCTAGGTGTGCCTCTGCTTAGGCTGTATAAACAGTCTTGTAGTTGAGCCTTGATTGATGTTGGTGTCACTAGGAGGAATTGACCTCCAGGCCAATTGGCTGTGAGGACCAGATGCAAATATAGTGGGAGAGCTGCTGTGCAGAGAACAATCCTATGGAGTTGGACATGCTTCAGTGGGTCTTTGGTGCTCTCTGAGTCTGCCGCTGGAGTTTGTTGCTGGTGGATGTGCAGAGTTGTAATCTGGTATGGTCTGAAACTGTCCATCATGTGCACTGGATGAAGAGCCTCCAGAGATATATAAAGTCAGCCACTTCCTGGGCTACATGGAGGGAGCTACAGAGAGATCTATAGATGGCTGCTATCTGTATTAAGCATGGAAATGCCCAGGCCAGGCCCAGCTGTGAAGCAAGGCATGCTGGTGCTAGTGTCAGTTAATGGGCCTTTTATTGGGTGGGGCTGCAAATTGGATGGGATGAGGTCTCATGGAATGACCAGGGCAGAGAAATCAGTGTGAAACAGGCTGATGAATACTCAAATTTGGCTGCAAGTCAGCTCTGTGACAGGGGAGGTCTCAGCACAGGAACAGTGACCCCTGTGAGCACCCCAGTCTGGGAGAAAGGCATCCACCAAGTTTCTGTCCTAATGCCAGACAATTCAGTTCCTCCTGGTATGTTGCAGGGTTCCTCAAGCTGCCCAGTGCTAGACTTCAGAAGAATAGAGTCCGAGTAAGTTCATGTGCCAGCCCTTTAAAAGGAAGACCTGGTCTCCAGCAGTCTTCATGTCACTCAGTCACAATCTCCACTGTTTTTTTTTTTTTTTTCAGTTCCTAAGTGTGGGGACTTCTCTTTTAAGCTCTGTAACCCTGGGCTGGGGGTATTCTGTGTAGCAGGGGCCCATTGTTCTTCATGGGTGGACTCCATAGAGATTATCTACCTCCTAATTTTTTTTAAATGACACATGATTGTGTTAGACCAGCCTATTAAATCCCTCAGCCCATCCTACCTGTCTCAATGTGCTTTCTTCTTTATTTCTCTGTTGTAGGACGTCCATTCAGCCAGCTTTCAGGCAATTCTGAATGACAGTTGTTCTGCATTTTTGTTGTAAATTTGATGTGGTTGTGGGAGGTGGTGCTTATTGGCATTTACCTACCCCACCACCTTGGTTCATGGTCAGGTCATTGTCAAAAATAGATCACAATGACACAAGACAAATCTCTACAAGTTCAAGAATATTGAAATGATATCAAGCATCTTTTCTGATCACAATGGAATGAAATTAGAAATCAACTATAATAAAAACACCCAGAAACATTCAAACACATGGAGACTAAATAGCATGTTATTAAACAATGAACTGGTGGCCAGCAAGATCAAAAAAGAAATTCAAAACTTCCTGGAAATAAATGAAAATGAACACACAACAATCAAAAATCTAGGAGAAACAGTAAAAGCATTCCTGAGAAGGAAGTTCATTGCACTACAAGCCTACATCAAAAATCAAGAAAAATGAATAACAAATTATTTAATTTTACAACTTAAAGAATTAGAAAGAGAACAACAAGAAAGGCCCAGAGTAAGTAGAAGGAAGGAAATAATCAAGGTTAGAGAAGAAATAAATGACATAGAGGCTAAAAAATATAGAAAAAATCATTGAAACCAATAGCTTGTTCTTTGAAAAGACAAACAAGATTGATAAATCATTAGACAGACTCATCCGGAGACAGAGTGAGGATGCAAATAAAATCAGAAATGAAAGCAGTGAAGTAACAAATGACACCACAGAAATACAAAAGATTGTAAGAAAATACTATGAACAACTATATCCCAACAAGCTGGACAACCTGGATGAAATGTAAAAATTCCTATAAAAAATTTGTCTTCCAAAACTGAATTAGGAAGAATCAGAAAACTCGAATAGGCTAATAACAACTGATGAAATAGAGCAGTAGAAAAAACAAAAACAAAACAAACAAACAAAAAACTCCCAGCAAACAAAAGGCCTATTACTCATGGCTTCAGAGGGCAATTTTACCAAACCTTTAAAGAACAACTAGCATCTATACTCCTTGAACTATTCCAAAAATCCAAGAGGAAGGAATACTTGCAAGCTCTTTTTATGAAGCCAGCATTATCCTAATTCCAAAACTAGATAGACACTACAAAGAAAGAGAATTACAGGCCTATAACCCTGATGAACATAGAGGCAAAAATTCTCAACAAAATAGTAGCAAATCAGATCCAACAATATATTAAAAAGATCATACACCATGACTAAGTAGGTTTTATTCCAGGGATGCAAGGCTGATACAATATTCACAAATCAATAAGCGTAATACATCACATAAACAAATTGAAAGAAAAAAATCACATGATCATATCAATAGACACAAAAAAGCATTTGAAATTAAACATCCTTTTTTATAAAAAACTCTCAGTAAAGTGGGAATAGAGGTATTATACTTCTAAATACTTAAGTTCATATATGAGAAACCAACAGTGAACATTATACTCAATGTGCTAAAACTAAGACCATTTCCCCTAAGATAGGAAAGAGACAGGAATGTCCGCTTTCACTACTCTTATTGAACATAGTACTGGAAGTAGTAGCCACAGTGATCAGATAAGAGAAAGAAATAAAAGGGCTCAAAATTGGGAAGGAGGAAGTAAAACTGTCATTATTCACAGATGATATGATATTGTACATAGAAAACCCTAAAGATTCCACCAAAGAAACTACTAGATTTAATAAAGGAATTTGGCAATATATCCAGATACAAAATGAACATCTACAAATAGATGGAATTTTTATCCACCAATAATGAATTATCAGAAATAGAAACTAAAACAATAGTCCCATTTACCATTGAAAAATAAATTAAGGTACTTAGGAATAAACTTAATCAAGGAAGTAAAAGACTTGGACTCAGAAAACCACAGGACATTGAAAAAAGAGATAGAAGAAGATATAAATACAGTGGGGCCTTGACTTACAAGTGTCCCAACTAACGAATTTTTCGAGATACGAGCCATCTCTCAGCCGATGTTTTGCTTTTAGTTGCGAGCTAAAATTCGAGTTACAAGCCAGCTTCAGATACCCCACTGCTAGTTGGTGCAGCGAACGTCACAGTGAATGCCACAACATCAGCCCAGCATCACGTGTCTCACTCGTTCACTTTAAGATTTGACACACGAGTAATTTGAGTTACAAGCTCTGTCACGGAACGAATTAAACTCATAAGTCAAGGCCCCACTATAGTTAGGTGTAAAACATGGGAAATTGTAGGAAGAATATACCAGGTTCATGGTATAACATCATTAAAATGTCTGTACTACCCAAAGCAATCTACAGATTCAATGCAATCCCTATTAAAATACCAATGGCTTATTTCACAGATCTAGAACAAATACTCCAAAATCCACCACTGTGAACTTGAAAGCTTCTCAATATCTCAAGACTTCTTATGATATTGGTGATGATGCTCCTGAACATGACTCTTTGATATGACATAATGACCTGTCAATGTTTGGATGTTCTACATAACTCAGTAAGCTACTATTTTCCAAATTAACCAAAAAAAAAGCCCCTAAATGGCTTCAGTAATCATGAGAAAGAAGAACAAAGTTGAAGGTATCACAATACCAGATATCAAAATATACCACAAAGCCACTGTAACCAAAACAACCTGGTACTGGCATAAGAACAGGCACATAGATCAATGGAACAGAACAGAGACCCCTAAAATTAACTCAAGCCATTATGCTCAATTAATATTTGACAAAGCAGGAAAGAACATACAATGGAGCCAAGACAGTCTTGATCATCAATAAATGGTGCTGGGAAAATTGGACAGCTACATGAAAAAAAATGAAACGAGACTACCAACTTACACCATACACAAGAATGAACTAAAAATGGATAAAATACTTAAATGTAACATGTGAATTCATAAAAATCCTAGAAGAAATAGGAAGCAAAATCTCAGACATCTCATGTAGCAATATGTGAACAAATACTCCAAAATCCACCACTGTGAACTTGAAAGCTTCTCAATATCTCAAGACTTCTTATGATATTGGTGATGATGCTCCTGAACATGACTCTTTGATATGACATAATGACCTGTCAATGTTTGGATGTTCTACATAACTCAGTAAGCTACTATTTTCCAAATTAACCAAAAAAAAAGCCCCTAAATGGCTTCAGTAATCATGAGAA
>NW_006295731.1:167583-170092 GCF_000327345.1 Myotis davidii
AACATTGAAATGATCAATGAAACAGAACAGAGACCCCAGAAATCTCCCAAAGCCACTATTCTCAATTAATATTTGACAAAGGAGGCAAGAGCATACAATGAAGTCAAGACAGTCCCTTCAATAAATGGCATTGGACAAATTGGACAGCTACATGAAAAAAAATGAAACGAGACTACCAACTTACACCATACACAAGAATGAACTAAAAATGGATAAAATACTTAAATGTAACATGTGAATTCATAAAAATCCTAGAAGAAATAGGAAGCAAAATCTCAGACATCTCATGTAGCAATATGTTTATGGATACATCTCCCTGGGCAAAGGAAACTAAGGAAAAATTAATTAAACAAATGGGAATATCCTATATAATAAAAGGGTAATATGCAAATTGACCCTAATGGCGGGACAACCAGAACAACCACTGGACCACTGGCTGGCTGGCTCCCACCCATGCACCAGGCCTCTAGCCTATATAATAAAAGGGTAATATGCAAATTGACCCTAATGGCAGAACAACCACTGGACCAGTCACTATGAGGCGCACTGACCACCTTTTGGTCCCTTTCCCTAGCCCGCAAGCTCCTATCACCTCATGGCAAATGGGGAACCGGAGTGGGTGGCTAGGGAGGTGGATGGCACCAAGCCAAGTCCCCTGCCCTGCTGGTAGTCCCACATAGAGAGGGTGACCCACAGCAGGGGTGGGGCTGGCAAGTGGGCAGGGATGGCCAATCTCTTGGTTCCTTTCCCTGGCCGTCAGGCTCTAATCACCCAATGGTGAACAGGGAACCAAGGGTAGGTGGCAGCAGCGGGAGGGCTGACTGCAGGCAGCTGGGAAAGATGGCCCTGATCACAGGCTAGTTCTAGGGACTATACCTGCACACAAATTCTGTGTGCCAGGCCTCTAGTATAAACATAAAAAGCTTCTGTACAAAAACAAAACAAAACAAAAAAAACAACAACAAAAAAACATCAACTAAGTGAAAAGGAGCCCACTGTTTGGGAGTACATATTTGGAAATGATACATCTGAGAAAGATTGAATATCCTAAATATATAAAGAACTCATACAACTTAACAAAAGGAAGGGAAACAATCCAATTAAAAAATGGGCAATGGACCTAAATAGACACTTCTCCAAAGCAGGTATATAGATGGCCAAGAGACATATGAAAAAATTCTCAAAGTTATGGATCATCAGAGAGATGCAAATTAAAAAGACAATGATTGTATTACCTCAAACTTGTCAGAATGGCTAACATTAACAAATCAACAAATAACAAGTGCTGGAGAGTATGTGGAGAAAAAAGGAACCCTGGTACACTGCTGGTGCAAATGTAGACTCTTGCAGCCATTTTGGAAAATCAATATGGAGTTTCCTCACAAAATTAAATTTGGAGCTGCCATTTGACTCAATGATCCCACTTCTAGGAATATATACTAACAGACCTGAAACACCAATCAGAAAGAATGTATGCACCCCTATGTTCATAGCAGCACAATTTATAATACTTAAGATCTGGAAACAGCCCAAGTGCTAGAAGGGGTCAATGTGGGGGGTGTTAAGGATGTATGTAATGCTTTCAACAATAAAGATTTAGTTTTTAAAAGGGGCAATTTTATGATTATTAGTTGAAAGTACTTTATAATTTCCAGCTTAATTTCATCATGTTGTAAGAACAGCCAGTTTTACCTTTGGAAAAGGAAAAGGAAAGACATAGCAATAATCACAGTCTCTGAGTGGGTCAATTAAATAATGACCTAATTTTCCATTGAAAATAGTGGAAGGTTTGCATCTCTCAATGACTATATTGCTCTTGAAACCACACTTTAATTAAGAAAATTTTATATTTTCTTGTGTCTAGATTTATCAGAGGTTTCTGCATAGAGTGTCTCTTATTCACAATTTAGCTTTACTTAATACATCCTGATTGCATCTTGTTATCATTTTTTGTCTTGATTTGTTTTGAGTCTTATTATATAAAAGAGGTACTAATTTGGGGGAATTGGTTCCTAATTAGAATCAATTGAAATTTGTAACTTGAGTTGTAAGTTTATATTTCTGATTAAAAATAATTGACTGCAAAGGAATTTCTAACATGTTATATTATCAGCATAAATTATTATGTTTTAATTTTAATGTTTTAAAAATATTCTCAAAGGAATGATTTTCCTCCTATTTAGTTTAGTAGATTATTTTGTGTCTTCCCTCAGCATTCCTAGTTTGTATTCCAAGATATACCACTTGCTTGATAGTGCTATTTTGTTACAATTGGAAAGAATATTTTATTCATAATCTTAAAAGTCCATTTGACATAACGTAGATTACCAAATTGAGTTGGATTTTGTTTATCTTTGGAATCAAAGTATTATTTTAGTACCAACCACAAGATGACACTTATCAGCCCAGGCTAGAGTAACCATTTTTATTTTATTTTTTTAAATATATTGTCATTTCATGGCTTCCTCATATTCCTGCCCAGCCAGGACCTGGGCATAGGCATTAATTT
>NW_006295731.1:173503-188699 GCF_000327345.1 Myotis davidii
CTAATTTGCAAAGTGTCCCCTCAGGAGTTTGACTGGGAGACTGGGAGTTCAATTGCTTGCTGTGATGTGCATGGACCAGCAGGGGGTGGCACGGAATGAAGGGAGGCTCTGGCCCTGGCCCAAGAAGGAAGGCCTGAGTGGCTTTGATTGCTAGCTAGGCCTAGGGACCTTACCCATGCACAAATTTTATGCACCAGGTTTCTAGTTTCTCTATAGGATGCTTCATTTGACTCCCTCTCTTGAATTACCAAATGCTACTGTTATAACTTGAACTTGATTATTACAGTTTTTAGGCAGTAGCATTCAGAATCCGTGAATGTCATAGAGAAGTTTCCCTGGGGTGATTATAATCAATGTTTTTAGGGTAGGAACTGGAGGATAGTCAGCCATAGGTTTCACAAACATTCCATTAGTCATTTTGCTGCCTATGGATTCCTCTAAGATTTTTATGGTTTCCCGTCTTACATTTAAGTCCTTTATCCATTTTGAGTTTTGTTTTGTTTGTATGTATGGTGTAAGTTGGTGGTCCAGTTTCAGTATTTTTTCCTGTATTTGTCCAGTTTTCCCAAAACCATTTATTGGGGACTGCCTTGAATCCACTGTATGTTTTGCCCTCCTTTGTGAAATATTAATAGAGCATAGTGTTTTGGGTTGATTTTTGGGTTCTCTGTTCTGTTCCATTGGTCTATATGTCTGTTCTTGTACCAGTACCAGCCAGTTTTGAGAACAGTGTATTTGTAATACCGCTTGATATCTGGCATTGAGATCCATCCTACTTTGTTCTTCTTTCTCAGGATTCCTGCAGCTCTTCAGGGTCTGTTTTTTATTCCAGATGAATTTTTGGTGAGTTCATTCTAGGACTGTGAAATATGCCATTGGTATTTTAATGGGGAGTGCATTGAATCTACAGATTGCTTTTGGTAGTATGGACATTTTAATGATGTTGATTCTACCAATCCATGAACATGGTATGTTCTTCCATCTGTTTATGTCTTCCTCTATCTCTCTATTCAGTGTCCTGTTTTCTTCTGAGTACAGGTCTTTTACCTCCTTAGTTAACGTTTATTCCTAGGCATCTTAATTCTTTTGGTGTGATGGTAAATAGGATTGTTTATTAATCTCTCTTTCTGTAAATTCACTATTGGTGTATAAAAATTCCATAGATTTCTTGGCATTAATTTTTTTATCATGCTACATTTCTGAATTCATTTATTAAGTCTAATTATTATGTTGAGCTATGATCCCTCTATTCCCATTTTGCTGAGGGTTTTTATCAAGAAAGGGTGTTGGATTTAGTTAAATGCTTTTTCTGCATCAATTTATATGACTATGTGATTTTTATCTCTCAATTTGTTTATGTGATGTATCACATTTATTGATTAGCGGATGTTGTACCATCCTTGGATCCCCAGGATAAATCTTGCTCATGGTTTGTGATCTTTCTGATGTAATGCTGGTTCTGATTTGCCAGAATTTTGTTGAGGATTTTACCATCTATGTTCATGAGGGTTATTGGCCTGTAATTCTCTTTCATTGTATTGACTTTATCTTATTTTGGTATTTGGGTAATACTGTCTTCATACAATGAGCTTGGAAATATTCCTTCCTCTTGAATTTTTTGGAATAGTCTGAGGAGGATAGTTCCTCTTTGTGTGTTTGGTAAAACTTCTCTGTGAAGCCATCTGGCCCAGGCTTTTGTTTGCTGGAATCTTTTTGATAACTGCTTTACTTCCCTCCATAGTTATCAGCCTATTGAGATTTTTAGATTCTTCCTGATTGCATTTTGGAAGGTTGTATTTTTCTAGGAATATGTCCATTTCCTCTAGGTTGTCTAGTTTGTTGGAATAGAGTTGTTGATAGTATTTTTAACAATCCTTTTTATTTCTGTTGGGTCTGTTGTTATTTCACCTCTCTCATTTTTTATTTTGTTTATTTGAGTCCTCTCTATCTGCTTTTTGGTGTGCCTGGCTATAGGTTTATCAATATTGTTTACCCTTTCAAAAAACCAGCTCTTGGTTTCATTCTGAATTCTTTTTCTGAAATGTTGCATGACTCCATTTCACATAGCTTCTTTTCTGACAATGCCTTCTTTTTTTCCCTTTGGGGGTATCTTTGTCTCCCCATTTTTGCTCTCACAGAAGGATCTAAGTGTCGAGTCTTGCTGGGGCTGCTCCTTGGGCGGTGGCTGCTCCTTAGTTGGCAGTGACTCCTTTGGTGGGCACTGTTTGTGTAGCTGCTCGCAGCAATCACTGCTCCTCAGATTGGCGGGGTCGGGCTGCTGCTACGGCTGCTGCTCCGCAGACTAGGGTGGACTTCTCACGTGGCTGCTACTACTCAGACAGGGGCAGGTTGCATGCAGCTGCTGTTATTTGGTCTGGGGCTGGCAGCTCATGTGACTGCTGCTCCTCAGATAGGGGCGAGCTGTGTGTGGCTGCTGCCTCTTGAATGGGGGTGGGCTGCTCGCATGGCTGCTGCTCCACAGAATGGGCTGCATGTGGGACTATTGGTCCTCTTATGGGGGTAGGCTGTGCATGGCTGCTGCTCTTTGGGCTCGTGGGGGTGAGCTTCTCACATGGTTGCTGCTCCATGAAGCAGGGGGGCGGGGAGGTTGCTCATGTGGCTGCTGCTCCTTGGATGGGGCCATGTGCTTGGAAGGATGCTGCTTCTTGGTTGGGGGTGGCCTGCTCATGTGGCTGCTGCTCCTTGTATGGTGGCCAGCTGTGTGAGACTGCTGCTCCTGAATTGGATGGGCTGTTCATGCAGCTGCTGCTAGCGTGTTCACAGCGCCCTGGGCTAAAGCATTGGGCGAGCCAGAGGGGAGCACTTTGGAACTCATAGTAGCCTTTGGCCGAGTTGGATGGATTCCCAGTGCCTGTGGGACTGCAGCCAAGACAGCAGGTCCCTGGTGGGGGTGGCTGTAGAGTCTTGGGTGGTGTCTGAAGGCACCCTGTTTGGAAGTGAGGCGGGTCTCCCAGTCACAGCAGCTCTCCCCTTCAAGAAGGTGTGGCCTCTGTGGTAGAGCCACCTTCCCCAAGACTGTTTGCATTAGTAGTAGAGGCTGCCCAGCTAGGTGAGCCTGGTCCACCTTTTCCCAAAGGTCCTGCAGGATCTGACTGTCCTTCACTCATGTACACATACACACATGCCACATATCCATACACTCCCCTTTCGCTCCCTCTCTCATTCATTCTCTCTCCCTCACCGATGCCATCTTCCTGCCTCTGTAGTTGGGTCTAGAGTATTATTGACCTGTTCATGGATGGAGTCTCCTCTCCGCATGTCTGGTTATGTGGCTCACTTTCAACCATATTGACCAAATAGGACAAAATGCAACTTGATAAGACACAACACAAAGGGAACAAAACACAAATGTACTCATGACACTGGTAACCCCAATATAAGTGACCACCAGATAAAGTGAATTAAGGGAGAGAAAAGATAGAACAAAGATATTGATGAGAGAAAAATGGTAAGAGAGAAAAGAAAAAGAAGAAAAAAAGAAGGAAAAGGAAATAATGTATATATGGTAAAAAAATACCATAGAACAAACAAATAAACCAAAAAAATGCAAACACCAATTACCCAGAAAGGAGGGTGGGAGCAGAATCTGTACAGACCGAGCTTATATGCAAAAAGAAAGGTTAAGGAATTGGTGAATATGGAGAGGACCTCAGTTCAGTATAGAGGAAATAGAAAGTGGATGAGTAAATAAGAAGAAAGAGAAAGAAAAACAATTTAAAATTTTAATTTAAAAATAGGATAAAAAATAATGTGAAAAGAAATAAAAGATAAAGATACACATGAAAAAAGAAGATAAAGAAAAAAAGAGATAACAAAATGATAATAAAATAAAAATGAAAAAGTGAAGTGTCGCTCCTTTCCATTGCATTTCAATGCCCCATGGGGGCTGGTTTAAGATCCCACTCTTCTGTACTGTCTGTCACTTCTCAGCTTCCAGTTAAATTGTTGACGTTCCAAGTGGTCCACCACTCCTCTCTTTGTGTCTATCACAACAGCCTTGACTGCCAGCAGGCAGGACCAATCTTTCCACTTAGCTGGTCTGCCTGCTTTCAATCTTAATCTCTCAAGCAGCTGATTCTGACAGGGCTATAGTTGGGGAGGTTGCTATATGGCTTTCCAAAACTGAACGACTTCTCTTCAGCCCAGTCCCTGAGGGCTCTCAGGGACTATTCAGATTTATTTTTGTATCTTTTGTAACACTCAGGGTATAGTCTGGGTGTGGCTGTATTGGTTGCCTGGATGCTGCAGGGAGGGGCTATCTCTTCAGGAGAAAATGGCTGCCTATGTCTGGCATGCCATGTATGTCTCAGTGCCAGACTCGCCGCCACCTCTCCCCAACCAGAGGCTGGTTTTACCTTGAGACTCACACCTTGATTGTCCCTATTCTGAGTTATACTCCCTTCTCCCATGGAGCTCATCCTGCAGGTTTCAGTTGCAGGCTCTGGGGGTCCAGCTGCTTTTGCCTCACTGAGAAGTCTGGGATGGTGTCTGTGGCAGGGAACCAAGCAGCTGTTTCTGGTTAATTTGATCAGGAAAAGACTCAAAGCCTCCAGAGACCTGCCTGCAGACTATTTGGGTTCAGTCTAGAGTAGCCTCACAAAATTATCCACAGTGGGGGTGAGGGTTTTTCCAACAGGGTGGGACAACTGCTTCTGTCTGCAGGCTAACTGTTATTCTCTGTATCTTAATGGGGTTCAGAAACTCCACAGGGTGGGTGAGGCAAGGGATTTTCCAATAGGTTGGGTCAACTGCCTTCCCCCACCCATGCAAAAACCACCTGGATAGCAAACTTTGCCTGATAAAGATGAGCTCAACAGCATGAGGGAATGACTCAGCACAGGAAACCTAGATGTCTGACTTCCACACTCTAACCCCAGACCCCCCCCCCCCAACCCTGGCTTATGCTCAAACAGCTCCAGTCCACTCTTCCCTTCCTCTGCTGGAACCCAAGATGAGTGGCTGTACTTGAAATTTTGTTCATTGTCCCTTTAAGTGGGTGCCTTATTTTCCAGCCATCTCTCCCTGGCAGACAACAACCCTGATGCTTTTCACAGCCCGATGTTATTGGGAACCTTTCTCAGTTCTGTTGCTCTCTGCTGGGGGTCCCAGCTTGGGGATTAGAGTCCAGAGTTCTCAATGGCATCTCCACACAGCTGAGATATCTCTCCAGAACTTCAACTACTTTCTTTGGGAGCCTCACCAGCCCTTTCTCACCTCTGTCCTTCCTACCAGTCTCCTCGGCTCTCAGATTTCCCTCCAGCTAGTCTTCAGTTGATTAGTCAGGGTGGTTTTTTGTATTTTAGTTGTAATTCCAGTTTGGTCCTGGGAGCATGTCTGTGAGCTTCCACTTAGTCAGCTGCCATTTTAAATCTCCTTTTATGAGTTCTTTCTATAGCTTAGATATTAACCCCTTTGTGAGAGCTGCTGTTTTCAAGTATTTTCAGTTCAGTTGCCTTTTTATTTTGTTGGTAGTTTCTTTTGCTGTGCAGAAGCTTTTTGGTTTGATATAATATCATTCATCAATTTTTTTGCTTTTACTTCCCTTGTTTTTTTAGGTCAAATTCATAAAACATTCTCTAATGCCAAGGTCCAAAAATTTAGTACCCGTGTATTTTTCTTTGTAATTTTTGTTTCATATCTTATATGTAAGTCTTTGATCCATTTTGAATTTGTTTTTGTACATGTAAACAAACAGTAGTCTAGTTTTGGGTTTTTATTTTTTGCATATGGCATTCCAACTTTCCCAGTGCCATTTATTGAAGAGATTTTCTTTTCTCCATTTTATATTTTTGATATGTTTGTCAAAAATTATTTGCCTACCCCTGACCAATGTGGTTCAGTTGGTTGGGCAATGTCTTGTGCACTGAAAGGTTGCCAGTTCGATATTTGGTCAGGGCACATGCCAGGATTGTGGGCTTAATCTCCAGTTGCGGGTGTGCAGGAGCAGCCTATCTATATTTCAATCTCACATTGATGTTCCTCTCTCTATCATTTTCTCTCTCTCTCCCTTCCTCTCTTCTAAAAATCAATAAAACATATTAAAGAAAATAAATAAATAAATAAATAAATGTAGAAAGAAGAAAGCCCAACTCCACCCCTTGAATTATATGTAAAAATAATTATTTGCCCATATATATGTGGCTTTATATCTAAGCCCTCAATTCTGTCCCATTAGTCTCTGTGCCTGTTTTTATGACAATAACATGTTTTTTTTATTATCGTTGCTCTGTAGTATAATTTGAAATCAAGTAGTGTCATACCTCCAGCTTTGTTCTTTTTTCTCAGGATTGCTTTGGCTATTCTGAGGCCTTTTGGTACAGTACAAAACTGATGGATTTTGTTGTTGTTGTTTTTGTTGTTGTTGTTATTCTAGTTCTTAAAAAAAAAGTGTCATTATGATTTTGATGGGGATTGCACTACATCTGCATATTGCTTTGGGTAATATGGACATTTTAACTATATTGATTCTTCCAATCCATGGACATGGGATATTATTTTTTTCCATTTTGTTGTGTCTTATTCAATGTCTTTTAATAATGCTTTATAGTTTTCAGTATTTAGGACCTTCACATTCTTTGTTAAATGTATTCCTAGGTATTTTATTATTTTTGTTGCAATTGCAAATGAAGTTTTTTTTTTCTTTTTCTGAAATTTTATTGTTAGAATATAGGAATGCAGTGGATTTTTTATATTGATTTTGTAAGGCAGCTATGCTCACCACTATACCACCAATGTTGTATATTGAATTTTAATCCTGCAACCTTATTTTTTGTTGTTTCTAATAGCTTTTGGTGGAGTCTTTAGAGTTTTCTATATACAGAGTCATGTCATCTGCAAAAACTGACACTTTTACTTCTTCATTCTCAGTTTTCATTTTACCTTTTCAATGTGGCTACTAAAAAATTTAAAATTATTTCTATAAGACAACATTGTTATAAAGTGAATTAGATCATATAAGTTTCCTATTCGAAACCCTTCATTAGCTTTCCACTCTACTTGAAATATACTTTAAGCTCTTTAAGTTGAACTTATACGGTCCTGCATCATCAGGTTTATGGTACCTGTCTATCTTCATCTTTTTCCTCTTCTACTCCATTCTAGTGGTCAAGCCTGTTTCTACCTCAGGGCCTTTCCACATGTTGTTCACCAGACCTGGAAAAGTCATCATTCCATTTTTCATCTGACTGAAAACTTTTCATCCTTACATCTCAGCTCATGTCCACACAGAGGGGCCTCTGGACTCCTAGCGTAAACTAGATCCATTGTGTTATCCACTCATAGCATCCTTGTTCTTTTTCTTAATGACACTTTTGCAAGTTGTAATGACAAATTTACTTACTCGTTTTTAAAATTCCTTTTGAAATAATTCAATCTGTGATTTTTAAATATACTGTATTGATTTCAAAGAGGAAGGGAAGGGAGAGAAAGGAAAAAAAAAAAAACCATCAATGACAAGAGAGAACCATTGATTGGATGCCTTCTGCACTCTCCGTACTGCAGATCAAGCCCACAACCCAGGCATGTTTAGGAATTGAACCATTACCTCCTGGTTTATAGGTTGAGCTCAACCACTGAGCTACATGAACTGGGCCAATATATGTTTTTTAACCACTGTATAGTTAAGGTCAGACAATGTTCTGGATGCTTAGTAAATATTTATTTAATGAGTTATTGTCTATATAAACACTTTCTCAACTGTAATGTATTTTACATGTAATAGCCCTATAGTAGTAATGGTGATAAGAAGAGATGGAATAAAATGGGAAGTAAGAGGAAGAAGAGAAAAAGTGAAATAATTTTAAAGTCTTTGCCTTGAATCAATTTTAAAATAGTTTTTCTTTGAATCTTGGGTTATAGTCAAACCATTGGGAATAAGTAACAAAGTAGGCAGTTATATTACACTGCCTTTTTAAAACACTTGTATTTTCAAAAGCATATTTTTCCTTAAAGGAAGTTCTTAAATTTCTTTTTCTTTCTTCTTGAAGAATGTCTTCTTATAGGAAATTCGCAAAACCTCTGGTGACTCAGATTTCCACTTGCCTTCTCAAAGGCATACATACATCTCTATTTCCCAGGTGGAATGCACCATGGGAATGGATTGGAAGGGGTGGAGAAATAAACATTAAAACAATTTTAGTAATAGTTGTCAGCTAATAGGAAATCAGAATACAAATGAATCAATGAAAAGAACCATTTTTACCATTCATTGGTAATTTTTGTTTCTTATTTGTGCAGTCTCTCCTGCTTCTCTCTCTCTCTCTCTCTCTCTCTCTTTCTTTCTCTCTTCTTATCCTCACACAAGAAAATGTTTATTGACTTGGGAGAGGGGGGGAGAGAAAGAGAAAGAGAGAGAGAGAGAGAGAGAGAGAGAGAGAGAGAGAGAGACAGACATTGGATATGAGAGAGACACGCCATTGCCTCCCATTCATGCCCCCACCAGAGATCGAACCTGCAACCTTTATGGTGTAAGGGAGAAACTCCAACCAACTGAACTATCCAGTATCCAGCCGGGCTCTCCTCTATCTCATTACCCATTGGTGATTTCAACAACTGAACATATCACTAGCAGCACTATTCACATTTTTTTTTTAATCCAGTCGAAATGGTTAATCTAGTAGCCTTGGGTAAATACACAGAGAATGTGGGAAAGTGTGAATGTCCCATGTCCCGTGTAGTTCAGGGTTCAGGCTCTGGAAGAGGGGCTGCATGCAAATGAAAGAGACAAGACAAGAAATAATAATTTGGAAATTGGGGGGCCAAGCAAGAGCCCATCCCAAGAGGATGGACTCCGCTTTGGCTTAGACCTTACCATCCTGTCATTCAGTTTGGGATACATCTATAGCCCTTAGACAGGCAAGTTCCAGTAACAGACAATCTTTTCAGTAAGGATTTATATGACTATCTCGTGGGGAAATTGCTTCAGCTACCATTGTCTGGACTGAACAGTGGGTGCATAGGCCTGACCTTTGCCAGGGCTTCAAGGGTCACCAGCATTCCGGGTTCCTTGTCCACACCTCTCTGCTAGAGAAGACAATAGGCAGCTTCCCACAGGAAAGCATTTACAAGCCATTGTGATGGTCATTAATCACTATTTTGGGGGCCTAAAATAAGAAATTGGGTACTGAAGAAGATAAAGCTTTTGGGAGATTAAGGAAGTTCCAAATATATTTGAAGCCATTCTGAAATTACTGCCTTAGGGCCCTGTGTAATTCATCATATTTAGGAGAGAGTAGGTGCAATGGTAACAAATATTTGCACAGTCTGTCAATTCACTATTTGTAATCTAAGTGAAGCTGTCCAAAGATATATGTCTACATGAATCTGTTAGTTTTTCCAACTACAAAATGAAATAATTGTTCCTTAGTGTAAAGCTCAGCAGTATTGCTATAAACAAGTATGATTGCACTGTGCTTTCTTTATATTTTTCTAATAATTTCCTTTTCACTGACAAACTGAGAACTTAAACCTAGCTTTACTTAAATGCCCTAAAAGTAGATTTACCTACCTTTATGGCTTCACAACAATAGTTTCTGTCTTAAAGTTAATATTTCCATTAACATTTTAATAGCCAAAATAGTGTAGCTTGTACTTAGCAGCACATTACAATATGCATTTAAATGAGAATCTTGTAAAAGAGCAACATAAAAAATTACTTGTGTTAGAAAAGTTTTTTTTTCTGGGTTTTGTTTTTGTGTTTTATTTGTGGCATAACCTCTCTACATATTAGAAAAAGATTAAGGCAGCTCTTTTTGAAGTTACTGAATGGATTCTTGAGAAAAGGTTATGAGAGTCAATCTTATATTTTTAATGAGAAGATCTTATTTTGATACGTGAAAAATAACACCCAAGAATTGAGGTTTTTGAAATCAAAATTAATCTGCTCATTTCATATTTGGAAATCAAAGGCAAACTAAAATCTTTTAGCTCATATTTGTTAGATATAGATGAAGAGATTATGATAGATAGATGATTGATAGATAGATAGATAGATAGATAGATAGATAGATAGATAATAGATAGATAGACATAACCCGATTTAAGATTGTTTAGAAGAATGGGAATGTGTCATTTTACAAGATGCCACTTAATAAGCCACAACCAGAGAAGTCTTATTACATAATTCCCGGGTATCTGACATAATTTGCCTTATGTGCATTTTTATCTCTCTTTTGCCACTATCTTCCCCTAAACCCATCCACACACACCTATTTTATCTCTATTACAAAACCCCAATTGCTCCTATCTCTGCGTCTGTCTTCTCTAATCATGTTGTTTGAAATCAGAATGCCTGAGTTCAAATCTCTTTTAGCCACTTCCTAGCCTTATGGTCTTATCAAGTCTTCTAATCTCTTTATAGTTCAGTATCTGTATATTTGAAGTAGGGATAATAATGGTTCTACTTCACAGACTTGTTATGAAGATGAAAAATAATGCATTTGAAGTACTTTAACATAGTGCTTGCAATAGATATAAGCTATTTATTACTTTAAATTATGCTGTTATTTTTCTTCTATCAGACTTCTAAATATTCTACAGTTAGTAAACCAGCTCCTTAAAGCATCCTCTTCCCTGTACTAAAGAGAAACGATAAGGGCTTTTGTTCTCACCCCACTTTGCCTCAGTCTCATTTGCTTCTCATTGTCAAGAGAAAGAGACCAGCAAATTAAATAAGCATATTTTTGACTGGTGAAATCCAAATCCAAAAAGCAACATACAAAAATAATGCAGAACATCAATAGTTGTTCTTTAATAACTCTATTTTTCTAAGCTTCCTGACACCTAGGCCACGGTATTTCTTCATACTTTGTCTTGGTCCCCTATCCCATGTCTTGCCAACCTAACCTGACTTTGTACATTGTAGCACTTTCTTCTTTCTTCTGTAGTCGGTTAATTTAATTCCATATCAACAAGCATTTACTGAACTATTGAGCACCTGGCCCTGTCTTAGGATATCCAGAAGGTGCAGAGAGGCAGGAAGTTTTTATGAAACAAAATTGTGAAATACCACATTACTTTTTACCAAACAAGAATTATATTTGTATAAAATTAATATAAAATTATTAGAAAATCCTGCAAGAAGGGATATTCATTTCATCATATGTACTGCAATTATTTGTTTATACATTTTTTCTATCACCATAATATGAGTTCCTTCAGGCCAAGTAAATGCCTCAGTAATGCTGTCTAACTGCTATAGTCTTTTTCTTGTAGGGGATACTCAGCAGATGTTTATGAACAGGTGGAAGGATAAAAGCATGATATCTGGGTCTTAACCTCAAGTAGCTTACAGCTAGTAGAAAGAACCACCTGTGGATACATAAATACCAGTAATCCTCATCCCAGCTTAAATTTCTAGTCCCTAACCTCTTCTACCCCCCATTTACTCAGTCCACAGAAAATATGACCTGTATGCTTACATTTCTCTTCCACAGTTTCTTCTGCCCTAGGGTGCCCTTCCTCTCATTTTCTTTCTAATGAACTGTTATATCTTAGGTATAACTCTAATAGAGTCTTCTTAGTGAAGTCTTTTCTGTGCATCTTCCCCAAGCAGAATGAATACCTCTGTCTTCTGCCTACCTGTATCCATTTTCATGTACCTTTCTTAGCATTAGTACATTGAGTGATAATTACCTAGTTATCTTCTCTTTAGCTTTAATGTGATTGGGGCTTTAATTTATCTATGTAGTTCTAGGATTGATGACAGTGTCTGGCATATAGTTACCACTCAATATATAAATTGAGTACAAAACATGAATGAATCAATTAATCAATGGTTCAAGAAATTATTACTATAAATGCTATAACAGCAGTAAAATGAAGATATAATAATTGTTAAATTGTGTACTATGGTCTCAAATGTCAAGTTCAAATTCCCCTTTTCATGGTTAAATTTCTCATCATCTCAGTCCAACTCCTCTTTTACTTTTGTCAGTTCCTGTATCTTCTGTCTGTCTTTGATTTTTCCATTACCATCACCTGTTATTATAATAAACTATGTGAGCATTCAGAACAAATATGTGTACAGAAACAAACAAAACAAAATTAACCATAGGTGATATTACATCACCTGAAGTATAAGATTAACATGCATAATTGATTGAGGGATAGTCTAGTTAACTGCAAGGAATTTTTGAAGTCATCTGGTTCACTGATTCCCAAACCTCTCTTAACATTATAGACCACCTACAAGCACTTTTAAAAAATATAATCTTGTACTTGACTCTGAGATTTCAATTCTCAGGAGATCTGAAATGGGGTCTGTGAACCTACATTAAAAGCAAGCCGACTTGATACTTTTAATATAAACTATCCATGTACTATTTTGTAAATACTGATCTAGTCCAACTCCTTAACAAAAGTGGAATCCCCTTTATAAAATTCTTAACATGTGGACATTCAGTAACTCAAGGCAGCCCATTACATTGTTGGATGATCCTAATTGAAAGTTCTTGCATGTTAAACCAAAGTCCTAGAAATTTTCTCTAATAGTGTGCTTCCAGCAAACTCAGAATGAACCCTTTATAGTCAGACATGCAGTTGGCCCATTGTTTTACTTAAATATTTCTAAAGAAAAACAAATAAAAACATAAATTCTGTCTAAGCGACTAAGGGATGTGTTTATCAAGGAATCAAATTGTAATACAGGTACATTTATATTGATAAAGCAAAAATTATCGAAAGGTTTATTCCCTTAGTTAACAGCTAAGCTTTCTTTGAGAGTTCTTTCAGCAATGACTTCCAGTAATAAATCTTATCTGAGTATTTTAGAATAACATATGTCACTTTAATGACAACAATCAGTTTGAGTAGTTTGAGAGGTTTGATTGAAAAGGCCCACTAGCCTACTGAGACATATCAAGGCTAGAATTGGATTTAACTCCAGCTTCAGGCTGTTCCTGGACAGAAAGAGCCCCATCTACTTCTGGACTTCCTCAAGACAGAAAGACAAGCTTGGGAAGCTTGTGCCAAAATAATCATACCACTGAGAATAGTACACAATTGGGGTAGGAAGTGGAATGATAAAGAGGATTTACATTGAAACTGAGGAGAAGGAGGGTGGGGAAGCTAGACAGTGAACAAAGGAACTCAGTGTGTAACTGCCAAGCCATTTCTTTTCACCATGTCTTCCTTCCCAGTAAGCGTGTCTCTTCCATAGCTTAATTTAGGCTCTGTCATGATCCTATAGAACAGCGGTTCTCAACCTGTGGGTCGAGACCCCTTTGGGGGTCGAATGACTCTTTCACAGGGGTCGCCTAAGATCATCAGAAAACACATATATAATTACATATTGTTTTTGTGATTAATCACTATGCCTTAATTATGTTCAATTTGTAACAATGAAATTGGGGGTCACCACAACATGAGGAACTGTATTAAAGGGTCGCGGCATTAGGAAGGTTGAGAACCACTGCTAAAGAACAACACCCAGGGGTGACTTGGGTGTGGCTGTCCTATTCTGGTGGCCAGCTGGGGTGGGAGGGAAAGGTTGTTTACTCTGGGTCTCCATTCAACTCAGCCACCAGGGCAGGGTTAGAATGAAAATAAAGCTAGGAGAGCTGTAATTCTGTCTTTGAAAAATTAATCTGCAACTGCAGTTCCAGAGTGCAACCAACCTGGAAGAGGGATGTACAAATAAATCTCACCTTGTAGAGGAGAGGATGTAACAACCCATACCACTAACTGAAAACAACACTCTGACAAAGCCATGGAAGGGTGTGGACAGAATAAATGAAATTATCTGGGTTAAAACTCAGCAACTCTTTTTGCACTGATGGCAATCAGGGAGGCAAATGTCACCTTCCACCACATAATAAGTACCTGGCTGACTGACCTAAGGCAAAAATAGGCAGGATAAGAGGGAGCGGGAAAGAAGTGGGAAATAATATTAAAGTAGGGAAGAATCAGTAAAAAGGAAATTGAGATAGGAAAGGGATATAATTAAGGGTGGTTATAGCATCCCCAACCCTCCCAGGAATATAAGTAATGGCAGCCAGTCTTTTTTTTTTTTCAATATATTTTATTGATTTTTTACAGAGAGGAAGGAAGAGAGATAGAGAGCTAGAAACATCAATGAGAGAGAAAAATCGATCAACTGCCTCTTGCACATCTCCTACTGGGGATGTGCCCGCAACCCAGGTACATGCCCTTGACCGGAATCGAACCCGGGACCCTTCAGTCCGCAGGCTGACGCTCTATCCACTGAACCAAACTGGTTTTCGCAACAGCTAGTCTTTTAACTGTTTTTTTCCCCCCACAAAGTAGTGAATTCCTCCTTTTTTGATGATACTTTTACTGTTCTAGACTTATTTCAATAAAAAATGCTAAAAACCCCAACAACAAATAAAACAATAACATACATGCAGCTAAGTACAAAGCCCCATGCCAGGAGATGCAATTTATTAATGTTGTCCTCTCTCTGCTATTCTTTACCAGAGGCCCAGTGCATGAATTCGTGCATGGGTGGGGTCACTCGGCATGGCCTGTGGGGATTGGGCCAAAACTGGCAGTCCAATGCCACCTGCTGCTCCTGCCTGTTGTTCCTGCTCATCCTGGCCCTGTTGCACCTGCTGTGGGCTCATGCCAAGTCAGTCCTGATTGGGAGAGGCGCTTACCAGCCGGTTATGAACCCTGTGTCTGGCGCCCATCCCGGGGGGTGTGTTTGTGGGAGGTCGGGACATGATCAGCCCTCCAGTTTGGCAGTGGGATGCCCTTGCTGGCCCAGGATCCAGATCCATCACACTGACATTCATACTGGTTGTTGGGAGCCACCTGGTGGCCGCTTTTATATCGTTTCTTCCTTATGGAGAGTCTAGGGAGGGGAAGTGGCTGTGGTGCCCAAGGCCGACTTCCAGGAGGCTGGTGACACTGGTGGAATCGTGCTGGTGGCACCGATCCATTGGTGCCTGGCCAATTCTCGGGAGATTCGACCTGCAGGACTACTGAGGGAGTGAGTGGCTGCCGCCATGTTGGTGGGTTGCTGGGACAGGTCAGTCAGCTGAGCAGCACTCCTGCTGTGGGGTGCACTGACCACCAGGGGGCAACTCCTGCATTGAGCGTCAGTGTGGTCAGTATGCATCATAGCGACCAGTCAACTGGTTGTTCAGTCGCTTAGGCTTTTATATATATAACTAGGGGCCCGGTGCACAAAAATTTGTGCACTCGGGGGGAACGGGGG
>NW_006295731.1:191660-192339 GCF_000327345.1 Myotis davidii
TCGCTGATTAGCCAATGGGAAGGGTAGCGGTCGTACACCAATTACCATGTTTCTCTTTTATTAGATAAGGACTAGTGGCCCAGTGCACAAAATTCGTGCACAGGCGGGGGGAGGGGAGTTCCCCTGAGCCCAGCCTGCACCCTCTCTAATCAGGATCCCTTGGGGGATGTCCAACTGCTGGTTAAGCCTGATACCTGGGATTCCCCTAACTGGCAGCTGGACATCCCTCTTGCAATCTGGGACCACTGGCTCCTAACTGCTCACCTGCCTGCTGACCTGATCTCCCTAACTGCTCTCCCTGCTGGCCTGACCCCCCTAACTGCTCTCCCCTGCCAGCCTGATTGTCTTAACTGCTCTCCCCTGACAGTCTGATCGCCCCTAACCTCCTCTGCCTCGACCCCGCCACCATGGCTTTGTCCAAAAGGACATCCAGAAAGTTGTCTGGAAGTTGTTTGTTCTAATTAGCACATTACCCTTTTATTAGTATAGATTGATTTCAGAGAGGGAGGGAGATAGAAACATCAATGATGAGAATCATTGACTGACTGCCTCCTGCACGCCCACACTGGGGATCAAACCCATAACCCCGGCATGTGCCCTGACCAGGAATCGAACTGTGACCCCCTGGTTTATAGGTCGATGCTCTACCACTGAACCACACCGGCCAGGCTGACCTGGG
>NW_006295731.1:192439-194291 GCF_000327345.1 Myotis davidii
ACGGAAGCTGTCTCACTGGGGCAGAGTGGGGTGCAGTGGGTTGGAGTAGGTGAAGCCCCCTGAAAGCTGGAGAGGGGCCTTGTTTAATAGCCAGACTGTTTCATGGCTATGCTGCCTCGCAGTTGAATGGCCACACTGTTGGGCTGTGCTACTGTCAGTGGGAGTTTACACAACTGAACTGTCTGCACGGATAGCTTCCTCCTCACCACACCCCTAAGCTGGGGGTTCCTCTTAGGGTTGAAGTGACACTGACCACCCTTGGTTGGTAGCCCAATCGGCCACTTTGGAAAGAGAAGTGGGGAATCCTGATTTTACGTGAATGCTCCAATTTCTTAAGTTGGCAACTAATGCGAACTTCAGATGTTTGGGCCAAACCAGAGACGTGGTCAGGTCTGGTGTCCAGGCCACTGGGCGGCACTGGGCTCAGCCCAGCTATAAAGGGACACTAGGCATCTGGGCAGGTAAAGGGGTTGGGGGTATGCTTCGGTAATTCCGATGTCACCCCACTTGGTTTTTGGTTTTTTTCTCTCCCACTGATCACAATTTATTATAATCTGTTGGTAGCATAGATAGATATTAGTTACCAGAACTAAGTAGACAGTATGTAGCCATTCTATGGGGAACTGTGTGCACTTAAGCATCGGCATGATCTTTCAGTTTCTTTTTTTTTTTGGTTAATGAAAGTAAGTTTTATTACATCAAGTAATAAATACAAATATGCAAACACTATTAGTCACTGTCTTCCAGATGTTTGGATCCACTAATGGGAAAGGCAGAACTGAAATGTACATACATCCTTAGGGGAAATTTCAGGGGTCCTTGTCAGGTGAGATTCAATAAATTGCTCTTTCTTCTGTATTTATAACTTGTGCATTTTAAAGATTGACTTCAAAGTACTAATAGTCATGCAAATGCTTAAGCAAAAAAAAAAGTTACATTGAAAAGAATTTATACTGTGTGGTGAATGGGCACTGGCTACTAAAGCGCTGCCTCAGGACTCACTGAAACAAACCCTCAGAGTTGGATCAGCTCAGAAGAGAAACAAAGAACCATGTGAATAACAGAAGAGAACACGTATGTGGGAGGCCAACTACAGTTTGCTGTGATAGGTAACTGACATGCATCATGTAAATCAATGCTTTAAAAAAAAAACACAAAATGCCCTGGGTAGTTCCTAACTAATATGTAAATCTAATAACTGCAAAAATCTCTTCTCCATCTCAGCGATGGGAGGTTCAGAGCCTGATGAACCACGGGAGGGGCATAGGGAGGAGAACCCAAGCTGTTACCATTTTGAAACCAAGTTTCATCTGAAGGGGGTGCAGTCATGAGCTGTCACTTCTTGGAAGAAGAGGGAAAGTTCACGCTGACTTAGGGGCTAGGACTTGGTGTTCCGCTCCATCTTGTCCAAGCACTCCCGAACCAGCCCTGTAGTCTGGATGATGCCTCATTTCAGTCTCTCCATCGCGCTCTTGCTGCCCGCTTACCTGAGTCAGATCTCCTTCCCTAGTTCTTCGATGATGACCAGCAGCTCAGCATATTTGCTCTGGGGCACCTGGCTGTTCTCTGTTCCCTGCATGTTAGAGATGGTGGTCCTAGTCACTCAGCAGCTGGCGGTACTGGGAAGACGTTGCCATGCTGGTGGAAGGCGAGTGAACGCTCCCAGAGGCCTTGATGGAGGTGGCAGGCATGTGCATGGTCAAGTTCAGTTTGTAAGACATCCACCCCCAGCCCCCTGCCTCCTGCTGCGGGGAGCAGGCCCCATGAGACTGCATCAGCAGCGGTGGTGGTGAGGCCAGGCGGTGGCGAGGTGGTCCTGGGGTCTGTGCACTTGCCCAGCTCCCGCACACTT
>NW_006295731.1:195427-202098 GCF_000327345.1 Myotis davidii
ACGGGGTGCAGGCCAAAGCCGTAAGTCATACATCCTTAGTGTTGCTGCAGAGGCAAGAGAGGCTCCCACTACTGCCACTGCGCTTGCCAGTGGTGACGCCAGCTTCTGGCTGAACAGTGCTCCCCCTGTGGGAGTGCACTGACCACCAGGGGTCGGCTCCTGCATTGAATGTCTGTCCCCTGGTGGTCAGTGCATGGCATTGTGACCGGTTGTTCTGCTGTTGGACTGAAACTGGCTCTCTGACATCCCCCAAGGGCTCTGGGATTGTGAGAGGGTGCAGGCCAGGCTGAGAGATCCCACCAGTGCATGATTGGGGCCAGGGAGGGACACAAGAGATTGGCCAGCCAGGGATGGACCATGGGAGGGCTCTAGTGCATGCCCAGCCTGTCTCCCTCAATCCCGATTGGCCAAACCCTAGCAGCAAGCTAACCTACTGGCCGGAGTGTCTGCCCCCTGGTGGTCAGGGCATGTCATAGCAAGCAGTTGAGCAGCCTTAGCCTATCATTAGCATATTACTCTTTGATTTGTTGAATGGCAGACTGGAAGACTGGACACTTAGCATATTAGGCTTTTATTATATAAGATGATGTAAATGCATCATAATAGAGGCTGCATGGTAAGGCCTAACACATCCCCTCTGTTAAAGAAATTGGGGACCATATTGGCATGCACTCATTCAGCGAACATCTCCAGTGCTTTCTCTACCCCTGAGCAGTCTTTCTGTGGGTTCCCAGTTCCAGGCCTGCAGGGCAGGGGGTAGTGGGGCAGCCACTGCATCACAGCCCCCAGCAGCAGTCACTTCAGTGCCTCTGCTGGGTGACTCCCCATCATGTATCAATGGTCTCAATGGGAGTCCCAAATTTCCTAATAAATTTCCAAACAAAATTAATTTTAATGGCTTTAATTAGCCTTAATGGACTATTCCTATTAGTATTTGTTCCTTTTGTGAGGTTGTTGAGGAAATACTTAGAGAGGAGTTAAACAACAGGCCAATGAGAGAAACGATTGGTCCAAAATCTTTTGAAATTAATTGCCTGTAGCTATCTACTCAAATCTTCTTCCATGTGGAGTGCTCACACTTCACTTGGAGCAGGGCGGGCAGGGGCCCGGCTCTAGTGACTTGGAAGAAGCACCGTGATAGCAGTAACCGCTGGTCGCCCCTGGCACTTCTGGTGATATCCTTTCTTCCTTGTGGAACATCTCAGGAGAGGAAATGGCTGCAGTGCCCAAGCTGAGTTCCAGTAGGCCAGCAGTGCTGTCAGGATCACGCCGGCAGTGCTGGTCCATTGGTGCCTGGCCTGTCCCCTGAGCAGTCTTTCTGTGGGTTCCCAGTTCCAGGCCTGCAGGGCAGGGGGTAGTGGGGCAGCCACTGCATCACAGCCCCCAGCAGCAGTCACTTCAGTGCCTCTGCTGGGTGACTCCCCATCATGTATCAATGGTCTCAATGGGAGTCCCAAATTTCCTAATAAATTTCCAAACAAAATTAATTTTAATGGCTTTAATTAGCCTTAATGGACTATTCCTATTAGTATTTGTTCCTTTTGTGAGGTTGTTGAGGAAATACTTAGAGAGGAGTTAAACAACAGGCCAATGAGAGAAACGATTGGTCCAAAATCTTTTGAAATTAATTGCCTGTAGCTATCTACTCAAATCTTCTTCCATGTGGAGTGCTCACACTTCACTTGGAGCAGGGCGGGCAGGGGCCCGGCTCTAGTGACTTGGAAGAAGCACCGTGATAGCAGTAACCGCTGGTCGCCCCTGGCACTTCTGGTGATATCCTTTCTTCCTTGTGGAACATCTCAGGAGAGGAAATGGCTGCAGTGCCCAAGCTGAGTTCCAGTAGGCCAGCAGTGCTGTCAGGATCACGCCGGCAGTGCTGGTCCATTGGTGCCTGGCCTGTACTCTGTTGATTGAACCTGCAAGACTACAAAGGGAGCCAGTCCCCAGTTCTGCCCTGCCTCCACCACCAATTGATTGGAGTCTGATGGCTGGGAGGAGGGACCAAGCAGTCTTCCTTCTGCCTGCCTGCTCACCAGTCACTGCTGCCACAGATTCATCTGTGCCTGAGGGAACCCTGGTTCCCCCGTTAGCCATCCCCTGATCAATAGAATCTGCTGTTCAGTCATCCATCAGGTCATTTAGGACATGTCGGCCTAAATGACTGGCTTTTTATATATTAGGTTAGATAATAGCACTTAGCATTTTCTGCCATAGCACATATAGAAATCTGCAATCATCTCATTTATTTTTTTCCTGTTTTCTTATTTACTGCCTATTTACCTTCCAGCAGAATGTCAGATACATGAGGATAGGGATTATTTATTATGTATTACATATATTCCCTGGACAGAGAAGAGTACTTGGACACAGCAGGCACTTATTAAACATTGATTGATTGATTGATTGATTGATTGATTGAATAAATAAATAAATAAATGAATGAATGAATGAATCAATGAATGATGAGGATCACTGAGAAGGCAGAATAAACCCTTAAGAGACATTCAAACTATTAGCCTGTAAAACCCTGTGTCTTCTAGCCCATGTTTACTACCCAAACCTTATAATCTGCTCTCCCTTCAGGCACTTCAACTCTTCTCACACACCACACTCTTCGTACCTAAGAATATTGTCACATGTGCCATTTCATTTTACCTAGAATGCTACTCCCTAGATTGGCAACCTCTCATACTTAAGTTCTCTTTCAAAAAGGTACCTAAATGAGACCTTCTTGGCCACAGCATATAAGTAGTACCACCAACTGCCCATCTTGTTATTTTCTGTCACTTTACATTGTTTGTTTCCTCCAAATCACTATTTATTGGTAATTTTTATTTACATATTGAATTGCTTCTTTTTAAAAATGTATCTTTGTATCTTTATTGTTGAAAGTATTACAGATGTCCCTTTTCCCCACATTGACCCCTCCTTCACCCCTCCCCCAGGAGGCAGACGCTCAATGCAGGAGCGGAAAACACAGGCATGGAAGCATGGAACAGACTGATGAATTTCGGAGGGAAGGGGTTAGGGGGGAGGGCGGGAAGAGATTAACCAAAGATCTTATATACATACTAGAGGCCCGGTGCACAGATTTGTGGACCAGTGGGATTCCTTGGCCTGGCCTGTAGAAATAGGGCCCAAACCAGCTCTCTGACATCCCCTGAGGGGTCCCAGATTGCGAGAGGGTGCTGGCCAGGCTGAAGGACCCCACCGGTGCATGGGGCCCCTAGTATGTATATAAGTTCTTTGGTTAATATGTTCCTGCCTCCCTCACCCCCTCCCCTCTGAGATGTCTCAGTCTTTTACATAAAGGAGGCAAGAGCATACAATGGAATAAAGACAGTCTTTTAAAAAAATGGTGTTGGGGCCCAGCCAGCATCACTCAATGGTTGAGTGTCAACCCATGAACCGAGAAGTCACACTTCCATTCATGTTCAGGGCACATGCCCAAGTTGTGGGCTTGATCCCCAGTGGGGGCCTTGCAGGAGGCAGCCGATCAATGACTCTCATCATTGATGTTTCTATCTCTCGCTCCCTCTTCCTTCCTCTCTGAAAGCAATAAAAATATATCAAATATATATATTTTAAAAATCATCTTTTCTTTCCCTGCCTCTAGCCCATGAGCCACTTCTCTCAGTCCTGGTTCCAGGTCTGTCACACGAGGATGACAAGCGCCCACCTCCCAGGGCTGCTAAGGAACTCATACAACTTAACAAGAAGAGGGCAAACAATCCCATTAAAAAATGTGCAAAAGAGTTTTTTAATTGCTGCTTTGATTTCATCAGTTGTCATAGTCCTATTCCAGTTTTCTGTTTTTTCCTGATTCAGTTTTGAAAAGTTATATTTTTCTAGGAATTTTTCCATTTTGTCCAGGTTGTCCAGCTTGTTGGCATATGGTTGTTCATAGTATTTTATTACAATCCTTTGTATTTATGTGGTGTCCAGTGTTACTTCAACTCTTTCCTTTCTGATTTTATTTATTTTGATCCTCTCTATGTTTATTGATGAGTCTGGCTAAAGATTCATCAATCTTGTTTATCTTTTCCAAGATCCAACTCTTGGTTTTATTTATCATTTTTATTCTAAAGATTTCAATCTTGTTTATCTTTTCCAAGTGTCAGCTATACCAACATTTATTTCCACTCTGATCTTTATTATTCCCTTTCTTCTACTTACTCTGGGCTTTTCTTGTTGTTCACTTTCTAATTCTTTAACTTGTATGGTTAGATAACTTAATAAAAGTTTTTCTTGTTTCTTGAGGTAGGCCTATATACAGTACTATGAACTTCCCTCTCAGGACTGGTTTTGCTGTGCCTCATAGATTTTGGGTCATGTGTGTTCATTTTCATTTGTTTCCAAGAAGTATCTGATTACTTCCATGATTTCATTGGTAACCCATTCATTGCTTAATAACATGCTACGTAGCCTCCATGTGTTTGAATATTTTGGCGTGATTTAATTGTAGTTGACTCTAGTTTCATGTCATTGTGACCTGAGAAGATGCTTGATATGATTGCAATCATCTTGACTTTGTAGACACTTACCTTGTGTCCTAACATGTGGTCTATCTTTGAGAATGTCCCCATGTGCACATGAGAAGAATGTATACTCTGCAGCTTTGGGGTGAAATGTTCTGTAAATAACAATTAAATCCACTTGATCTAGTGTGTTGTTTAGGGTTGCTGTATCCTTGTTTATTTTTTGTCTAGAAGATTTATCCAGTGATGTCAGTGGGGTGTAAAAGTCCCCTACTATAATTGTATTGCTATGGATCTCACCTACCTCACACCTTCTAGAGTGGATACCATCAATAAATCAACAAACAACATGTGCTGGGGAGGAGGTGGAGAAAAAGGATCCCTAGTACACTGCTGGTGGGAATGCAAACCAGTGCAGTCTCTATGGAAAAGAGTGGAGTTTCCTACAAAAATTAAAAATGAAACTGTCATTTGACTCAGTGATCTCACTTCTAGAAATATATCCTATGAAGCCTGAAACACTGAGCAGAAAGAATATACGCACCCCTAGGCTCATAGCAGCATTATTGACAATATCTAAGATCTGAAAACAGCCCAAGTGTCCATCAGCAGATGAGTGGATAAAAAAACTATGTTATATTTACACAATGGAATACTACACAGCAATAGAAAAGTAAGAACTCTTACCATTTGCAACAGCACAGATGGAACTGTCTCTTAATCTTTGAGACAACGTGGATGGACCTGACGAGTAATATGATAAGTGAAATAAGCCAGTAAGAGAAAGACAAATATCACATGATCTCACTCATATGTGAAATCTTATGAACAAAATAAACTGACAAAATAGATCCGGGGATATAGAAGCATGCAACAGACTGAGGATTCTCAGAGGGGAGGGAGTGGGGCAGCGGGGATAAATTAACCAAAGAATATATATGCATATATGCATAAATCAGGGACACAGACTATAGTGTGGTAAAGGCCGAGGCGGGGTTTGGAGTGGGAAGAAGGAGGTCAATGGGGGAAAAAAGGGCACCTCTGTAATACTTTCAACAATAAAGACAGACTTAAAAAAGCAATAAAGAAAAGGACCACAGAGTCTTGAGCCATTCAGAAATAAATATGCAATTCTAAGTTTTTAAAAAATGGGCAAAGGATCTAAATAGACATTTCTCCAAAGAGGATATACAGATGGCCAAGAGACATATAAAAAATGCTCAAAGTTATTAATCATCAGAAAGATGCAAATTAAAATGACAATGAGGTTTCCCCTCATACTTGCTGGAATGGATATCAACAAATTAACAAATGACAAATGCTGGGCAAGTTTGTGGTGAAAAGGGAACCCTAGTACACTACTGGTGGGAATGAAGACTGGTGCAGCCACTATGGAAAGCAGTATGGAGTTTTTCCCAAAAATTAAAAATGGAACTGCCATTTGACCCAGTGATCCCAAAACACCAATCAGAAACAATATATAAACCCCTATGTTCATAGCATTGTTATTTACAATAACTAATATCTGAAAATAGCCCAAGTACGAATCAGTAGATGAGTGAATAAAAAGTTGTGGTATATTTACACAATGAATTACTATATAGCTGTAAGAAAAGAAGAATCTCTTACCCTTTGAGACAGCATGGTGGGACCTGGAAAGTATTATGCTAAGTGAAATAAGCCAGTAAGAGAAAGCTAAGTATCACATGATCTCACTAATCTATAGAATCTATTGAACAAAATAAACTGATGAACAAAATATATCTAATTGCTTCTTTATTGTCTACATCCCACCCCATTTGATGTCTATGAGGACAGAGACTGTGTCTTTTTTTCTCAACTCTGTATCCCCAACACCTAACAGAATCTTTGATACAGAGTTGATTACTAAATGTTTGCTGATTGAATAAGTACTCACAAAAATGAATACATGTATTACTAATATTCTTTCCCCAATCATTCAATGTGCAGACATGCCTTCCTAAGGCCTAGTGTGTTTTATGATATTCTAGGTATAGCCATGTGATCTCAGCCCACATCAGAGGAAACATTACATTAGGAAAGTCTTGATAATCTGAATTACAGTGGGCCTTGACTTACGAGTGTCCCGACTAATGAGTTTTTTGAGATACTAGCTGTCTGTAGCAGATTTTTTTCATTGATTTGACAGAGTAATTTGAGTTAAGGAGCGCC
>NW_006295731.1:202164-204796 GCF_000327345.1 Myotis davidii
GAAGATTACAAAAGTAATTTATTTTGAAAGGAATAACTGTAAGGAAAGGATACACATCAGTTTCCATTTCTTTTTTTGTGATTGTTTATGATATAATATTTATTTATTTATTGTTTAAAGTATTACATATGTCTCCTTTTTCCCCGATTGACCCCCCCCTACCACCACTCTCGCCCCCCAGGACAAGCCCTCACCACCCCAGTGTCCCTATCCATTGGTTATGCTAATATGCATGCATACAAGTACTTTAGTTGATCTCTTACTCCCCCTCCCTGCCTTCTCTCTCAGATTGGACAGTGTTTCCATTTCTTATGCACAACGTAGTTTGGGTCCAAAGCTTGATTTTCTTTAGAACTATATGTTATCATATAAATGCATGGATGGTCTTTCTCTGTTGCTAGTGGGAGTGGGGTTATTACAACTGTATCATTACCACACTTGGAGCAACACAATACACCATGCTATTATTGTCACAAGCAGCATATTCCCAATTGGATGCCACAGAATCTTTTGGGAGTTTAGCTGTTTTGGGCTAGTAATGCATTTTAATTAGGCCACCTTCCATTTGTTGCTATCCATGGCTGGGCTCCTTTCTTTCTTTTGCTTGGTTGGGAGCAGGCATATATAGGCTACGTAGCAGATTTTTTTCATTGAGTTGACAGAGTAATTTGAGTTAAGGAGCTCCTTAACGACTCGGTCTCAGAACGAATTAAACTCGTAAGTCAAGGCTCCACTGTATATGTCAATCATTTGAAATGAAGATTACAAAAGCAATTTATTTTGAAAGGAATAACTGTAAGGAAAGGATACACATCAGTTTCCATTTCTTTTTTTGTGATTGTTTATGATATAATATTTATTTATTTATTGTTTAAAGTATTACATATGTCTCCTTTTTCCCCGATTGACCCCCCCCTACCACCACTCTCGCCCCCCAGGACAAGCCCTCACCACCCCAGTGTCCCTATCCATTGGTTATGCTAATATGCATGCATACAAGTACTTTAGTTGATCTCTTACTCCCCCTCCCTGCCTTCTCTCTCAGATTGGACAGTGTTTCCATTTCTTATGCACAACGTAGTTTGGGTCCAAAGCTTGATTTTCTTTAGAACTATATGTTATCATATAAATGCATGGATGGTCTTTCTCTGTTGCTAGTGGGAGTGGGGTTATTACAACTGTATCATTACCACACTTGGAGCAACACAATACACCATGCTATTATTGTCACAAGCAGCATATTCCCAATTGGATGCCACAGAATCTTTTGGGAGTTTAGCTGTTTTGGGCTAGTAATGCATTTTAATTAGGCCACCTTCCATTTGTTGCTATCCATGGCTGGGCTCCTTTCTTTCTTTTGCTTGGTTGGGAGCAGGCATATATAGGCTACTGATTAAGGCCTCCTGTTGCTAGCACTTGCTGTCTCGCTCTCTCTCTTAATTGTTCATCCTCCCACCTGTTCTGGAACTTTCTAACACTCCATGACTTTGAGCAGCTGTTGTCTCTGTTTCTGAGACTAGCATATGTCCAACATGGGGGTTTGTATAACTAGACCCTGGAAGGGATATTTCCCAAGTGGGGCCACCTCAAATATTTTACTTACTTTAAGATAAATCACTTCTGCCTTCCTATTCTTATTAGTGTCATGTCTCTAAACTTTCTGGAGTAATGTTTACAACTTCAGCAGATATGTGTACTACATATAGACCTTGCTGATTTGCCACTTCTGATACTAATTTTTGTGTCTATCAGACATTCAGTAAGTATTGTTAAATAAAATTGGATCAAATCTGTAAGCTTATTAGTGTCATTAGAAGAGATATAATCCAAAAGGACTGTCTTCCTAGGAAGGAAATATTTTCATTCCTTTTGAGAATTGCATCTGTGTAGGCAACATGTGTAGGTGAGATTAAGACTAATTACTAACTTCTAGCCTCTGTCAGTAATAGTAAGGGTATTTAGTAGTAAGTCTGTGGTTTAGTTTCTGATTTAGTTACTATTGAAAGTATCTAAAATAATTATATATATAGAATCATTATAAGTAGATGTTGGAGTATTGGAATATCTCAACGAGGATTCTGGTTTAAAATATCAGAAAATGGACTTAGAAACCAAGATGGCGGCATAGGCAAACACCTGAAATTGTTGCCTCACACAACCACTTCAAAACTACAACTAAAAGACAAAATGGACATCACCCACAACCACAGGAAGGCTGGCTGAGTGGAAATTCTACAACTAGAAGGAAATAGAAAAGCACACTGAGACTCAGAGGAGGTGTGGAAGTAAAGTACAGAGGTACGAAGGCGTACGTCGAAAGGGCTGGCAACTGAGGACACGGTTGTCTTTTTCAATCAGGAGGGAGACACAAGCTCCCGACTGCTCAGAAATCCAGTTCCCGGCGAGACACTGGGGACCCAGCCTCATACAGGGAGAAACTGGACTGTCTGGCATCGGGCAGAACTCGAGGGCGGGTTTCTCTCAGAGGTGCTTGCAGTGATTACTGGGACACTGAGACACGGGGCCTCTTAGGGCAGGACTGAGGATCAGCCATAGCTCTTTGCTCCGCCTTGTTGATTCCCTGAGACCCTGCCCCACCCAAGCTGTGTGCAGAGGCTTTTGCATATGAATG
>NW_006295731.1:205071-218524 GCF_000327345.1 Myotis davidii
GGGTGCACCAAGAGTGTCCACCTCAGGTAATTGGGGAGGCTGAGCCACTGGGCCCTATAGGACACCTAGCACAGAAAGCCACTCTATCAACACAGGGAAACAGCCAAAATGTGGAGACAAAGAAAGAGGTCACAAATGAAAGAAATGGAGGAAAGCAAACTACTGGATATAGAGTTCAAAACCACAGTTATAAGGATTTTCAAGAATTTTCTAGAAACCGCCGATAAATCTAGTGAGACCCTCAAAGATATGAAAAGGACCAAATAGAAATTAAGAACACACTGATTGAAATAAAGAATAATATACAGAGATCCAACAGCAGACTAGAGGATCGCAAGAATTAAGTCAAAGATTTGAAATATGAAGAAGCAAAAAACACCCAACTGGAAAAGAAAAAAGAATAAAGAATAAAAAAAAATATGAAGATAGCGTAAGGAGCCTCTGGGACAACTTCAAGTGTACCAATATCCGAATTATGGGGGTGCCAGAAGAAGAGAAAAAGCAAGATATCGAAAACCTATTTCAAGAAATAATGACAGAAAACTTCCCATACCTGGTGAAAGAAATAGACTTACAAGTCCAGGAAGCTCAGAGAACCCCAAACAAAAGGAATCCAAAGAGGACCACACCAAGACACATCATAATTAAAATGCCAAGAGCAAAAGACAGAGAATCTTAAAAGCAGCAAGAGAAAAACAGTTACCTACAAGGGAGTACCCATACGATTGTCATCTGATTTCTCAACAGAAACTATGCAGGCCAGAAGGGAGTGGCAAGAAATATTCAAAATGATGAATAGCAAGAACCTACAACCTAGATTACTTCACCAAAGCTATCATTCAGAATTTAAGGTCAAATAAAGAGCTTCACAGATACGAAAAAGCTACAGGAATTCATCACCAAACCAGTATTATATGAAATGCTTAAAGGTGTTCTTTCAGAAGAGGAAGAAGAAGAAAGAGGTAAAGATAAAAATTATGAACAACAAATACATATCTATCAACAAGTGAATCTAAAAATCAAGTGAATAAAAAATTTGATGAATAGAATAAACTGGTGAATATAATAGAAGCAGGGGCATAGAAATGGAGTGAACTGACAATTCTCAGGGGGCAAGGGGTGTGTGGGGTGCTGGAAGAGACTGGGCAGAAATTGTACACTTATGGATGAGAACAGTGTATGGGGGGGTAAGGGCAGAGGGTGGGGTGGGAATCGGGTGAGGGGAGCTATTGGGGGAAAAAGAGGAACAACTGTAATAATCTGAACAATAAAGATTTAATAAAAAATATCAGAAAGTGTGTCTTTAATATACATAAATTCAAAATATATGAGAAAATTTTGAAAAAGGAATTAAAACCAAAACTTTTAGTTAATGTTACAACAGAAAATAAAATTGAATCATATAGCAACATGTAAGTTTCTCTATTTTAAAAAAATAGTATCAAAAGTAAGGAAACAATATCAAAAAGAATAAAAACCTATAAAATATTTGATGCACTCCATCAGTTGATGAATGGATAATTAAACTGTAGTACATTTACACAATGAAATACTTGGCCATAAAAAGAAAGAAATCTTACCCTTGCAACAGCCTGGATGGACCTGGAGAATATTATACTAAGTGAAATAAGCCAGTTAGAGAAAGACAAGTACCATATGATTTCATTCATATGTGGAATTTAATGAACAAAATAAACTAGCAAACAAAATAGAAACAGACTCAGATACAGAGAATCGGCTGACAGCTATTAGAGAGGAGAAGGTTGGGGAAGCTGGGTGAAAAAGATGAAGGGTTCAGCTAAGGAGAAAAAAAAACAACTCATGGATTTATAGAATAATATGGTGATTACCAGAGGGAATGTGGGGTATTGTGAGGTAAAAGAGGTTAAAATAGGAATAAATGATGATGGAAGGATACTTGACTTGGGGTGGTGAATACACAATATAATAAACAGATGATGTATTATAGAATTATACATATGAAACCTATATAATTATAGTAAGCAATGTCACCCCAATAAATTCAATAAAAAAGAAAAAAAGAAATATTTGATGCACCAAATAATTTGCACTGTCAATGATTTCCTAAGGCTCAAGTTTCTTATATATAATCTCCAGTCTAAAATTTGTGTGAGTTGTACAAACTCCCTAGCTCCATAATCTAGGTATACAAATAAATATTGTAGTTTTCCATTTCTCTATTAAGATCCAATATCACTAACTTTCAATTTCTTTTTCATTCCTGGGCCATAACAGTGCTAACTCAGATTTACTTTGTCTAAATGTCATTTGGTTTGATAATCATAGAAACCATTTCTCACAGACATCTTGACAGCAACAACCAGCTCTGTCTGAAACTCCTCCTAAATTTGTTGGGATCATTTGACTCTACCTCCACTGTGCATCTCCTGCTTCTTTCATTCACCTCAGCAACAATAAGCAAAAGTGTTTACTTTATTTTTCACTTAGCAAATGATACCAGCCTGTAGCATTTACAATTTTCACCATACATAATTGAGAGATAATTAAAACAGAAATAATATAAAACTTACTTTCAAGATTTGGTCAATAAATTTATGGTCTTCTGATCTGGGCACTTTAGTAATGTAGTATTCTTCTTACAGAGCTATCCATTTGTGCTTAGCCGTCATTTTCTTACTCCCAAGATTACCATAATTTATGTAAAATTAGTGCAAAAATTCAGTTGCCTTGAATTCAAATCTGATTGAGAGACTTGGAAATTAGGTGGACTGTGCTTTTCCATCCCGCTCTAAATCTGAAAAACCTATGCTTTTCCTTTCCCTGGAGGCAGGCAGTTTGCCGGATTACTTGGAGACAAGTCTGCTCCAAAGACAGAATCTCAAGAACACCCCAGAATCTATCTACACTAATAAAAGACAAACATGCAAATTGACCATACATTCGGTATGCCTTAAGCCAAGTCCACCAGCCAATCAGAGCAGCTATATGCAAATTAACCCAACTAAGATGGCGGTTAATTTGCATATACCGGCTGGGAGCAATGACTGAAGACAATGTGGAAGTGAAGAGCTACAGAAGGGAGCAAAGTAGAGGCAGTGGAGACAGGAATGGAACCAAGGCTGCAGAGGCAGGAGGTAGGAGGGGAAACCCAGCCACAATGGTTGAGAGCAGGAGGGCAAACCCAGCCAGAGCGTGTGGGAGTGGGAGGCGGGCTTTGCTCCCTTCTCTGCTTCACTCCAGCCACAGAAAGCCCTATTCTTGCAGGAATCTTCCTGCAATGGGCCTCTAGTCCTATCTAATAAAAGAGAAACATGGTAATTGGTGTACGACCATTACCCTTCCCAGAGCTGGAGTTGATACAGAGTTTCGATTGTAGAACCCAAACAAACCAGATACCGAGGGTTTCCGCTTTCCCAGCAGCAGAGGCCTCAGAGCTGGAGCCACAGCTAAAGCTGGCCCAGAATAAAAAAATTAAAAAAAGAAAGGAAAAAAGGAGCGTTTAGGAGTTCAGTCACCCCCAGCCTGAAAAAAGCCCTCAGCCCCTCACCGAGGCTGGCCAGGCACCCCAGTGGGGAACCCTACCCTGAATGGTGTGTGAACAGCTGCAAACAGCCCTCATCCCCTCACCCAGGCTCGACTGGGCAGAGGACCTGAATAGACACTTCTCCAAAGAAGACATAAAAAATGGACAATAGACATATGAATAGAAGCTCAACATCAATAACCATCAAATTAAAACCAATGTGAGATATCACCTCACACCTGTCAGAATGGCTATCATCAATAAGTCAACAAACAAGTGTTGAGAATGTGGAGAAAGGGGAACCCTCATGCACTGTTGGTGGCAGTGCAACCCTATGTTCATGATAGCATTATTTATGACAAAGAACTAAAGGCCCGAATCCGTGAATGGGTGGGGTCCCTCAGCCTGACCTGCAGGGATTGGGCCGAAACCAGCTCTCTGACATCCCCTGAGTTGTCCCAGAGTGCGAGAGGGCACAGGCCAGGCTTAGGGACCCCCCTCCCGAGTGCACAAATTTTTGTGCACCGGGCCTCTAGTATATATATATAAGCCTAAGCGACCAAATGACCAAACAACCAGTTGACCAGTTGCTATGATGTGCACTGACCACCAGGGAACAGATGCTCAATGCAGGAGCTGCCCCCTGGTGGTCAGTGTGCTCCCACAGTGGGAACATCCCTCAGCTGACCAAAGGGTGCCAGAAGTCAGGCTCAATCATGGCAATCACAGCTGCAATGAAGTGAGCCTCTCCCACCTCCACTGCAGTGCTACCAAGATGGGAGTGGCATGGCGCCTGGCTGCCTGCTACTTTGCATACTACTACATCCCTTGCGGGATGTCTGACTGCTGTTTTGACCTGATCCCCACAGGCCTGGTTTCTGTGGTGTAAATATTCTTAAATGGCCTGGGCTACGGGAATCGGGCCAAAACTGGCAGTCTGACATCCCTTGAGGGGCCCCAGATTGCAAGAGGGCACAGGCTAGGCTGAGAGTCCCTGGGCCTCTAGTATCTGGATATAAAGCAAAAGCTATGCAAGACTACACTGAAGAAAGTTTTGGAATATAAAAATAAGATTATAATAAGAATTCCAGAGTCTTACCCTATATCTTACATTTTAATAATATAAATAATTTGCTACTTAGAATTTGCTCTAATACTAGACAAATAATAAATAAAAATGGGATTATATAAATTAGTATAATGATAAAAATTGTAAAAATAAGCTTCAGGTTAAAAATGAGTTATAGCCCAACCAGTGTAAATCATTGGTTCAGCATTGACCTGTGAATCAGGAGGTCACATTTTGATTCCTGGTCAGGGCACATGCCCAGGTTGCAGGCTTGATCCCCAGTAAGGGCTGTGCAAGAGGCAGCTGATCAATGACTTTCTCTCATCGTTGATGTTTCTATCTCTCTCTCTCCCTCTCCCATCATCTCTGAAATCAATAACAATATATTTTTAAACAATTTTTGATAAGTTTTTCATGAAAAAAAAGACTAAGTTTATTTAATTCATCATTTCTGTAAACATATGCCCTTATCCTCATGGGGCACTTATTAATCCTTCCTCTCTCTGAAATAAATAAAAACATATTTTTTTTAAAAAGAGTTATAGATAAACCTTAATATGGGTAGAATTTTCAACATTCAGAAGATAAACAAATTAAATTTGTGTTATTTTGCTCTATGAAAATAATTAATCAATCTGGCAGCTTAAAGATACCATAGACATCTCGTACTATTAAGAGGTTTGATTCAGATTGAACTTATAAAATTTGGTGACACAAAACAATGGTTTTATACATTTAATATACTTCAGAGTAAGCTATCAAGCCTGGTAAAATGCAGACTTTTCAGTCCCTTACCAAAGAGACTGATATTCATTGGATTTGATGTTGGCCCAAGAATTTGCATTTTAAAGAATAAAGCAAGACTACTTTTAGTAACTTCTGAACTCTGCTACTGTAGCGTGAAAGCAGCCATAGACAATACATAACAAATGAGAATGACTATATGCCAATGAAATTTTCTTTAAAGAAACATTCCCAATGTTGTGTTTGTCCCATGGGACGGACATCATAGTAAGCATAGTTTTTAGACCCTGACCACTGGCCTAAAGAATTAACTCTTTTTGCAAACTTAAAACTTCCAGTCTCAGGATTTTTTGGTAGCTGGTATAAAGTTTATGTGTGAGAGAAGCACCTATTGGTCAACTGAGGTAGTAAAACCCAGTTCCATTTACAAAATAAAGAGGGATAACAAATTTCTTTAAGTTGTATACACAAATTAGAGTAATTCTTATGACACATTTCCTCTAGACAATCTTTCTAGATTAACCAAGCCCCAACTCCAGTTAGCCAACACACTCTCTTGCTTATGTTTTTCTCCACGATTCATATTCATGATTCAAAAAACCTCTATAATAGTATGGGACAAGGGGATTTAACAAAAACCATTTTGATAAAGCAAGGATGGAATACACCTGGCATTTGTGCTGCCATTTCCATTTTTTATGGCAATGGAAACATTGCCAGCCATTTACAATACTCTTTCCTTCTGAGTACATATATGGCCACAAAATCTTTATCAAAAATTCTAGTTATTAATTGTCAAATGACCAGAGTTGGGATGTGAGATGAAAATTATGTTATTCCTTAATAAATTAGACTTGCTATGTGGTATTTTTATTATCTGTGGTTATTTTGCTGGGAAATTTAATATTACTTCTATTATATCTTAATCAATATACTTATGAGCCTCGTACAATGGCGTTCCATAGTATATATTTTGATCAGTTGTCATTGTTTTCCTGTTAGAACGTATTTTAAATTCAGGGACTATGCCTAATATATCATGTTATACTCTAAGATTATCCCAGAAACAGTTGTTGACCAGTTTTATATAGCATTTTTAAAAATTAGAATATTAGTGTTAATTACTATGATATCATTAGTATACTAAAAACCACCGCTAATAGTAAATTAATAAAATAAATTAATAAATTAATAGTAAATTAATAAATTAAAAATATGTTATTGGAAATTTGGAAATTGAAGAGACTTTGGTTTGCTTTCTTGGCCATATATCTACAAAGCTATTAGCAATTCCTTAAGATAACATTTTAAATCAATTTGGGTTGATACTGTTAAAATATGTTTGGCTACATAATCAAAATGTTTGCTTACTAAGTACATTATAGTTTATAGCATTAAATAGACTCAGTTGCATAGTGTAGTACTTTCTCTGCAAAACTCATTATGTCATGCTAGCTGTTTTAGTAAAATTTGTTGAATAAAACTTGAAGAAAAATTACCATTTAACAAAGCAAAGCAAGTTTTAGAAAATTTATCATTTTATCCTGGTTCATAAATCTCATATGTAATATGATGGCATTTAAATATTTATAAGCCCTAGCCAGTTTGGCCCAGTGGATAGAGCATCAATCTACAGACTGAAGGGTCCTGGGTTCGATTCCAGTCAAGGGCACACGCCCAGGTTGTGGGCTCAGTCTCCACTAGGGGGCATACAGAAGACAGCTGATCAATTATTCTCTCATCATTGATGTTTCTATCTCTTCCTCTCTCTTCCTCTTTGAAATCAATAAAAAATATATAAATATTTATAAGCTGGTAGTGTGTTATTGTTGGTAGGACTGATTACTCAAAAAGGTTGACCAAAAACTCCAATTAAAACTAAGTGAAGAGGACTAATGCAATCCTACCAGGTAGTTTACCCCAAAGTTTCTAGGATATGACAACTAGTAAATGGAACTAATCCAGTGGCATATCTGAGAAGTAATCTGCATCAGACACCCAGATTTTTACCTAGAAAATTTGATAGAAGTTCAAATACCAAAATAAAAGAGATGGACATTGGCATCCCTTTATATCTAGTATGTGTATTTCAGCACCAAAACCTCCCATATAGACAAAATATATCCTCCAGGTTTTTCCTACAGGCCTATTGCCTCAGGAAACTTTATCTCACCTCTGATAGTTTCAAATATTCCTACCAGAATCTGACTTGTTTATTTTTAACCAATTTGCTTTTATTGAAATATGAAAAAATATCTTCTTACTACTCAATGAAACTGTCAACAACTTAAAGCAAAGAGAATGCATTTGTTAGAGGTTCTAAGGAGAGCCATCTCCAGAAACAATATGTTCCCCGCTTTTATAGTTCTGATGTCTGTCTTTGAGACATATAAGAACCTGTCCACTCTAGGTGTTATTTAGACTTGACACTTACCAAGAGAATACAGGAAGTAGAGGGAGTTAATAAGTGAATGTAGAAGAATTCAATACCTGCAAATTATGTACAAATTACACATGAGAAGAAACAGTGGAAAATAAATGTTGGTCTAAAGCAAGCCTTGCAAAGGAAAGTCAGGTTAAGCAATATGTGATGAGAGATTTGAATATATTGCAGGAATTCAGATGCAGGTGGTTTTTGGACATGCTTTCATCAAAACTTTGACCAGGCTTGTAAACTACTATTTAAAAACTCAGTTTACCAAAGAACCCTCATGTTCCAAGGTTTAGGTAAGCTGGACCAGCTACCAGTAAATTTGGATAGTAGATTCAATGTCTTTAGTCTGCATTTTCTGTACTTTTCTCACTCCAGAATGTTCCCACCATAAATGCCATATGTGGTTTCAATATACTCCCCATGGATTCAAACCTTCCCTCTGGAAAAATAACAATATATGGAAAAGATTTATGGAGCCCATTAAAGTGTTAATGAAGAGTAGGATGGTTCAATGTGTTTCCTTTCTTCTGGAGATGTGTCTTGGGTGAAGAAATGACTTATTTGAGCAATTTTGGATATTCCTCAGTTATGTTGAAGAGGTATCAATAATATGGCTGCGCTTCTTACTGCCGCTTAAATCACAGTACCAATAGGCAATTAACCACTCATAAAGTCGGCTCTATGGCTGACTATGGGAATGCAGATAGGGAAGTTGGGAGAAGCTAGCTTTCCCAGTGTTTGACCTGGACCTAATTACTAAGCTTTTTTTTTTTTTTCTTTTAGTCAATTAACTTTGAATTTGTTTTCTTCAAATGAAACTATGATGTAAGTGCTAGAGTGTTCTGAAAGACTTATCCCAAGATTTTCTAGAAAAACAATGTATATTTTATTTTTTGTGCAATGTTATTCTGGGAGAGAGATTGGGAGAATTTAGAGAGTTCAAGACAATCCCTAGGATATAGATCCAATTATAAAATGCCAGCCAAGCCTTGGGGAAGCTGCTTATCATCCTTAGAGAGCTCATTGCTAAATCAAATGACCAATTTGTTGTTTTTAACCCAAATCAAGTTATTTTATCCATCCAAATAATTATCTGGCAGTTGGCATATTTATTAATTTTTTTTGTTTTTCTTGGTAAGAGATGGGAAATTAACACTTGTAATATTATAGCCCCATGCTTGAGCCTTACTCATTAGATCAATTTGAATTGTAATATACAAAGCTATTCTTGACCTTAATAAATAGCTTGCTCATTGGTATAGAAGATACAATTTTATTATCCTTTTTTTACTTTCCATATAGTTCCACAAGTTTTAATATTCTATTTCAACCATTCTTAGTTATGAAATTGACAGACATGCCTATCACTGAGCACAGTATCAATGTGCTTTCCCCACAGTGACTGTATTTGTACCTAGTGAGAATTGAAAATCTTAACTATTTGGCTGGTCCCATTTACCTTAGCTTATTAAAACTATTTTCCATGTGGTAGGAATTCCTATTTAATTTCACTGAAGCAAGATAAATCAATCTAAGTGAATTAAATGTTTCTATTCATTGTTACATCTACAAAATTAGGAAATATGGTGGAATTAATATAAGATAACATAAATATGTCCTCTACTATTCCGTCAAGAAGTAAACATCTATAATGCTATGTTTATATTTAGATTTGGTTCTATAACAATAATGCCTTACATCTGATAGCACTTTCAAATTCACTTATATGAACTTAATTGATCCTTGCAAGTCCCTTATACATTTACATATTTACTGAGTTTATGCTAAATGTCTGCAATGGATAGACAGTTCAAGGATTATTGTCCCCATTTTAGAGAACAAAAATTGGAGACAAAAATTTAAGTGATTTACCAAAGGTTACAGTTGTAAAGTTGGGACAGAATTTCAAGTATTTTGACATTAATCTTTGCATACTTTCATTCTACCTCTTGTAATACAAGTACATGGTCTATCCTTAAATGCAAAAGTTCATAATATGAATATAGCACCCCAAGCATGATCCATAAAATAAAAAAATGATAAATTGGAATTCATCATCATTTAAAACTTTGCTCTATAAAATACATTGCTAAAATAATTAAAATACAAGTCACAGAGTGGGAGCAAATATTTGCAGATCACATATGTAGCAAAGTACTTGAATCCAGAATATATAAAGAACTCTCAAAACTCAATAATGAGAAAACAACTAACCTATTAAAAAGATATTGAACAGGCACTTAATCAGAGAAGATATACAGATGGCAAATAGGAATATAAAAAGAAGTTAAACATTATTAGTCATTAGGGAAATACAGACTTAAACCACAGGGAGCTATGACTACAAACCCATTAAAATGGCTAATATTAAAAAATACTTATAGTACCAAGTCCTGATAAGGATATGGAAGAACTGGAACTGTACATGAGTATTTATAGCAGCACTATTCATAATTTTCAAAAAACTGAAAACAGCCTAAATGTCCTTAAACAGGTGAATGAATACACTCTAAACACACAATGAAATGACTTTCAGAAATGAAAAGGAATGAACCATCAACACATGAAACGGTATGAATAAACTCAAATGTATCATGTTTGATGAAAGAAACCGACACAAAAGATTATAAACTGTATTACACTTAGGCAACATTATGAAAAAGGTGGGACTATATGGAGAAAAAAAGATATGTGATTACCAAGGGGTTAAAGATAGGAAAGAAGGCTGACTTTTTGTGGACAGCATACGAGAAGTCTTTGGGGTATAGGAACTATTCTTTATCCTGTTTATGGTGGTGGTTACAATAGTCAATGCCTGTGTTAAAACTCATAGGACTATGTATCCAAAAATGCTAATAAGATAGTTATTTCACACTAATCATTATAGTTAAAATTTACCCTAGCAAAAATTTAAAAATAAGTGAAGTTTGAATTATGTATTTCTTTACATTTATCAGCAACACTTCTCCAGGTATCTAATCTCTCCTCAGTTCCTTATGTCAGCTTTCAGGATACTATCCAAAAAACCAACTCACATAAATTCAAATGACTTCTAATGGCTACACATGTTTCTTCTAGTAGGGTCATTTTAATTTGAACAGGTTACCAAAGTCTTAAGTTAAAGTAATGTATCCCAGTGAGGGGGATTCCAAGCATTGAACATTGGGTAAAGAAGCCATGTAGGGAAGAAGAGCCAGGACAACAGCCTCCTATGCATTTTTGCTTAACTTTTCAAATTTTATGTTGGAGGTTGTGTAAGACTATGACATAGTCAATGTAGATATATAAAAACAAGTATTTTGAAATCTTAACTTCTTAATAAAAGAAAGCACTTAATTGATGACTCTTTATATCAAAACTAGAGGCCCAGTGCACGAAATTCATGCACTGGGGCAGGGTGTGTTCCTCAGCCCAGCTTGCACCCTCTCCAATTTAGGACCCCTCAAGGGATGTCTGACTGCCAGTTTAGGCCTGACCCTCTGACTGCCTGTCGAACATCCCTCTCATAATCTGGGACTGCTGGCTGCCAACTGCTTGCCTGCCTGCCTGCCTGATCACCCCTAACCGCTTCTGCCTGCCAGCCTGGTCACACCCTAACCACTCCTCTGCCAGTCTGATAGACGCCTAATTGCTCCTCTGTCAACCCAATTGCCTCCAACTGCCCTCCCCTGCTGGCCTGATCACCCCCAACTGCCCTCCCCTAACAGCCTGCCCCCGCAAATGCCTTCCCTTGATGGCCTGATTGCCCACAAGTGCCCTCCCCTGCCAGCCTGATCACCCACAATTGCCCTCTCCTGCTGGCCATCTTGTGATGGCCATCTTGTGTCCACATGGGGGCGGCCATCTTTGACCACATGGGGTGGCCATCTTGTGTGCTGGACTGATGGTCAATTTGCATATTACTCTTTATTAAATAGGATTCAGAATATATGCAAGTTTATTGTAAATGTAGATATGCATTCAATGGAATAGTGGTCAGCCATATAAAAGATGAAATATTGCCACTTGCAACTATCTGAATGGATCTTTAGAGTATTATGCTAAGTGAAATAAGTCAGTTGGAATAGGAAAATAACTGTAATTTCACTCATATGTGGGATATAAAACAAAAAGCAACAAATTCATACAGACAACAGAGTGTTAGTTATTAGAGGGGAAAGGGGTTGGGAGGAGCTTGAAGGAGGAAAGGGGCTCAAATATATGGTAATGGAAGGAAACTAGACTTTTGGTGGTGAGCACACAATAGAATATACAGTTATTGAATTATAATGCTGTATACCTGAAATTTATTTTTAGCTTTTTGAGGAACCTCCATACTATTTTCCATAGTGGCTGCACCATTTTATACTGCCAACAACAGTGCAGAAGAGTTTCCATTTCTCCACACATTGGCCAACACTTGTTATTTGTTGACTTTCTGATAATAGCTATTGTGACAGGTATGAGGTGATATATACCTCATTATGGTTTTGATTTGCATTTCATGATGATTAGTGATGTTGAGCATTTTTTCATATGTCTGTTGAACATCTGTATATCTTCTTTGGAGAAGTGTCTATTCAAGTTCTCTGCCCATTTGTTTCATTTTTTTTAAAGTTGCATGAGTTCTTTATATATTTTGGATATTAAACCCTTATTGAAATGCCATTTGCAAATATACTCTCCTATTCAGTAGTTTGAGTTTTCATTTTTTAAAAAAATATACTTTATTGATTTTTTGCAGAGAGGAAGGGAAAGGGATAGAGAATTAGAAACATTGATGAGAGAGAAACATCAACCAGCTGCCTCCTGCACACCCCCGACTGGGGATGTGCCCACAACCAAGGCACATGCCCCCAACCAGAATCAAACCCGGGACCCTTGAGTCCACAGGCCGACACTCCGTCCACTGAGCCAAACCAGTCAGGGCAAGTTTTCATTTTTATGATGGCTTCCTTCACTATGCAAAAAACTTTTTAATTTGATATAGTCACATTTGTTTGCATATAAATTCATTTTAATAAGGTATCTAATAGCAATATTAATTTTTGTAAAATATAAAATGTTTAAAGTAAGAAGTCATCTGTAATTTATTTATTTTTAAAGCTAAATTTGCATGTCATTTTTCTTTAAAGTGGGATCCACCTACAAAAGGACTGGATGATTTTGAATACTGCAGAATTTATTACTTATGTCCGTTTCACACTTATTGATACCAAATTTAGGTAAAGTAGAATTTATAAGCTAAGCTACAAACAGTATAGTGAGTTTTGTAAATCCATCATACAAAATCATGTTTATTAGATCTCAGTAAAATTAATAAAGGGAATTAAATTAGACCAGCAGTTCTTTCCAAAATGACTCCAGTAACAATGTTTGTAAATTGTAATATTATACCTATACTAGAGGCCCAGTGCATGAAATTCGTGCAGGGGGGTATGGGGTCCCACAGCCCCGCCTGCACCCTTTGCAATTCGGGACCCCTACACTTTTTTCTTATCTAGCTTACCTCTTCACATTTAAAAAAAATGACTGAAATACCACCTAATCTAGGAAATCCTCTTTGAACAAATATCTTTATAATCTGTATTAAGTATTTTCATAGTATATCATTCTTTTTCTTTAAAAGCAACTTAGAGTGGATGCAATGTGCTTCTCATTCTTGCATCTGAATTTTTTCTTCTTGCTCTTGTAAAACCAAGCTTATCCAATTTACATTTGT
>NW_006295731.1:218827-219568 GCF_000327345.1 Myotis davidii
CGTCCCCTGTCACGCACAGAGCAGTGTCAATCAGGAGTTTGGGGAGCCCCCCCTGTCACACACAGAGCAGGGCCCATCAGGGGTTGGGGAGCTCCCCCCTGTCACACACAGAGCAGGGCCAATCAGGGGGTTGGGGATCTCCCCCCTGTCATGCACAGACCAGGGCACATCAGGGGGTTGAGCAGCTCCACCCTGTCACTCACAGAGTATGGCCGATAGGGGAGTTGGGGCACCGTCCCCTGTCACACACAGAGCAGGGCGGATCAGCAGGTTGGGGCACCACCCTCTATCACCCACAAAACAGGACCAATCAGGGGGTTGGGGTGCTGCCACTGTCACACTCAGGGCAGGGCGGATGGGGAGGTTATGGCTCTATCCCGTTAAACACAGAGCAGGGCCCGTGGCGGGGGGGCAGGTTGGGGTGCTGCACCCTGTCACACACAGAGCAGGGCAGATAGGGAGGTTGTGGCCCCGGCCCCTGTCACACACAGAACTGCAGGGTGATCAGGGGGTTTGGGCACTGTCCCCTTTCACACTGATCCCGGTGCCGGGAGGCCTCGTGGCTCTGCTGATCCTGGTGCTGGGAGGCATATTACCATTTTACTATATAGAATAGAGGCCTGGTGCATGGGTGGGGGCTGGCTTGTTTGCCTTGAAGAGTGTCCCGGATCAGGGTGGGGGTCCCGCTTGGGTGCCTGGCCAGCCTGGGTGAGGGCCTGATGGCTGTTTTCAGGATTGCCA
>NW_006295731.1:220888-241983 GCF_000327345.1 Myotis davidii
TTTTCAGTCCTCCGTCACTGAAGCAAGCCAGTCTCATGTTAGTTTCATGCTGCCTGGCTGCCGGCCGCCATCTTGGCTGACAGTTAATTTGCATATCTCGCTGATTAGCCAATGAAAAGTGTAGCGGTCGTACGCCAATTACCATGTTTCTCTTTTATTAGTGTAGATAACAATAAATGTCACTTGATCATTTGATTTTCTATTAATATTTTATAGCAAGATGTATTATTCTAGTAATTTAACTATTCCAAAAATGAGGCGTGCAGAAATAAATTACATTGAACAATAAAGAATCACTCAAATATAAAGCATAGTACACTTAGGACCTCCCTTGTCCTGTGCCTCCGATATCATAGCATTTTACACAGTTCACATGGAACTCAGTTTCCTTTAAAATAGGAAGGGATCCCATACTCATGAAGCAGCTACTTCCACACATATTTTTTTAATTCACAGCACATACTCTTTGTACTAATTGTTAGAAAATCATCCTAGCAATTGCCTCTGTTCCTCTCTGTATTGTCGCCTTACATTCTGATGCCATGACTGCGCTTTTATCATCCACTCACTCTAATAATATTTTGAATTATTTAAGGGCAGAGATCATGACTTGAGCTTGTGTGTTCCCTGACATGGTGCCTGGATAAATACTCAAATGACATCCAGTCCAAATGACTGGGATGAGAGAGGCCCACCATTGCTGGAGACCTCTGATTTTTATTTAAGGGGCCTCACTTGTTCTGCGCCTTTAGAGAGGGGTGAGTAGTGGCTGAGAGAATTTGAGGACACCCAGACAGAATTCTCTTCCTAAAAGATTTTGCTAAGCTGGTGCCGGGACCACCGGGCATTTGTCCAATTAAAACCTGGACACACAGCAATAACAAAGGCACTGGTCTCCTACTGCTAATGCCTAGGGATCAAACCCCATCCAGCGGGAACTCAGCTTTGCAGTCAGTACCAGGCTGCTGCATGGACCTGGGCTGTTGCTCCTAACTCTGGGGAGAGGGAGACTTCCATGGCTGCAGGCTAGAGGCCTCGGACTCCTCACCACCCACCCAAATAGATCCGTAGTGCAGGCTCGTCAGCGGAGCAGATTCTTTGACTGGGATCTCGGGGAGGCCTGGCCTGTTTGCCCTGTGATTGATCACGAGGATTCCTGGCTTGTTTGCCCTGCAGTCATGAGAAGGCCTGGCCTAGCCTGTTCACCCCATGATGGGCGCCGGGCTGGTGGGCGTGGACCCGGGTTGCCACTTGGTGCCGGTGCACGCACAAGCAGCCACAGGGCAGGAACATCCTCTTGGTGCCTGCACTAATAGGCCAGGAGTGGCCAGGGACGTTCTGGGACCCAGGCTGCTCAGGGCCTATGTGCGGGCGTACAGACTAAGAGTGGCCTGGGTCCCAAAGATGTTCCTGGGACCCAGGCTGCTCGGCGGCTGTATATGCAAATTAACCCACCATCTTTGTTGGGTTAATTTGCATACTCTCCTGATTGGCTGGTGAGCATAGAGGAGGGACGGTCAATTTACATGTTTCTCTTTTATTATATAGGATTGATTTTCACTTTCATGTCAAATTTTAAAAGTATTTTAGGTGCGCTTTGCAGATGCATAATGAATATGTTTCTAATTCTACTTTTTGCTACTTTCCAAATCAGATGAACTGCAAACAGGAAATACTGAAACTATGATAGGGCGTTTACCTTATCCATGCACAGGCAGGTGCTAGGAACTCCTAGTCTTGGATTATATTTACCCAATCCCAATATCACTGATCAATTCCATTTAAAAGTATTCCAAACCAGTCCCTTCCTTGAGAGAACAACAGTATAACAGAAAATGTTACAATGGGTTAAAAAATAGCGGGATAGCTGAATGTTTAGTCACATCAATTTACCTTCACTTTGAATGGTTTGGATCTAGGAAGAAGGTTTTTATTTTAGCATGACACATGAGTAAATTAATGATTTGATCAACATTTATTACAGTTGAGAAGTATGATTTGGGTAACACAGTATCCAAGAAACCAGTAAAGCCACAAAATAAATTATTTTAACCTGAGAAAGAGATAAACTCATCAAAACTAACAGCCAGAACAACCCTAATATTTTCATTTTATCAAAATAAAATGTCTGTGATTCAGTTTTTAAATATTACTAGCTCCTTGTTCTTTCAGATATTCTATGTTCTACCACCCCCTGAAACGTTAAGCATATTCCACTTTCTCCCAGATTCTCTAAGTAAGGAGATGTTTAAGATTAAATAAAGATTTGAAAATGATACAAAGATGGATCACTTGAGAAATACTGACCTGGTTAAGTACCAGATAGGTATATATGGCAGGATTAAGGAGATGCTTTGACTAGGAACATATGGTATAAGATACACATAAGATCCCAAAGCAATTAGCTTCAGATAAGGGGGTCAGGAATATTAAATCAGGAGATAATTAAGGAAAAGAGGTAAAAGATAAACTTGGTAACCCAACTCTGTTTTGAGGTGACATAAGAGATGAGTTAGGGATGGATTATCTGTGTGCATCAGAGAGAAGTGCTATGTGGGGAAAATGAGGCACGGGGATATAGAATTTCTTTTTGTGCTTATACTTTGGACTAAGCTAACATTGCAGCTTTTGCTCCTGTCAGATTGGCGGTTTCTATTGAACTGCAACAAAGTTGACTTTACTTAAAATTGAAATTGTTGACATCAGAGTGACAAGATTTCAGGGTATTGCTATTGCATTCCTCCTCTCCCAATAGTTCTCAAGACCCGAAGAGAAGACAAATAACTGGGAATAAGGAAGTTGTACACACCTCAATTTCATGTAGAAAATAAGAAGCCACATAGTGCCCTATCTGCTGTCAGTTAGTGATACATCTTTCTGTCCCTACCATATTGCAATTTGTGAGATTGAACCCTACCTTTTCTGTGATGTTGGCTTGGCTATTGGTCCCATCTTGTATGATTATGACCTCACTTCCTATTTGCTGCATCTGCTTCACTTCAGATCCTGATTAAATCCTGTGTTTCCAAGCCTAAAATCCCAACCAGAAGTCCTAAGTGCCCCTCATATGAATGTTTGGTTTTGAAATTTTTACTTAGACTGTGCTCTGATTCCTATTGATACTGGCTCCACCCAAAGTTCCCAAGATCCTTACCCTAGCAATATAACTTTTTTCTGAATAAGAAAAAATGGGTAAGAAGAAGGATAGAAAGGAAAAGATATTAAGGACTCATTAAGGTAGTTCAGATTTTGTACTTTATTTCAGGAAATAAGAACCGTCTTCTCCTATAAAATGCTTTTTGATACAGGTTAGAGGAAAACATCCTGGAAAGGATGGGTAATTGTGCTGGTCCAGAGTAATGTTATGTAGGTCTGGAAAGGAGCCAGGCCCCATGAGGACAGAAAATACCAATGAGAACAGGATATGAAGTTGAAATCCAAGATTATCCTGCATAATGAAAAACATCTGGTGACCTTAGACAACTACTAAATTAAATCTGACTTAAAAGATGGTTTGGGGATTTAGAAATAAGAGTCCGCAGGTATATTTCCCTTTTACAACTATTTTTGACTGCAAAAACAAGGTAAGGAATACCTGAATGAATGTCTTTTACAGCTAAATTGAAACATACAGGCTCACATAAAAAAAAAGTCATGGAGTTATACTTTTCAAAATGAATTTATATACTAATACAGAAAAAAATCCCCCAAATGACAGCACATGAAGAGTTGTCACCTTGGAAAAAGAATTCAATTTTAAATTGTCTGTATTAGAGACCTTGAAAGTCTTTATTCACTTCATCTAATGAAAAATGGAGATGTTTGACTTAGTGACAGATTATCTGTCCAGCAGTGTTTTCTTTCTTCTATTGCTGCTTCAATCGCATATTTAGTGAATTAGTTGTGATTTATGTTAGTATTTTAAATAATTCATAGTTTTTCTGCTGAAAATATGGCATATTTTAATATATTAATAATTTTAGGCTTAAGTGCAGCAGAATATATTTGCATAATCCTTCAGTAGTGAAGCCACAATTTATACAAATGGATTAATTCTATCTTTAGCCCAAGCAACTCTGACAAAATGTCATTTAAAGTAATGTTGCTCATCATTCAAAGATACATTGTTCACTATGACATAACTTTGTAGTTTTTAATGCCTGGCAAACATCTGTATTTGCCACTAACAATAACTTAAGCCAAATGTGGCCCTGAGGGAAGACTATCACCAAAAGTTTTAATTTTAAAATAAACAATAGGACTAAAAATCATTTTGTTCAGAAATACAAACTTCCCTAAAAATTGGTTATGGAATATTCATGGAGTTTAAAGGTTTATTAATATAACTGTGCACCATGTTAATTGTTGGTAAATACAATAGACTGCAGTTTTACCTTAGGCACTATTAACTGGAGTCTGATGTTTATAAGATTTAGAGTGAGTGCCCTGAAATTTTAGAAGAAATTATATCAATTGAATATTTATTATTTTGTACTTGGTGTACTCCTCAGTGATATATAATAGTTTATAATCTTATTTAGTAACTATCACTAAATAGTTAAAAAATACAAGAGTCTGCTCATATTTTTCCTTCAGTATAACTCCCACATTTCAGTACTGTATGGCTCTCAGTGCTATGTGAATGGTAATAGCTAGGTTCTATAAATGGAGGAGAAATAATTTGGGAAATTACTATAATTGATAAGATGTCAGGTTTTCTCTTTGTAGTGCCAGATAGTGAAGTATTCACTAAAGATTCTAGACCTTGAAGAGAACTCTCACCCTATATAATAAAAGGCTAATATGCAAATTGTCCCCTTGACCAGGAGTTCGACCTGGAGTTCAACCGGGAGTTCAACCAGGGGGCGGGGCCAGCTGGCCAACCACCCCTAGCCTCTCCCACCAGCCATCCCCACCCTTGATCGACCCCCCACCCCAATCAGGGCCAACCTCTGTGGTCCCTGCCCACAGCTGGCCCAGCCTGATCGGCCCGATAGGGTAGGGCCAGTCAGACTCCACCCATGCACAAATTTGTGCACCAGGCCTCTAGGCCTATCTAATAAAGAGGGAATATACTAATTGACCCTCATGCCATTGCAAAGATAGTGGCACCCACAGCCAATAAGGAGGGAATATATTAATTAACAGGCTCGCCCTCAAAGATGGTGATGCCCATAGGCAATAAAGAAGGAATATGCTGACTTCCCTGCCCTCAAAGATGGTGGCACCAACAGCCAATAAGGAGGGAATATGCTAATTGACTACCACACCCTCAAAGATGGTGGCACCCACAGCCACAAGATGGCCGGCAGGGGAGGGCAGTGGTGGGTGATCAGGCCAGCAGAAGAGGGCAGTTAAGGGTGACCAGGCCAGCAGAGGAGGGCAGTTGGGGGTGACCAGGCCTGCAGGGGAGGTCTGTTAGGAGGGGCCAGGCCAGCAGGGGAGGGAAGTTGGAGGTGACCGAGCCAGTAGGGGAGCAGTTAGGCATCAATCAGGCTGTCAGGGGAGTGGTTAGGGGGTTATCAGGCTATCAGGCAGAAACAGTTAGGGGCAACCAGGCAGGCAGGCAGGTGAGCAGTTGGGAGCCTGCAGTCCCGGATTGTGAGAGGGATGTCTGACTGCTGGTTTAGGCCAGATCCCTGCAGCCATCCCCACAGGGATCTGTCCTAAACCGGCAGTCAGACATCCCCCAAGGGGTCCCAGATTGGTGAGGGTGCAGGCTGGACTGAGGGACACCCCCTTCTTTCTCTTTCTAATAATTCATTACTGGTGTGTACAATTACAACCAATTTCTGAATATTTATTTTATGTCCTGCTAATTTTCTGAATTTACTTATCAGTTCCAGTATTTTTTGGTTGGAATCATTAGGGTTTGCTATACATAGTATTAGGTTATCTACAAAAAATGATAAGTTTTACTACTTCCTTTCCAGTTTGGATACCTTTTATTTCTTCTTGTTATCAAATTGCTGTGGCTAGGATTTCCAGTACTATGTTGAATAAGAGTGGTGAAAAAAATTATCCCTGTTTTATTTCTGATCTTAAGGGAAATGATTTTATTTTTTGCCCATTGAGTATAATGTTGGCTGTGGGTTTGTCATATATGGCCATTATTATTTTGAGGTATGATCCTCTTATTTCTACTTTGGTGAAAGTTTTTATGATAAATGTGTGCTGGATTTTGTCAAAAGCATTTTCTTAATCTATTGATATGATCATATGATTACTATCCTTCATATTGTTTATTTGGTGCATCACATTAATTGATTTGTGAATATCATACCAACCTTTTATCCCAGCAGGAAACAATGCCAATTGATCATGTTCTATAATCTTTTTAATGTATTGCTGGATTTGTTTTGCTAATATTTTGTTGAGAATTTCTACAACTATGTGCATCATGGATATTGGACTATAATTTTATTTATTTTAATGTCTTTATCTGGTTTTGGAATTAGGATAATGCTAGCCTCATAAAATTAGCTTGGGAGTCTTATCTGCTCTTGAATTTTTTGGAATAGTTTGAGAAGAATAAGTGTCATTTCATCTTTGAATGTTTGGTAAATTTCATTTGTGAAACTATTTGGTTCAGGAGTCTTGATTTTTGGAAAAAAATTATTAGTGCCTCAATTTCATATCTGTATTCAGTCTGTTCAGATTTTCTGTCTCCTTGATTTATTTTTAGAAGGTTGTATATTTCTAGGAATTTATCCATTTTTTACAGATTGTTTAATTCTGGGGCATATAGTTGTTTGTAATATTTTCTATTTTTCATAAAAGTATTTTTTAAAAATTTAAATTACAATTGGCATTCAATAGATTAGTTTCTGGTGTACAGCATAGTAGTTAGACATTTATACCACTTATAAAGTGAACCCCTCTTATAAGACCTGTACCCACCTAACACCATAGAGTTATGTAATATTTTTTTTTTGTAATCCTTACTATTTCTGTGGTACTAGTTATTGTTTTTCCTCTTTCATTTCTAATTTTATTTACTTGGGCCTTGTCTCTTTTTTCTTGATGAATATTAGTAAAGGTTTGTAAATCTTGTTTCTCTTTTCAGAGAACCACATTATGGTTTCATTGATCTTTTGTATTGTTGTTTTTATTTATTTATGCTCTGATCTTTATTATTTCATTCCTTCTACTCATTTTGGGCTGTGTTTGTTGTTCTTTTTTTAGGTAATTTAGGTGTAAAGTTAATTTTTTTTTATTTGAGGTTTTTCTTGCTTCTTGAGGTAAGCATGTAACACTATGAACTTCCCTCTCAGGAATACTTTGGCTATGTCCCATATATTTTGGGTTGTTGTCTTCTCATTTTCATTTGTTTAAAGGTATCTTTTTATGTCTTCCTTGATTTTATTGTTAACCCATTGTTTAATAACATGTTATTTAGCCTCAATGTCTTTGTGTGTTTCTATTTTTTTTCTTGTGATTCACTTCTAGTTTCATACTATTGCAGTCAGAAAACATGCTTGATATAATTTCAAAATTCTTACAGTCAATGAGACTTGTTTTGTGTCCTAACATATGGTATATCCTAGAAAATGTTCCATGTGCACTTGGAAAGAATGTATATTCTTCTGCTTTTGGGTGAAATGCTCTGAAGATAACAATTACATTTATATAATCTAGTTTGTCATTTAAGGCCACCGTTTCTTTGTTGACTTTCTGTCTGGAAAATCTATTCATACATGGGCTGTTAACATCCCCCACTATGATTGTATTGCTGTCAGTTTCTCCCGTTATGTCTATCAAGATTTGCTTTATTTAAGTGCTCCTATTTGGATGCATAAATGTCTATAAGGGTTATATCCTCTTGTTGGATTGATCCATTTATTACTATGTAATTTAATTATTTATCTCTTACTATAGCCTTTGTTTAAAAGTCTATTTTATCTAAGTATTGCTACCCTAACTTGTTTTTTTTATTCCATTTATATGAAATTTCTTTTTCCATACCTTTATGTATTTATTTTTGTTAATCCTCACCCTGAGATATTTTTTCATTGATTTTTAGAGAGAGTGGGAGGGAGAGAAACATCAAATTAAGAGACACATAAATTGGTTGTTTCCCACATGCACCCCGAGTGGAACCAGGGATCAAACCTGAAACCCAGGTAAGTACTCTTGACTTAGAATCAAACCAACAATCCTTTGGTATGTGAGCTGCCACTCTAACCATTGAGCAAAACTGGCAGGGCCAATCCTTTTACTTTTGTACATCTTTTGTTCTGAGATGGTTCTCTTATAAACAGCACATATTTGGGACTTTTTATCTTATCAATTCAGCTACCCTATGTCTTTTTTTTAAATATTTTTTTTATTGATTTCAGAGAGAGGAAGGGAGAGGGGGAGATATTAATATCAATGATGAGAGAGAATCATCAATTGGCTGCCTCCTGCATGCCATCTACTGGGGATTGAGCCTGCAACTCAGGCATGTGCCCTGATTGGGAATCTGACATTGACCACCTGGCTCATGATTCCATGCTCAACCACTGTGCAACACTGGCTTGGAATGTCTTTTGTTTGGAGCATTTAATCTGTTTAAATTTAAAGTTATTATTGATACCTACATATGTATTGCTATTTATTCTTTATAATTGTTTTTTTTTTCCTCTCTCTTTTTCTTCTTAAAGGATTTCCTTGAACATTTCTTGCAGTACTGGTTTTGTGGTATTGAATTTTTACTTTTTTCTCATCTGGGTAGCCTTTATTTCTCCTTCAATTTTAAATGACAGCTTTGATGTGTAATTAACTTCGATTCTAGGTTCTTGCTTTTTATCACTTTGACTATTTCAAACAAATACCTGCTGGTCTAAAATGTTTCTGAGGAAAAATCAGCTGACATCCTTATCAGCGTTTCCTTATAGGTAGCTAACTTTCTTTTACTGCTTTTAAGATTATCTCTTTGTCTTCAAACTTTGCTATTTTAATTATGCTATGTGTTGTTGTGGGCTTTTCTGGGTTCATGTTGTTTGTGATGGTTTGTGCTTCCTGTAAATGTGTGTCTTTTTTCTTCACCATGTTAAGGAAGTTTTCCATCATTATTTCTTTAAATGGGTTATCAGTCCTTTGCTCTCTCTCTCTTCTTTTTTCTGATGTGGAAGTTGGTGCACTTCATATTATTCCAAAAGGCCCTTAAATTATCCTATTTTTTTTTTCTTTTTGCTGTTTGGATTAGGTGTTTTCTGTTACCTTGCCTTCTAAATTCCTGACTTGATCCTCTGCTTCATCTAACTTACTGTTTATTCCTTCTAGTGTATTCTTAATTTCAGATATTGCATTCTTCATTTTTTAGTGTTTTTTTCATGGTTTCTATGTCTTTTTTTGCGTTAGCTCTTTGTTGAAGTTCTCACAGAGTTCATTGAACATCCTTATAACCATTTTTTTAAACTATTTGGTAGCTTGCTTACCTCCACTTTATTTAGTTATTTTTCTACAGATTTCTCCTGTCCTTTTCTTTGAACGATGTTTCTTCATCTCCTCATTTCAGCTGCCTCTCTTTGTTTGTTTCTGTGTATGAGGTAGATCTGTTAAATCTCCTAGTCTTGGTAGGGTGGCATTATATAATAGCTGTTCTTTGGGGTCCAGTGGTGTAGCCTCCTTGATTACCTGATCTGGGTGCTCCAGGAATGTCCCTTGTGTGGATTGTGTGAGTCCTCCTGTTGTAATTGAGTCTTGATTGCTCTTGGCCTGTTCATGCATGAAATTTACCTTCAGGCTGGCTGACTGTGTGGATCAACCTTGACCACAGTGTAGGAGCTGTTGTGCAGGTATTGACAACATGAAGTGTAATTTACTTCAGCAGGTCTGGTATAAGCCACGATCTCCCTCTGGATGTGCCACTTGTGAAGCTAATTGGATCCTTTTCTGATGTTGTCTGAAGCTCACCATTGGGCGTATTAATTCTAGGTTTTCTTGGGAGGGACTCTGGTGCAGTTCAATGTCAGATGCTGTATGTAACTGACCCTGGGCAACTTGTTTGGTTCTGCCAAGTGATTGCCTCTGCTTTGCCTGGGTGTGCATGGAAAAGACCAAGTTGCACCCCAAGATCAGCTTCCATCAACACTGAGCCCAGAGGCAGGTCAGCAAATGGCCCAAGGTCCCCCAATATCTGCCTTTGCATGTTTCTTCCTGCCAGCTACTTGCTATGCTCAGTCACTCCAAAAGCCTCTGGTACTTGGAGTTGTATGAGGAAGGTTCTCAGTGAGTCACCAGGTAAGGAAGTGAGGTGTTTAGAAAATTGATACAGGTTCAAACTAGCTTCCAGTACTGGGTCCAAGGTCATGCAGACAAAGTCCCAGAGTACACCAAGGCTACCTACCATCTCTAGGTGCCCCCAGACATCTGTGGTGGAGTGGATGTCAGAGAGTTTTCAGGGTAAGGAGAACAGAGTATATTAACTCCAAACTGATTAAGATTTGACCATGTGAAAGAAGGGCTCTGCACTAATTGAGTGTGCAAGGAAGAAATGGTCCCCACTCTAGACCCACAAAATTCAGTCTGTCCAGAATTCTATCTGAACTACCTGGAGAGCCAGAGCTCTGTAGGGCAGGGCTGGCAGGTATCCAGAGGATGGGGCTAGTGTATGTACCATGAGAAAGAGGCCCAGGTCAATCTCACAGGGGAAATGTCCTACACCCTGGAGCCACACATCTCAGTCATTAAAATACCTTGAGTCTTCCTGGACATTTATCCTTCTGTCCCAAGCAGCTGACTTCTCCATAGAGCATGAGCCTCACAGGGTGTGGTGATAGGGAATAGACAGCATGGGGCTATTGCATTCCCCCAGGCTGAAGCCTTAAGGAGCAGATTGTCCCACCCAATAAGATGGTAACTCTGGCAACTGTCCCTTCTGCTCCTTAGAGCCACAAACCTGTTTCTCCTGAAACAATTCTAGTCCGCTTCACCCTCACTCTGCTGGAGCCTAGGGTGAATGTTTCTGAGTGATTTTGTGCATTGACTTTCTTAGAGGCCAACTGGGTTTCTAGCATATTCCTGTCCCTCTATGATAGACAGAATTCCAGCTGTTTTTTGCAGCCATATACTGTATGTGTACCTCCTCCTTGTTCTGGTGCTCTGGACTGAGGAGCCCAGTGCGGGATTAAGGCCCCACACTGAATCTACAGTGGCTACTATACTGCTGATTTTCAAGGTACTATAATTGTGAGGTTGTTGATTTTTAAGGCTACATGTTTGAGATTAGAGCATGTTAAAAATGCCACAAAGCTCATTGTTATTACAGAGATTCAACCATTTAACACTTCTTGGATTGGCATAGGCCTTTAGTTAATTTCCAGTGATCTGAAAAGATTGAGCTTGACAATTTTTGCCACTCTTGTCAATTTTTTTATAAATGAATTTATTTCTAAAGTCCTGGAAGAACTTTTAAAATAAATATTTAGTTCAACACAGAATGAATATGTGTGGATATAGGTCTGTGTCTCTGTGTGTATAATCACTTTTTATATCTATAAATGTCACTTTGTTCTATTAATCTACTTATGCTTTATAAGTTTTGTCTGTGGTTTGGTTCTAAAATATTTATTTAAAAGATATATTATTTTTACAGATATTTCTGGCTTTCCTTTAAAGGTCAAACTCCCTTCTCACTTATATCATCATCTATAGTTTTCTGTTTGGCTTTTAGCAGAAGTACAATATTCAAACATTTACCTTTCTACCTTGAACATGTGATCAGGACACAAAGGATAATAATACAGCATGTCTTCAAGAGAGCAACAAGTCTGTAATAATAGAAAATCTAATTAAATATATTTAACTGCTCTTCATTGAAACTAAGAAAAATCCAAGACAAATAGCATGAGTGTTTGGGATGTGTATGTGAGTGTATGTTTTCTGTTCAAATAATATGTAAACCTTTATTATAAACATTCTCTCCATTTAGTTTCCTACTTTGCTCTGCTATCTGTCAGAATCATGATCCAAACCAAGGATCCATATTCAGAAATAAAAATATATAATCATTTAAAACCCATAGAGAAAAAAAAATCATTAGGCAAAAAACAAACCAAAAAAACACACTTGATGCTAATATAAGTGTGAACACATCCAATTTACCAATATAATTCTGAAATTCCATTATTTTTATGATGCATAGTAAAAAATGCTACTATTCCCCCTTGGGATACGAACAGGTCCTTTGCTATCAGTTTGTCTAAGAGCCAATCATATTTTCTCAGTGCCTATTTTGACAAAATAGTGATGGGGGTAAAGTTTGGTCTTCAATGCCCACAAATTCTCCAGATTCAGTTCCTTGTGTTTCTTCTGTCACAGTACATGGGCAAGCAGGTAAGCCTTCTCTATATAAGGCTCTCCAAATGATTACAGACATGTCTTATAAATGGACATTCTCATTTAAGAAAGGAGACATAAACTACAAGATGGGATATATACCCCGACCTGAAGAATCTTACCATATATCTCCTTGTAAAACAAAAGCAGATGATGCTCTCGTGTCTCTTTTCTGCTTTTCTAGAATCCTTTACCACCTTCTTCCCAGCCCTCCTTTTCTCCTTCCTTTGTTCCTTTGTTCATTCGTTCGTTCATTCATTCATTCATTCATTCGTTCATTCTTTCATGTCCTTCTCTTCCTTCTTTCCTTCAAGGCACATATGAAAAGTGTCTTTTTTACATTATGTATCTCAAATATGGAGTATTAATCACATCTATAATAATAAAAGTGTAATATGCAAATCGATCAAACAGCCAAACACCTGAATGACCAGCCGGACATCCTTCCAGATGACCTTCCGGATGAAGCCGGGGCTGCAAAGGCCAACACAGCTGCCACTGCTGCGAGGGCTGAGGCAGCTGCTGGGACTGCTGCCTCAGCCCAAGGCAGCTGGGGCTGTGAAGGCCTACTCTTACATTAATTTATTGCATAGGGCCTCTAGTAAATACATAAATAACAACACACTATTCACCTGGGAATTTTTTCAAGCAACAGAGTCTAGCAAGCTATATAATGAGCTTGCTGTAGCCTTTCCTCCTCCCTCACCCTGAATTGAAATATCAGGATCTGTGACTAAAATCCTATAATGCTAAACAGACCAAAACATCTAAAATCGTTTAGTTATCAATGGGCAATGACAGTTTCCCTGGTCTTTTCCATCTGCATGTTTTTAAAAGTCCAGTTAGAAACAACTTGTATTTACCATATAATGAATTTTTACACAGCTATGGGCTAAAATTCAGTCACTTATCAGCTCAGACCAAATAGCAGGGAACAATTTTCTCATTTATCCAGAATAATTCTGTCTGTGAGCATATAAGGGAAATGTAGTTAAAATGTGTCATTTCAGTTTATCTCTGGAGAGAGAACATTGAAGGAATACAGACACTTGAGTAGACAAGTTTAAACCAATGTTTTGCTATGCATTTGTCAGTTTTCTTAAATATAAAGTATGAATTTCCTATATCATATTGAGCATTGAGATTTTTGAGAAAGGAGGAGTAAATCATATATGCAAAGTGACTAATACTTAGTGATTATTGTCAACTGCAGCTGACATCCAAGGAGAGTTTTCAGAGCTCCAAGTCCTGTGGATCCCCATATATAGCTACTTCATATTTAATAGACAGTTTTTTATATTGTCATTTTCCTTAGTGCCTTCTAGCAGGAGAACATAATCCCTTTTAGGTTAACTTTGTAGAGGGAGATGATTAAGGACTGGGGCAAGAAGATAGTGCAAATGAAATTTTATCACATGGGCCACTTTTTAAATTTCTTTTTATCATTGCCAAAATCTATTTGAGTTAGAATTTTTATCTTACTAAATTGTATTCTAGTGGTTTGCAAGGGTTAATACTACTTCCAAATGGAGTACTTTAGGCCCTAAAATAATCTGAACAATCCCTATACATCTGTGTGAATTAATATCAGCCTGCTTTTCTTTTTTTCCCCCTGATGGCTCAGGCTATCTAAAGAGTAAGCTTACAGCCTGGACAGTGTTGTGCAGTGGTTGAGTATCAACCCATGAACCAGGAAGGTATGATTAGATTCCTGGTCAGGGCACATGCCTGGGTTGTGGGCTCAATCCCCAGTGTGAGGCATGCAGGAGGCACCCAATCAATGATTCTCTCTCATCATTGATATTCCTTTCTTTCTCTTCCTCTCCCTTCCCTGAAATCAATAATATATATAAAAAAGCATACAGCTTCTCTTAAGCAACATATATTTTTAAAAAATTACTAAACTTTCCTTCATAAGTAGTTTCTTTCATTGTGAAAAACAACCCTATCCTGTCATAATTCACTGCACTAGAAGTGAAGTGAGTAATAATGGAATACCTATACATTAGAGGCCCGATGCATGAAAATTTGTGCACTCAGAGGGTCCCTCAGCCCTGCCTGAGTACTGACCACCAGGGGGCAGCTCCTTCATTGAGCATCTGCCCCTGGTGGTCAGTGTGCGTCATAGCCACCAGTCGTTCCAGGTCATTCCACCATTAGGGTCAATTTGCATATTACCCTTTTATTATATAGGATTATTATATAGGATATCAAAGCCTAAGCAACCATTAGGACCGAATGACCAGTTGCTATGACGTGCACTCACCACCAGGTGGCAGACTCTCAATGCAAGAGCTGCCTCCTGATGGTCAGTGTGCTACCACAGCCAACCTCCCACAGCCAGCCAACCTCCCGCAGTCCCTCCCCTCTCAGCCAGCCAGCCCCGGTCGCCAGCCAGGCCAAGGGACCCCCCCACCTGTGCACAAATTTGTGCACTGGGACTCTAATAGTTTAATAGCAAGAAAAGAGGCGGAGGTGAACTATTGGCAAGAGGTCAAGAGGTATATGAATGTTTAATTCAACATATAGAAGAATACAATATCTAGGTATATAGGTTTTGTATGTATGTGAATTTATGTGAGTGTGCATTTGTTTGTGTATATAATTTATGAAGTCCAGATCTTTAGGAAATAAATCTTATTAGAGATGCTGTTCTGTTTTTTCCTAAACAAACTGGATAGGATACAGGAAAACATCAACCTTCAGCTATCCTCTTGGTTTGCATAGCTCTCCTTCTCTGCCACTCCCTCCCATACAAATCTTTCATAGGGAATCATTAATTCCACATGCCTGGGAATAATCCCCAAATTATCTCATTACTGGGCTGTTTAGTGCTATCAAAAGTTGGATTATTAAGGAGCTGTGTGAGGCCTTGTTTCCTGATAATGAAGGCACAATGGCCATCTGGGTGAAAATTAATATCTCACTTGGGGTTATGTAATATTTTCTTTATTTTATTCCAGTTAGAATCCTCCTTCCTAATTTTTCAAAATGCCACTGAAACCCATTTCATGAAATTTCAAAATAACTTGATGGTGATGAATCACTTTTAGAAAGAGAAATTTTGCTGAAGCTATGGATTTGCATTCCCCCACATCATTTTACTTCAAATAAGGAATGCTTGGAATTTATACCTAAACAGCATTGTATTTTGACCTTATGTATTAAAAAAAGTCTCTTAAGATAGTGCTTGGTTTTACTTACACTTTGTCATTATGTAAAGAGAGAAAAAATATTGTCTTCTTGCACTTATCTATTTCTAGTCAGTATAGAACTTTTAAGGCATATTTTGTTAAAATACTATTGAAAAGGTTAAGGTCAGCCCTAGCCAGTTTGGCTCAGTGGGTAGAGCGTCAGCTTGTGGACTCAAGGGTCCCGGGTTCGATTCTAGCCAAGGGCATGTACCTTGGTTGCAGGCACATCCCCAATTCCAGTTTTGCTAATAAATAGGTATTTGCCTTTAGACAATGTCATTTTACATTTTACATTTTTGTTCTTTTTTATATCAAAGTAAGGGTTTGGGCTAGATGCTTAATCTCTCTCTCTATCACACACACACACACACACACACACACACACATGCACACACACACATATGCAAAGGCACACATGCATGCACACACACACACATTCATGTGCCCATAAGAACCAATGCAAAGTAAGGAGCCAGTAGACACTATAGTAAGTCAAAACCAGAATAGGCATGGCTTCACAGGGGAGTTTTACCAAACCTTCAAAGAACAACTAACACCTATCCTCCTCAAACTATTCCAAAAAATTCAAGAGGTCAATGGAGGAAAAGGGAGATATATGTAATACTGTATGTAATACTTTAAACAATAAAACACAAAAAGACATCCAAGAGGAAGGAACACTTCCAAGCTCTTTTTATGAGACTATCATTATCCTAATTACGAAACCAGATAAAGACACTACAAAGAAAGAAAACTACAGGCCAATGTCACTAATGAACATACATGCTAAAATCCTCAGCAAAATATTAGCAAATCAGATCCAGAAATATATTAAAAAGAATATACACCATGACCAAGTGGGATTTATTCCAGGGATTCAAGGCTGCCACAATATTCGCAAAGCAATAAACATGATACATCACATAAACAGCCAACATAATACTCAAATGATTATGGGCTAAAGCTAAAACCATTTCAGCTAAGAACAGGAACAAGACAGGGTTGTCTGCTTTTACCACTCTTATTTGACATAGTACTGGAAGTTCTGGCCACAGAGATCAAACAAGAAGAAGAAACAAAAAGCATCCAAATGGGAAAGGAGGAAGTAAAACTGTCATTATTTGCAGATGACATGATATTGTACGTAGAAAATCCTAAAGATTCCATCAAAACACTACTAGGTTTAATAAGGGAATTTGGCAATGTAGCCAGATACAAAATTAACACAGAAATCGATGGCATTTTTATACACCAAGTAAGAATTGTCAGAAAGAGAAACTAAACAATCCCATTTACCATTGCAACAACAACTACAAAAAACTTTAAGGTACTTAGAAATAAATTTAACTAAAGAGGTAAAAACTTATACTCTGAAAACTACAGAATGTTAAAAAAGAGATAGTGGAAGATTTAAACAAGTGGAAGAATATACCATGTTCATGGATTGATAGAATTAACATAATTAAAATTCCTGTACTACCCAAAGCAATCTACAGATTCAATGCAATCCTTATTAAAATACCAATGGCATATTTCACAGATCTAGAACAAGTATGCCAAAAAAATCATATGGAGCCGAAAAAAACCCAAATAGCTGCAACAATCTTGAGAAAGAAGAACAAAGTTGGAGGAATCACAATACCAGATACCAAAAGTTGGAGGAATCACAATATCAGATACCAGTTTATATTATAAAGCCACTGTAATCAAAACAGCCTATTATTGGCAAAAGAAGAGGCATATATACCAATGTAACAGAATAGAGACCCAAGAAATCAACCCAAGCAATTACACTCAATATTTGACAAAAGAGGCAGTAACATACAATAGAGTCATGACAGTCTCTTTAATAAATGGTGCTGAGAAAATTGGACAGATACATGCAAAAAAATGAAACTAGGCCACCAACTTACACCATACACAAGAATAAACTTAAAATGGATAAAAGACTCAAATGTAAGATGTGAAACCATAAAAATCCTGGAGAAACCATAGGCAGCAAAATCTCAGATATCTTTCATAACAATATGTTTATAGATACATCTCCCTGGGCAAAGGAAATTAAGAATACAATAAACAAATGGAACTACATAAAACAAAGCAAAACAAAACAAAAACCCAAAGAAACAAACAAACAAACAAACAAACAAAACTTCTGCACAGCAAAATAAACCATAAACTTAGTTAAAAGGAAAAACATATTTGGCAATGATATATCTGATAAAGTGTTAATATCTTAAATATATAAGGAACTCATACAACTGAACAAGAGGAAGGGAAAAAATCCAATTAAAATTGTGCAAAAGACCTTAACAGACACTTCTCCAAAGCAGATATACAGAGACATGAAAAAACTCTGTCACTGATCATCAGAGAGATGCAAATTAAATTTCTATGAAATATCACCTCAAACCTGTCAGAATGGCTACCATCAACAAATCAACAAATGATAAGTGCTGGGAATGATGTGGAGAAAAGGGAACACTAGTACACTGGTGCAGCCACTATGGAAAACATTACGAAGTTTCCTCAAAAATTAAATATGAAACTGCCATTTGACCCAGTGATCCCACTTCTAAGAATATATCCTAAGAAAACTCAAACACCAATCAGAAAGAATACATGCACCTCTATGTTCATAGAAGCACAATTTATAATAGCTAAGATCTGGAAGCAGCCCAACTGCCCATCAGGAGATTAATGGATATAAAAGCAGTGGTACATTTACACCATGGGATACTATGCAGCTGTGAAAAGAAGGATCTCTTACCTTTTGAGACAGCATGGAGAGACCTGAAGGGTATTATGCTAAACAAAATAAGCCAGTCAAAGAAAGACAAATATCACATGATCTCACTCATATGTGGAATTTAACAAACAAAATAAGCTGATGAACAAAATAGATCCAGAGACAGAAGCATGGAACAGACTGTGAAATCTCAGAGGGAAGGTGGAGGTGGATGTGTGAGTGGGTGGTACGAGATCAACCAAAGAACTTGTATGCATATATGCATAACCCATGGACACAGACAATAAGGTGATGGAGGCCTGGGGTAGGGACAGGACTGGGTTAAAAGGGGTCAATGGGGGAAAAAGAGGAACATATGTAATACTTTCAACAATAAATTTTAAGTTTAAAAAATGAGTCAAAGAAGGCTCTTTCTAGGATATAAAGCTTAAATTTTACTTTTTCTTTTAAGTATACAGATAGCTAAGCTGATAAGTTTTTTAAACTAAAGTTTCAATTTTACCTAAAATCTGTGAATAAATTACTTTTCAACATGATCTTAAGTATCTGTCCTCCCACTTTAGTTTTGCATGCAGAAGGCAATCTAGGATAATTTTATATTCTAGTCCTGGGAATATCCTCCTCATTATACATTAAACATGTCTAGCTACTGTTAGAGACCATTTATAGTATTCTGCCAAAACTAGTTTACTAAATTTTATTTTACGTTTCTTGACAGCAGCAACAGTGAAGTCTTCTGCTTCTTTATGGCATCTAGCACAGTGACAGGCACATAAGAGAACTCAGTAAATACCATATGTCACAGCTATCATTGGGAAATGATATTTACATATGGCACAGATTTTGGGGAATTCCTATTGAATTTTCTAAAGTTTATAAATTGGAACCACAGAATAAGACTATGGTAATAATGAAATCACTTCATCTCTATTTTAATAAGTACTTACTATGTGCCAGGCATTTAATATATAATATCCCATTTAAGCATTATTAAAACCCTATAAGAAAAATTCTAATATTCTTACTTACTTGTGGGGAAACATACACAGAATCATTATATTGTTTTCAAAATGTTGTATAGCTAATAAGTACTGGTGCTGGGTTTTGAATCCATGTTTGTTTAGTAAGCTTTTAACTACTGTGGTATTAACTACTTGGCATTAAAGACAACACCTTGCTGTGAACTAGAAGTAATATAAATCCATAGTTTTTATTTTTATTTTTTAAATTTTTATTAAGTTATTGCATATGTGTCCTTATCCCCAAATTACCCCCCTCCCCCCACTCATGCCCAATGTCTGTGTCCATTGGTTAGGCCTATATGCGTGCATATAATAAGTCCTTTGGTTGATCTCTCCCCCTTACTCTCACCCTCCCCTACCTTCCCTCTGAGGTTTGACAGTCTGATCGATGCTTCTCTGTCTCTGGATCTGTTTTTGTTTTTAGATCCCTTCCAAAGTAGAAGGGAGACAACACAACATTCACTTCTTTATCCAGATTCAATCTTGAAAGACATCCATGTTTTCCTCTTTGAAACACACTCTACAAAAGGTTTTTTCTTATTCCTAAGCAAGTAACATGAACTTAATATACAGAATCTCTTTGAATAGGAAGACAATTCTCATTTTCTACTATCAATTTGTGGACATGAATAATTATAAAATTTGAGAACTGGTTCTTATTTTTAAAATAGATTTAGTTGTAAACTATTTTTTGTTTTCTTCTGTTATTAATTAAAGTCATTGATTTTATGTTAAAGGTGTTAAAATAAATGGACAAGGATACTAATATTCTTCTAAAAATATAAGATTTTATAAAGCTGGACCTTGTATTTGTAGGCAACTAATCAATGATCCTAATGAGGACTACTTCACCTTCACCTACTTCTGACTTTTAACCTGATTCTGGATGTCCAGAAGGGACAACACATAGCTATGCTTGCAGATATAACCAACTGCACGAATTTGTGCACCTTGAAAGGAACTGTGGGCCACGAGGCTGTGGTGGACACAGGGACGGGTCTTGGCCTATCTTCCACCCCCCTTCCCGGCCCCTCCCACTTCAGACCCAGGTCTCCTGTCTGCTGGCAGCTCCACTCCCACTGCCACCGCTCCCACGTGTTGACTTCACTGGACCAGCTTGCACCCGCTGATGGTGTGGAGCAATTGGGGCCGGTGCCAGCAGTGGGTCCGAGCAGGGCTGGTGCAGTCAGGGGTGCAAGTGGTGGCTACTACCGCAATTGCCCCTCCACCTCCCCCTGCTCCTTAGGGGCAATTGGGACTGGAAGCCACCCTTCAAACCCGCTGATGATGCTGAGCGATTGGGACCGGTGCTAGGCACTGGCAGTGTGTGAGACCAGGGCCAGCACTGGCAGTGGGTGTGAGCACCTGGTAGGACTGTGGTGTGTGGGAGCAAATAATTTTCAGTAACAACCAGAGGCTCTCCCCAATGACAGTGACCAGCACCCCTCCATCATCTGGCACCCTTGCTCACCTGTTCCATGATACCACCCTGGGCAGACTCCCGCCCTGTTCCAAACTCTGCTGCCTGCTGCTGATGCCCACCATGTTCTACACCTGCCCTCTGGTGGTCAGCTCATGTCATAGTGACAGGTTGTTCAGTTGTTCAGCCATTCAGTCTATTTGCATATTAGGGTTTTATATAGCTAGAGTCCCAGTAAACAAAAATTTGTGCACTCGGGGGGGTTCCTCAGACCAGCCTGTGCTCTCTCACAGTCTGGGACCCCTCGGGGGATGACCACCTGCTGGCTTAGGCCCACTCTCCGGGAGATTGGGAATAAGCTGGCAGTCAGACATCCCTCTGGCAGC
>NW_006295731.1:242387-243541 GCF_000327345.1 Myotis davidii
CCACACCCCCTTTAGGGTGAGAGGTCCCCATTGGGGTGCCTGGTCATTCTGGGTGAGGGGCTGAGGGCTGTTTTCATGCTGGCCAAACCCCCCTGGTGACAGAAACTCCCAGCCTCTCCTTTTTTTCTTTTTTTTTATTCTGGGACTTATTTACCTTCTATAATTGAAACTTTGTAGCCTTGAGAGAAGCTCAGAGCCGGCCAGGCCAGGAGGAAGCCAAGCTTCCTGCTCGCTCCAACTCCATGGCCACGGCCAGCTGAAAGCAGGTATCTGGGGTTTATTTATCTTCTATAATTGAAACTTTGTTGCTTTGAGTGGAGCTCAGAGCCGACTACGGCAGGCGGGAAGCTTGTCTTCCTCCATCATTGGGGCAACCGAGCCTCCTGCTTGCTCCAGCTCTGTGGCTACTGGCCACCATCTTAGTTGGGCTAATTTTCATATAGTCACTCTGATTGGCTGGTGGGTGTGGCTCAGGGCACAGCAAAGGTGCGGTCAATTTGCATGTTTGTCTTTTATTAGTGTGGATGATAGATAGATAGATGATAGATGATAGATAGATAGATAGATAGATAGATAGATGATAGATAGTTAAGAAAATAAACCATTCTCTCACTCGGTATATTGCTAACCCAGCAAGGAAACTGCTGTCAACATTTCAGAGTTGGGAAACTAACCTGTCTTTTCTGTTCAAGGGTTTTTCTCTCTTCGTTCAAGAACAATGGGCATTTAAGCAAATACTTCTCTGACTCAGTTCTGTTTTAAAGCTTCTCATGGCTTCTTGTTAGCTGTCAATAAGTTTGTTATCTTTCTTCCCTAGCTTTTTAATCTATTTTTAATTTCTTTTATTTTCAATTATAGTTGACATACAATATTATATTCGGTTCAGGGGTACACCCCAGTGATTAGACATTATATAACTTACTAAGTTATCATTCCAATAAATCTAGTACCCATCTGCCACCCTACATAGTTATTAGAATACTAGAGGCTTGGTGCACAAAATTCGTGCACTTGGAGGAAGGGGGTTCCCTCAGCTGGCCTGCACCCTCTTGCAGTCTAGGACCCCCAAGGGATGTCTGACTGCCGGCTTAGGCCTGCTCCCCACTGCTGCTGTGCTCGCCAGCCATGAGCGCAGCTTCTGGCTGAGCGGTGCT
>NW_006295731.1:243666-246247 GCF_000327345.1 Myotis davidii
AAGGGGCTCAGCCCTTGAAGCCGCGGCGGCTGCCTTGGCCCCCGCTTTGTCCCAAATGTTGTGTGGAAGGTTGTTTGGGTGTCTGGTTTAATTAGCATATTACACTTTTATTATTATAGATCACTGACTGTTTTCTTTATCCTGTACTTTGCATCACCATGACTATTCTTATAAAAAAACTATTGAATTTATTGTCATGACATTGGCTTGTAAAACCATCCAAATTTTAAGTGTACAACTCAATAAAACATCATCTACACATTGCAGCATGTGCCCATCAGCCCAAGCAAAATCTCTTTCTGCCACCCCCCCACAACTTTGCTCGCCTCCACCTGTAACAGCCAATTTGTACTTCTTTTTAAATATATTTTTATTTATTTCAGAGAGGAAGGAAGAGGGAGAAAGATAGAAACATCAATGATGGAAGAGAATCATTGATCAGCTGCCTCTTGCATGCCCCACACTGGGGATTGAACCTGAAACCTGGGCATGTGCCCTGACCAGGAATTGACTGTGACCTCCTCATTCATAGGTTAATGCTCAGGCTCAACTACTGAGCCATGTCAGCTAGGCAAATTTGGACTTCTTAATACCCTTACATTTTTCACCCATCCCCCAAACTCCCTCCCATTTAGCAGCCATCAAAATGTTCTCTGTATCCATGAGTTTGTTTTTGTTCTATTTCAGTTATTTTTCATTCATGTTTTGATATGTATTTATTGACATTTTATTCATATTTCCTCTTTTCTTATTCTTCTCCTTCTATTTCTTCTCCTTCTCATTCTTCTACTTCTCTTCCTCCTCCACCTCCTCCTCCTCCTGCTTCTCCCCCCCCCTCTTCTTTTTCTTGTTCTTCTTTGTTTTACTTTTTTACTGTTGACAATATTACAGAAGTCTCCATTTTCTCCTCTTTGTCCACCTCTACCCATCCCAGCCTCCCCTTCACTCTGGCCATCACCACACTCTTGTCTGTGTCTAAGACCCTTTAACATTTCATGCATTACTAGTTTGGTGGTGATGAATTACTTTAGCTGTTCCTTGTGTAAATTAACCTTGGTTGTAGGTCCTTGCTTTCCATTACTTTGATTATTTCTTGCCAATCCCTTCTGGCCTGCAAAGTTTCTATTGAGAAATAGGCTGACAGTCTTATAAGAGTTCCCTTGTAGGTAACTAATAGCTTTTCTCTTGCTGCTTTAAAGATTATCTTTGTCTTTATACTTGCATTTTAATTATGATGTGTCTTGGTGTTAGCCTTTTTGGATTTGTCTTGCTTGGGATTCTTTGTATTTCCTGGACTTGTATGTCTATTTCCTTCACCAGGTTAGGAACATTTTCTGTCATTATTTTTTCAAAGAGTTTTTTAATTTCTTGCACTCTCTCTTCTTCTTCATCCCCATAATATGAATGTTGGTACTCTTGAAGTTGTCCCAGAAGTGCCTTACTTTATTTTTCTTTTTTTTTTTTTTGAATTCTTTCTTTTTTCTTTTTGCTGTTTTGATTGGGTGTTTTCTGTGTCCTTATATTCCAAATACCTGATTTTATTTTCAGTTTCATCTAGTCTACTATTGATTCCCTGTTAATTATTCTTCATTTCAGTTAATGTATCCTTCACTTCTGATTGGTTCCTTTTTGTGGTTTCCATGTACTTTTTTATGATGTTGAAATTCTCTCTAAATTCAACTCCTCCTCCTCCTCTAAGTTCCTTGAGCATCCACATAACCAGTATTCTGAACTCTGCATGCAGTAAATTGCTTACCTCTGTTTTATTTAGTCCCTTTTCTGGAGTTTTATTCTGTTCTTTCGTTTGGGAAGTGATTCTGTCTTCTTATTTTGGCAACCTCCCTGTGTTTGTTTCTATGTATTAGGTAGAGCTGCTCTGTCCCCTGGGCTTTACAGAGTTTCCTAATGTAGTAAGTGTCCTGTAGGGTCCAGCGCCATAGTTCACCAATCACTCAAGTGTGTCACTACAGGTGCAGTCCCTGTGTGGGCTATATATACCCTCCTGTTGTAGTTGAACATTGGTTACTTTTGGCATGTCAATGGGAAGGATTTACCCCAGGTGAATCTCTGCAAGGGCTGGCTGTGACCACTCATCGCCAAGGGGGATCCATTTTGCAGGGGTTCAACCCATAAAGCAGCACTTACTCAGTGGGGCTCTGGTGTCTGCTGAATCCACCTCTTGTATGTGTTACTGTGAAGGTGGTTGGGTGCTGTTTCAATGTTATCTGGTGCTGTTTACCAGGTGCACAACCCTGAGGCCTCTCAGGAGGTACAGAACAAGGTCAGCTGCCACTGTGTTTTGCCGAGGGCCACCTGGATTGAGCTACAAAGTGGTATGCAGCTGGCTGCTACATTTGTTGGGCTTGGAGGTGCCCGGGAGAGTCCAAGCTGAAAACCACAGCTGACTGCTGCTATTTCTGGGCCTAAGGCCACTTAGTGAGAGGTACAGGGCACACTGAGTCCTAATGCTACTTGTTTAGGGAAGTCTTGAGCCTGAGCCAAAACAAGTCATTTGTATGGAAAAGGCAGTGGAAGCAGATTGGATGGTCCCATAAGTTCGATAGAATGGGGTCTCAGGGAT
>NW_006295731.1:246265-252575 GCF_000327345.1 Myotis davidii
ACTGAGAGAGACAGGGTGATGGAGACTCAGATATGGCACCCACATGCTGGTTTTGTGGGAGGATGGTTCAGCAAAGGAACAATGGCCTCTGCCAGCACTTTTGTCTTGAGACAGCTGCCCGCCTCCTCAGATCTCACCCTGATGCTATACTCTTCAATTCCTCCCTGTATGTCTCTGGTGATTTCAAGCTGCTGCCCTAGCACTGGAGCTCAGAGACATTGAGTTCAATTCTGTGCATAGGCCCTTCAAGAAGAACTGCCTACAACTCCAGCAGACTCCATCTCAGCCTCAATTCTTGCTGGTTTTATTGACACAAGTTATGGGATGTCTCTTCCCAGCACTGGAGCCCTGGTCTTAGAGGTCTTATGTGGGGCTTGGATGCCTCAATCCTTAGAGGGGACCTTTAAAGCTAAGTAATCCCTCCTGATTTTCATCTACCACATGTGGGTGTGGGACCAGCCCATTCCATGTCTTCACTCCTTCTACCAGTTTTCGATGTGGCTTTTTCTTTAAATCCCTAGATATAGGATTTCTATTAAGCTAGATTTCAGGCAGATCTGAATGATGGTTGTTCTGTAGTTTAGTTGTAATTTTTATATGGTTGTGGGAGGATTTGAGTATCATAATTAACTAACAGTCATCTTGACCAGAAGTAGAGCTTTTCTGTCTTTTAAGGACACAAGATCCCTTAAGCATGCTTAGCAGGAGTACTTTATTCCTGACATTATTGATACCACATATATGTCATCCTAGCCATACAAATTGGCATATCCCAAGGATTTGGAAAGGATAGAGGTAGCACTACTGAAAGTCAGAATTGATGGTCCACGTGAGTCATCCACGTGATGATTTTGTCTTCTGAATTACAAATCAGAAATCTTTAGGTCTCCAGCAATAAGTATGGTCCTTAGGAAGCTGACCTTTGTTGGAGCCAGACTACTTGGTGACATTAGTTTACATAGGGCCTAATTTCAAGTATTTTAGGCTTTTTATTTAGCTGCTTTTCATTATCAAGACATATTTAGTAAAGACACTTTGCTGGGGCAATGGGCGAATGATGCAGTGTGCAGATGATGTTTTGTTGAATTGTACACTTGAAAACTGTATGGTTTTGTGAACCAATGTCACCCTAATAAATTCAATGAAAAATAGATAAATAATAAAAGAGAACATATAAATAAAAATGCATGCTTTTGGCATAACTGAATAATATATTGATTCACATTGGTTGGAAATCAAATGTTAAAGCTGCTCTATCTTCTGCAGCTAATAATTTTTGGCATTGAGATTATTTTTAGGATGGAAGAACATTCTGCATGAGTGCTCTGATTGGTCATTGAATATTAATTGACTGCAGATGTAGTGTTTAGAACTCCAACTTAAGGTTGACAAGAATGATAGCTTTCATTTGTATGCAAAAACTCCAACTGTCCCTTCAAGATGGTTGATTGAATCCTGCGCCATGTGTCACTCTTTCTTTACTTTTTAATAGATAAAAATGAAAAGAGAATGGAAATTGGAGCCATTATCATATATGCTTCACAAAATCACCTTGAACCAAATGGGTGACTTTATCATCTTGCTTTTCAATTGCACACTTATTTTATTTTCATCAAATTAGGAGGATCATGAACTATATCCTATTCCTTTCCAGCTTCTATGACAAAATATTGTAGACTGTGCAGCATATAAAATATATAAATTTATTTACTAGTATTCTGGAGTCTGGGAATTCCAAGATCAAGACACTGACAGATTCGGTGACAACTTGCTTCCTCATTGAGAGTTGTCTTCTCATTATAACTTCACGTGACAGAAGGAACAAGGTATTTTTCTGATATTTCTTTTATATGGACACTACTCTGATTCTGATTCATGAGAGCTTTGCCCTCATGACTTAACACCTTCCAAATGCCCTACTTCACAAAACTATCATATTGATCATTAAGTTTCAACATATGAACTTTTAATGGACACAAACATTTAGACCATAGCTAACTGGTATAAGGTGCATATTTATTCATTGAAATATATCAAACACAGTATATTATCTCTGAAATTTTAAGACTTTAACAGTGATATATCTAGCTTTGTATGAGACATTTTTAGGGTTTTGTTTGTTTGTTGTTGTTGCTGTTTTCCATCTTTAGTCATGTAAATTCCAAAGTCTCCATTATCATCTATTATTTGTATTGACCTGGTGGAAAATAAGGGCATGAAAAAACATTCGTAAGAGGTTTTTATGGGCCAGGCCTGGAAGTACTATATATCACTTCCATTCACATTGCATTGGTTAGAACTCAGACTCATAGTCATACCTAATTGCAATGGAGTCTGGCACATGTAATCTAGGTATGTGCTTAGAAAGAAAAGAAAATAGATTCTGCAGATTTTTCTAACAGTCTTTATCATAGAAAAAATTGGGGACATTGCTGGCTTCATGGGCATATGACCTGTATATTCACATAGAATCCCACACAAAGAAGGGCCCCACACTTGATTTAATGATCTGTTGTTATTGTCTTGAAATTATTTATCACTTTTGAATTAGGAGACCCATATTTTTGTTTTGTAATAAATTTTACAAATTATTTACCTGCTCCAGCTGGGGGAAAAATGACAGAGCATAAGGCAGAGCCAGAGCAATATGGGGACTTTTGGGCAGTCAGCAAGCATTTACTTCACATGGGTTTGATTAATGAACCATTGTTGTTGACCATTAGAAAGCCCTCTCTCAGGATGCTTTCCTGTTCTGCATTTTTTATTACTGAGTTATATGACACATAAATTATACTTATCACATTTTCAGATGAGAGAAAGTTGGGAGGAACAGTTAATTCTTTGGAGGAGATAATTCTTATTAAAAAAAGATCTCAGTAGTTTGGAATGATGGGTTGAAACTAACCAGATGACATTTAATCAGAAAAAAATGTAAAGTTTTTCATTCAGGTCCAAAAATTCAACTGCAAAAGTACAGTCTTGGGACTTTATTTGCCTAAGAGCACAAGCAGGGTGACTAGGTTGCCAAAAATGCTAATTCAGACTTAGTCTGCATTATAGGAAGGGAGGGTGCAGAACAATAGAAGTATTGGTTCCACTGAACTTTGGATGACAACTGAAATTGCATGTTCAGTTTATTGTGCCATGTTTAAGAGGCCTATTGACAGACTAGATTGTGCCCAAAAAAGGATGTCTAGGATGGTAAAGGGTTTTGGAATACATGCCACCTAAAAGACAATGGACAATTGAAGGAACTAGCAGTGTTTAACCTGGAAAAGAGAAAATTTTCAGAAGGTTAGAGGGTGAAAAAGATCAGGAAATCTGTCAGCAAACATTTTAGGCATTGGTGTGTAGAAGGCCCATTGCTTATTTTTTTATTATTCAAAAAATCAGAAATAATACAAATAGATAAAACACACAAAGAGAAATTTTACCTGAATGCAAATAATACATTTTAATAGAGTTATTCAGTATTGAGTGATAAAACGTGTGAAGGAGTGAACCTATTGAAGAAAAGTTGTCAAACCAAAGCTGAATGGTGGGGACTCTTTAGCAGGAACTCATGTGTTAGGAGAATGGAGTCTTTCTAATTATGATTCTGTGGGACTCAATGATTGTTGAAATGATATAAATTGATCAGGATTCTATTAAACTTATACTTAACAAGGACTCTGGAGCCAGACTGCCCAAATTCAATCCTCAGTTCTGTTTCTTACTACAATGTGATCTCCACCAAGTCACCTGATGTCTTGATGCCTCAGTTTTTTTATCTATAAAATGGAGATAATAATAGTATGCTCCTCATATATAGACTTGTAAGCATTAAATGAAATAATATCTATGTCCTTAGAACAGTGCTTAACTTTTAGGAAGTACCATTTAAGAGTTACATATTATTATGTTCCAGAAATGTAAATGACGATGATTCTTTTCCAGTTTCTTCAGTAAATGTAGCCTTTAATTGCAGTTAGATAACTTTAAAGTATATGTAAAATAAAATGTCATGATGGAAAAATCATCTAAATCACTGAACAAGCAACTGAAATTTTCCTGTAGATTTCCTCTTCTGGGACCTCTAAAAATGGCATAAGATAGCTATATTATATCTCCAGGATGCCTTGTTGGAAGTTGTAACTTTAGAAAGACATTTCCCCTTTCATAGCTTATATTTTTTAGAGTTTTTAAAAATGCATAGGGCTTTTATTACAGAATGGGACAAAAATAGGTTACAGTTGTGGGTATGCAAAACAGAATTTATTTGTGTATTATTATTTAATCATTGTATTATTTCCATACAAACAACTGTAAACCGACTTTTGCCCCACCCTGTATTTCTTTTTTTTTTTAATTTTTACTGCTGGAAGTATTACAGATGCCCCCCTTCTCCCTCACTGAACCCCCTCCTCTCACTCCCATCCCCTCCCCAGGCCTTCACCCCACTATTGTCTTTGTCCATGAGTTATGCATATATGCATATAAGGTTGATCCCTTCCCTTCCCATCCCCTTCCCTCTGAGAATCCTCAGTCTGTTACATGCTTTCATGTCTCTGGATCTATTTTGCTTGTCAGATTATTTTGTTCATTAAATTCCACATATGAGTGAGATCATGTGATACTTGTCTTTCTCTGACTGGCTTATTTTGCTTAGCATAATACTTTCCAGGTACCTACATGCTGCCTCAAAGGGCAAGAGACCTTTTAAAAAAACAAAAAACAAAACTGCATAGCATTCCATTGTGTAAATGTACCACAACGTTTTTATCCATTCATCTACTGATGGACATTTGAGCTATTGCCAAATGTTAGTTATTGTAAATTGTGCTACTAAGAACATAGAGGTGCATATATTCTTTCTGATTTGTGTTTTGGGATTCTTATGATATATTCTTGGAAATGGGATCATTGGGTCAAATAGCAGTTTCATATTTAATTTTTGTGTGGAAACTTCATGGTTTCCATAGTAGCTACACCAGCAGTGTACTAAGTTTCCCTGTTCTCCACATCTTCACCAGCACTGTTACTTGTTAATTTGCTGATGGTAGCCATTCTGGCAGGTGTAAGGTGGTCCCACGTTGTATTTTATTTTGCATCTCTTCAATAATTAGTGACATTGAGCATTTTTTTCATATGTCTTCTGTTCATTTGTATTTCTTATTTTATTTAATCCTCATATTAACAATACAAACTGCACAGGGATATTACCATCCCTATTTTGAAGATGAGAAAACTAAGCAATGTGAAAGGTGAATGAATAGTCCAAAGTCACAGAATAAATGATTAGTGGAGGAAAGATTAGAACTCAGGTCTCTTGAATTTTTTCCCAGGCTTGGGTAATATACCAAGGGAGACTGAATTTCTTTTAGTTTATCCATTCCATGGGTGACATTTCATTAAGCAAGTGGAGTGGCTTATATTATTCTCCAAATAATTTATCTATCTGCCTTTCAGAAACATTGATATCAATCTAAAACTTCAGCCAACCACCGTAATTTCCTTTTGATTTTGCAGGGTTTACAGGGAATCAATAAAATATTATCTACATAGCTACTATTGAAACATGTCCACAGCTCATTAATTTACTTATACATTATTATATATTTTTATGCTTGTAGAGAAAAATGCAATAAGCTTAACCAGGTGGAAGATAATTATATATAAAAATTTGTGCACTGGTGGGGGGTGTCCTTCAGCCCCACTTGTGCCCTCTCACAGTCTGGGACCCCTCGGGAGATAGTGACCTGCTAGCTTAGGCCTGCTCCCGAGTGGCAGAGGGCAGGCCCAATCCCTAGGTGCAGCCCCTGGTCGGGCTCAGAGCAGGGCTGATTGGGGAGTTGGGGTGCCGCCCCCTGTCATGCACAGAGCAGGGCGGATCGGGAGGTTGCGATGCCACCCCCAGTCATGCTCAGGGTAGGGCCAATTGGGAGGTTGGGGCGCTGCCCCTTGTCACACTCAAGGCAGGGTCGATGGGGAGGTTGCAGCTCCACCCCATCACACTCAGAGCAGGGCCCATAGCGGGGGGGGTTAAGGCGCCACACCCTGTCACACACAGAGCATGGCCGATCAGGGGGTTGGGGAGCTCCCCCCTCTCAGGCACAGAGCAGGGCCGATCAGAGGGTTGGGGCACCTTCCCTTGTCACAAACAGAGCAGGGCAGATTGGGAGGTTGTGGCCCCGCCCCCTGTCACACACATTGCCGCAGGGCGATCAGGGGGTTTGGGTGCTGCCCCCGTCACGCTGCTCCAGGGGCCAGGAGGCCCCTCGGCTCCGCTGATCCCAGTGCCGGGAGGCGTCGCAGCTCCGCTGATCCTGGG
>NW_006295731.1:252718-259707 GCF_000327345.1 Myotis davidii
GTCTTGAAGGGTGTCCCAGATCAGGGTGGGGTGTCCCACTGGGGTGTCTGGCCAGTCTGTGTGAAGGGCTGAGGGCCATTTTCAGGCTGGTCACACCCCCTTCAGGGTGGGGGTCCCCACTGGGGTGCCTGGCCATCCTGGGTGAGGGGCTGGTGGCTGTTTGCAGGCTGGCCACAGCCCCTTCAGGGTAGGGGTCCCCAATGGGGTGCCTGGCCAGTCTGAGTGAGGGGCTGAGGGCCGTTTTCAGGCTGGCGGGTGACTGAAGCTCCCAGCCGCTCCTTTTTTTCTTTTTTTTTAATTCTGGGATTTATTTACCTTCTATGGCTGTCACTGGAACTGAGGCTCAGTTCCAGCTCTGAGACCTCGGCTGCTGAAAGCAGGTATCTGGCTTGTTTGGCTTCTATAACTGAAACACTTTTGCAACTCCAGCTTGGCCAGCTCGCTGAAAGCATGGGGATTGTTTAGCTTCTATAATACAAATGCTATGATGGTATTGGGAAATTGAATTTTTGGTGTGAGACTTGCTTTGGTGATTCTGGTACTCTGTCTCTCCACTATTCCTACTTCTTCCCTTCAGTACCCCACCCTTGTTTTGTTCAACCTTTCTATCCTTGTCATATGTATTTTCAGTCATATGTTGTATTTGTCCCACCCTAGATGTAAATACAGCTTAATGTTCCCTTTAATTAGCAAATTAATAATAATTGCTACCATTTATTAAGAACTAAATATAAGTTAGGCCTGTACTTTTCACTTTAGAAGCATCATCTTATTTGATCCTTATAGTGATCCTAATGAGTGGGTAATATTACCACCCACAGTTATGCATGCATTAAGGAAATGAAATCCCAAAGTGGTTCAGGAACATGACCAAGGTTGCATAGTAAGTAGCACAGCCAGGATTCAAACTCAGATATTCTTAATGCAGAGCCTATGCTTTAAATAACATCATAGGGTTTGTGACCTAGATAGTCGGTGGCAGATGTTTTTGAAATTTGGAAGAGGCTTTTCCTATAAAATCATAACATATAAGAAGCCATCTGCTCTGAATTAGGGTGAGATCAGCCTGATACTAATGAACATCACAGACATTTCCAAGTTCTGGATACACATAAGATAGGCAGGGGTGAGGAGCTTTTACTGTTCCAGGAACTAAAATTCCCTCAAGTACTAAGCAGTGACTTTTTCTTCTTTTGGGTTGTCTGAGACTAAATGCCTAGATGCTCATGACCTCCAGCTATCTGGCTCATGTTAAAACATTGATGGGGCATTGGCCCATAGACAAGATTCAAAAGGCCTGGGTTTCATTCAGACATATAACTAGCCTGTCAGGCTAAAATCAGAGAAGTAGACACTGAATCACCTAATGCAGCAAGATCGATCTGCAGTATTTTCACTGGTTTGTAACCCCAGGTAACCACTCTACCAGAAGAGTTTCCTGAAAAGTATTTTGTTCTCTCACAAATGACTTGACCATTTCTTGACTAAAGATAGTCTAAGAGAGAAAGTGCATGTTTACTGTAGAAAGATTCAATGGCACCAGATCAGTGAGGCATAAGGCCAGAACAGCCTTGAGTACCCATGTTTCCATCTGTGCTGGAATGTTATACAAGGAAGCATTAGTCAAGATCAAGGGATGATGGTCTGGAGAGAGGAGACATTCAGACCTGCAGGTGCATTAGATCACAACTGTAAGCTGGTTTATTTATTCCAATATAGAGATGATGACTGTAGTGGGTAGTGACAGAGATTGAATGTCATGTCAAAGCTTTAGCCTGCCTTATGATATTCAAAGACTGCTATTCACAGCTACATATTCTATTTCTAATCACTGGGTTCAATCTCTTGACAAAATCATATCAGGAGATGAATGATAATGACAGATGAGGAAATGCATATGCTATCAGAAAATATGGGGCTGCCTTTAAAGTTCCACATCTAGTGGGAAAACGTTTGAGGTTGATTCAGAAAGGCAGGGCAATCTGTTTCAGGACACTTCTCACTTTGAAAAAATTCTGAGATTTTTTTCCTGTTTTATTGGATCATTCTTCATTCAGTAATCATATATTTAAATAACCTAGCCTAAATTTTCTCCTTGAAAGTGTGAACAGTCATAATTTACTTCATGTGAAAATCAATTTCAACATCATAGGTCATCAACTTATATTTGGATAATTAAATTAGTGCTCATCAGTGTGAAAAAAGACAGGGAAAAAGCTTGAAAAATTCTAAGAGAGCTGCCATCATGTGAGAAATTACTCAAGATTTCTAAGGGCCAGGTAGTAACTTCAGTGATGAAAATGAAAGCAAAATGACTTTATTATCAGATATTGTTCTAGTGGTATTGAGTTAATTTGAAATATTTTTACATATTCATCCTAGAGAGATTCAGGGAGCAAGATCAAGTTTTAAAGTGAGACATAGATTGGATAACAGTTTTGCCACTTTGGCTAGCTGGGTGACCTTGGTCAAGTTACCCACCCTCTGAACTTTAATTTCCTCAACAATAAAAGAGGAGTCAGGGAATTGGGGTTTAAATACTAGTTCTGGCCCTTAGTATGTATGTATCCTTAGATGAATAATTTGACTTCCCTGAACCTCAGTTTCCTCATCTGCAAAGTGAAAATAGCATACTGAAATTTATGTTTTTTTATGACCATGCATCTCACTTGTTCGTGCAAACAAATGAATTACTCACTATTATGAAAACTTCTCTGGAAATGCAAAGCTGATGAGAAGGGGAGTAAAAGGATAATGCCTTGTGATTAATACCAACTATTTTCAATTTTAAACCTCAAACTACCTCTTTATGTTAGCATGGCTCTCCACTTATGAGGACAATTTCTTCCTGAGTTCAAAATATCACATAATGTTTAAATCCAACAAAATAATATTCTGCAAGTTAGAAAATTATTCCTGCCATGAAAAATGTTATTCTAAAGCAATTGATTATATTTAATATCCACAGTTGTAGTCCCCATTAGATACTATTCACACATTCAAATTATTAAACTTGCTGAAGTCATATTTTGCTTGTCCTTGTTGTTTTGCATTACAAAATATGTTGATACACTATGAATACCTAATAAGTTTAGCAGCTACAAATAAATAAATAAATCATAAGCTGAAAACAAAGTATAACAACCAGCTCAATCTACTCAAATAATTGCCTTGATGGCCTTTTGTTTGAGATACAAAGATTATGTCTATATTTAAAAACTGATATGGCTGAAATGAGACCAGTAAAGTTAGTTTTATAAAAATACAACATATGCACGTATGTAGTTGTTCCACATGACAGCCAAGATGTAATATTCCTCTTTAAATTCCATTTTTATTTTATTTGATTACCTCTTGTGACATTTTATAGACAGGATAATGCCTCCCCCCAAAATGTTCACATCTTAATTTGTTATGAGAATATGTCAGGTTGCACAGCAAAGGCAAATGAAGTTTGAAAATGGAATTATGGTTGCTAATGAACTGACTTTAAAGTAGGAAAATTTTCTTGACTTATTAAGGTTAGCCCAGTGTAATCACAGGATCCTTAAAAGTAGAAGAGGGAACCAGAAGAGAATGTTGGAGAGATGTAATGTGAGAGGGACTCAACTTGCCATTGCTGGCTTTGAATATGGAAGAAGGCCAAGCATTAAGGAATGTGGGCGGCCTCATTCCAGAAGCTGGAAAAGGAAAGGAAATAAATTATCTCCTAGGGCCTCAGAGAAACATGTAGCCCAGCCAACATATTAATTTTCATCCAGTAAGACCCACATCAGGCTTCCAAACTGTAAGGTACTAAGAAATGTGTTTTGGTAACTTGTTAGAGCAGCAATGAAAACTAATGCAGGCAATTACCACTTTTTGTCATTTACTGCAGCCATTTGTATATACACATCTCTTATACTATATTAACCCTTTTGATATAACTTTGTGTAGGCAGTAGGAAAAGGTAAAGATGGAAAAGGGGGACAAATGGTGATGAAAGAGACTTGACTTGAGGTGATAAACACACAATAAAATATACAGATGATGCAATGTATAATTGTATACCTGAAACCTATATAATTTTATTAACCAATGTCACCCCAATAAATTCAATTAAAATAACAAAGAGAAAAATGAAAAAAGTCTTCAAATTTGTAATTTATATCTTCAACCCCAGCACATACATAAACACACTGTTTTCTAGAGTACCTTTCTTTTCTTTTTTTGTTAATCCTCACCCAGTGATATTTTTTTCCATTAATTTTTACTGAGTAGAAGGAAGGGAGGGAGGAGGAAAGGAGAGAAACATCGATTTGAGAGAGATACATTAATTGGTTGCCTCCTGCACGCACCCTGAACAGAGAAAGCTGGGAATCTAAACTGCAACCCAGTATGTGCTTTGACTGGTTATCAAATCCATGACTCTTTGGTGTGCAGGCCAATGCTCTCACCCCTCAGCAAAACCAGACAGGGCTATAGTACCTTTCTATAATAGAACTATAAATGTTTGTTAACTATTTGAAATAATGAATGATACCAAATAATTTAAGATTGACTTTTCATCCCTCTTTTATCATTTTAAATAGAGCACATGTTGTTGTTGTTTTTTATTATTTCTTAAATCTCAGTATTCATTACTCAAAAAATATTTTAAAGAAAGAACAATTTTTTCCTTTATAACTCAAGGAGTGTGTGTCTTGCTCATGAAACACTGGCATCATTTTAATTGAGAATGGCTTATTTATTTAACCTACCATATCTATAACACCATCTATATAAACTATTGGTATGTCATATTGTTGTGTTTGACTTTGAAAACAATGTAGAAATTCTAATTTTATGAAGTCTCATCCCACATTTTGCCCTGTAGAATTGTGTAGACACAGCTAAAATTATTCAGCCAATTTATTCCCCAAACTCCACCAATTCAATAAAAGCTCTCTTTTTTGGTGATATTTATACAGAAACAGGATGTAAATTAAAAGCAAACATTCCTCAAAAAAGAAGTAAGAGTGGTGATAGTGTAGAATAGTGGCTATGAGCTCAGACTCAAAAGTCAAATAGACTTAGGTTGAATCCTAGACCCATAATATATTTATCAGCAATATGACTTTTGGCAAGTCTCTTAATCTCACCGAGCCTCAGTTTTTTCATCTGTCAAATGTTGATAATATTAAGAAATACTTCATACATTGTTGTGGGGATTTAAGGAGGAGATAAATGTAAAAGAGCTTAGCATGGAATGCATGCTTAAGCAATGTTAGGCATGGTGCAGTGACAAGAATATTAACTCTAATTAGGAAACATGGGTTTTGGTTTTCTTCATCACTGATATACAATATGATCTTCAGTCAATCTCTTTCTTTTCTGTCTTTCACTTTTTTCATCTGTCATAATAGTTAGATGAATTAGACAAATAAGAGCTTGCTGAGTTCTAAAATTACCTATCCATGAGTATCCTCTTATATTCTTAGGTATCAATGTCTGTGTCAAACTTATGGAATATGAGAGATCAGTAACCTTAGAACAAAATGAGGAGCTTGATGCAAGTTGAAAATTCATCCATGATATAAAGATGTGGGGTGTGTGTGTGTGTGTGTGTGTGTGTGTGTGTGTGTGTGCCCACGTGCACGTGTGTGTTGCTCAGCCATGATGCAGAAGGGAATTCTGCTATTTGTGCCAATATAGGTGGACCTTGAGGGCATCATGCTAAATGAAATAAGTCAGACAGAGAAATGCTTCATGATATCACTTATTTGTGAAATTTAGAATATGTGGAACTTTTAGAAACAGCGTAGAATAGTGGTTGCCAGTGGTTGGGGTGAGGAGGATTTGAGGGGGGCTATTAATAAAAGAGTGCAAACTTTCAATTAGAAGATGAATAAGTTCTGGGAATCTAATGCACAGTGTGGTGATTATAGTTAACACAAGACATACTTTAAAGTTGCTAAGAGAACAGACCTTAAATGTTCTAACCACAAAAAAGAAATAATAATTATGTGACATGATGGAGGTGTTAGTTAACACTATGGTGGTAATCATATTGCACTATATAAGTATACCCAATCAACACATTGTACACTTAAACATACAATGTTATATTTCAATGTATCTCTGTAAAGCTTGAAAAAATTAAAATGAATGCAGTCTCTATGTTTAACCTCTCATATTTATTTCAGTCCTTAGAATACCCCAAGTTCTGTATGGAACTCAGAAGTACACTATCTTGTATATTTTATTTGATAGTTATCACATTTGGAATGTTTAAATATCAGCAGTATAAGGGCCCAGGGAGTGCTATTTTAGAGACAGAAGGCAAAATCTTACTTAAGGAGGAAAAGGTAAGGTGAAGAAAAAGCATGCTCTGTGAAGAGAAAACAAACAAGCAAAAAGCCTGCTATCACAACCTCTAAGTATCTATTTTCCCAAAGGTTATCTTCTTTTAAAAATAGAAGAAGTTGTTTTTTGCCTGGGTAGATTTGGGCTGAATAAACATGCTTCTCTCCAAAGAAGGGCCCTGTATCAAATGGAATTGTGAAGAAATTGCTCTGTCTTTATGCTCAAGCGTTCCTAAAGCACTTGCATTGCTCAAACCTCAAATATTAGTGGAAAGAAAATATGGAATCTAGAGGAAAAGACACCTTAGGGAAAATTCACAGCAGCCTCAACCATTCAAAATTCTCAAGGCACATCCACTGAATTGCATGGTTGGACACAGGCAAGATGCCCAGAGCAGTTGCTAGAGGTCCCTGAGCTGTGCAGGGGCAATAGCTAGGTAGGTTGCTCAGCACTTTCCGGGCATATTTGCATCTACCTGTTAAAGGATCAATTATTCCTTTTTAATTGTCTAAAGTTTTCCATATGTCTCCTTTTTCCCCTGCTTGACCCACCCTCAGCCATTCCCACTCCGGGCAAGCCCCCACTTCCCCAGTGTCTGTGTCCATTGGTTATGCTAATATGCATGCATACAAGTCCTTTGGTTGCTTTCTAACCCCCTCTCCCCA
>NW_006295731.1:260149-263807 GCF_000327345.1 Myotis davidii
TTTTTCTGGCTGATGTTTCAGGATTCTTAGGATATATTCCTAGAGGTGGGATCACTGGGTCGAATAGGAGTTCCATTTTTAATTTCTTGAGAAAACTCCATACTGTTCTCCACAGTGGCTGCACCAGTCTGCATTCCCACCAGCAGTGCACTTGAATGTTCCTTTTTCTCCACATCCTGGCCAGCATTTGTCCTTTGTTGATGTGTTAATGATAGCCATTCTGACAGGTGTGAGATGATATCTCATTGTTGTTTTGATTTGCATCTCTTGGATGATTAGTGACTTTGAGCATGTTTTCATATCTTCTGTATGTCCTCTTTTGAAAAGTGTCAACTTAGGTCCTTTGCCCATTTTTTTATTGGATTGTTTATCTTCCTTTTGTTAAGTTGTATGAGTTCTCTGTAAATTTTGGAGATTAAATCGTTATCTGAAATACCATTGGAAAACATGTTCTCCCATGCTTTCTTGTTGTTTTGCTGATGGTTTCTTTTGCTGTGCAGAAGCTTTTAATTTTGATGTAGTCCCATTTGTTTATTTTCTCCTTATTCTTCATTGCCCTAGGAGCTGTGTCTTTAAAAATATTGTTATGACATATGTCTGCTATTTTGCTGCCCATGGAGTCTTGTAGAATTTTATGGTTTCCTGTGTTACATTTAAGTCCGTTAGCCATTCTGAGTTTGTTTTTGTGTATGGTGTAAATTGGTGGTCTAGTTTCATTTTTTTGCATGTATCTAAATTTCCCAGCACCGTTTATTGAAGAGACTGTCTTGACTCCATTGTATGCTCTTGACTCCTTTGTCAAATATGAATTAAGCAAAATGGCTTGGGTCAATTTCTGAGTTATCTGTTCTGTTCCATTGATCTATATACCTGTTCTCGTGCAAGTACCAGGCAGTTTTGAGAACCGTGACTTAGTAATATAGCTTGATATCTGGTATTGTGATCCCTCCAACTTTGTTCTTCTTTCTCAGGATTGTTGTGGCTATTCAGGATCTTTTTATATTCCAGATAACTTTTTGGAGCATTTCTTCTAGATCTTTGAAGTATGCTGTTCGTATTTTAATGGGGATTGCATTGAATCTGTAGAGTGCTTTAAATAGTATGGGAATTTTAATGATGTTGACTCTACCAATCCATGAACAAGGTATGTTCTTCCATTTGTTTATGTCTTCCTCTATCTCTTTTTTCAATGTCCTCTAGTTTTCCAAGTACAGGTCTTTTATATTCTTAATTAAGTTTATTCCTAGGCATCTTATTTATTTTTTTGGTGCAATGGTAAATGGGATTGTTGTTTTTTTTTCAACCTTTAATTTCTTTATTGATTAAGGCATTAGATATATCACCTCATTCCCCCTATAACCCCCCCCACTCATGCCCTCGCCCCCCTTTTGTCTGTGTCCATTGGTTGGGCTTATATGCATGCATACAAGTCCTTTGGTTGATCTCTCCCCCTTACCCCCACCCTACCCTACTTTCCCTCTGAGGATTTTTTTTTTCATTTCGCTTTCTGTGAGTTCATTATTCATATATAAAATGGCCATAGATTTCTGGTTATTAATGTTGTATCCTGGTACAATGCAGAATTCATATATTAGGTGTAGTTGTTTTTTGATAGAGTCTTTGGGGTTTTCTATGTATGGTATCATGCTGTCTGCAAATAAGGGCATTATTACTTCTTCTTTTACAATTTGGATGCCTCTGATTTCTTCTTCTTGTCTGATCACTATGACTAGCACTACCAGTACTAGGTCGAACAGGAGTGGTGAAAGTGGTCATCTCTGCCTTGTTCTCATTCCCAGGGGAATAAGTTTAGTTTTAGCCCATTGAGTATGATGTTGACTGTAGGTTGGTCATATCAGGCTTATGTTGAGGTATAATTTCTCTGTTCCCACTTTCCTTAGAGTTTTTATCAAGAAAAGATGTTGGATTTTGGCAAATGCTTTTTCTGCATTGATTGATATAATTATGTGATTTTTGTCTCAGTTTGTTTATGGGAGGTATCACATTTACTGATTTGTGGATATTTTACTATACTTGCATCCCTGGAATAAATCCCACTTGGTCATGGTGTATGATTTTTCTAATCTAATGCTGAATCCGATTTGCTAGAATTTTGTTGAGAATTTTAGCATCTATGTTCATCAAGGATATTGGCCAATAGTTCTCTTTTTTTGTGATGCCTTTATCTGGTTTGGAGATTATGGTAATGCTGGCTTCATAGAAAGAGCTTGGAAGTGTGCCTTCCTCTTGAATATTTTGGAATAGTCTGAGAAGGATAGGTTTTAGTTCTTCTTTGAATGCTTCATAGAACTCCCCTGTAAAGCCATCCAGAGCAGGGCTTTTGTTTGCTGGAAGATTTTTGATTGCTGCTTCAATTTCTTCAGTAGTTATCGACCTTTTCAGGTTTTTTTATTCATCCTGATTGAGTTTTGGGAGCTTTTATGTTTTTAAGAATGTGTACATTTCATGTAGGTTGTCCATTTTGTTGGAGTAGAGTTGTTCATAGTATTTTTTCATAATCGTTTGTCAAAAAACTCTTGGTTTTATTGATCTTTTGTATTGGGTTTGTGGGGTTGTTTTTGTTTAGTGTTGTTTTTTTTCTTTTTGGTCTCTATGTCGTTTATTTCTGCTCTGATCTTTATTATTTCCTTCCTCCTGCCTTTGCTAGGCTTTTCTTGTGGCTCACTTTCTAACTCTTTGAGTTGTAAAGTTAGATAATTTATTACCACTTTTTCTTGTTTTGTTTTTGTTTTCTGAGGTAGGCCTGTAGAGCTAGGAACCTCCCTCTCAAGACTGCTCTCACTGTGTCCCATAGATTTTGGTTGTTGTGTTTTCATTGTCATTTGTTGCCATGATGCTTTTTATTTCTTCCTTGATCTCTTCGGTAACCCAATCATTGTTTTATAGCATGCTATTTAGCTTTCAGGTGTTTCATTTTGTTATTGTTTTATCGTAGTTGATTTCTAGTTTTATGCCATTATAATCTGAAATGATGCTTAATATGATTTATATCTTCTTGAATATGAAGAGACTGCCTGTGTCCCAATATGTGGTCTATTTTTGAAAATGACCCATGTGCACTTGAGAAAAATGTATATTCAGTGGCTTTGGTGTGAAATTTTCTGAAGATGTCAATTAATTCCATATGATCTAGTGAGTCATTTAGGATTGATGTTTCCTTGCTGATTTTTTGTTTAGAGAATTTATCCAGTAGTGTTAGTGGGGTATTAAAGTCCCCTACTATGACTGTATTGCTGATTCCTATCAATCTCTTCCTTGATATCCTCCAGAAAGGCTTTTTTTTTCTTTTTTAATATTTGGGTGCTCCTGTATTGGGTGCATATATGTTTATCAGAGTTATAGCTTCTTGTTTAATTGCTCCCTTTAGTATTATAAATTGGCCTTCCTTATCTGTTGTTATGGTCTTTACTTTACATTCTAATTTGTCAGATATAAGTATTGCTAACCCAGCATTTTTTCCATTTCCATTTGCCTGGAAGATATTTTTCCATCCCTTCACTTTTAGTCTGTGTGAGTTCCTTGTTCTCAGGTGGGTCTCGTAAATAGCATATATATGTAGGTCATGTTTTCTTATCCACTCAGCAACTAGATGTCTTTTGATTGGAACATTTAGTCCGTTTACATTTAAGTTATTATT
>NW_006295731.1:263973-275522 GCF_000327345.1 Myotis davidii
CCCCTTGGCCCTTTTTTCTTGTGAAGCTCCTGATTTCACCCTCAATTTTGATTGATAGCCTTGCTGGGTACAGTATTCTTGGATTCAGACCCTTGTTTTGCATGACCTTGTATACTTCATTCCATTTCTTTCTGACCTGATGTGTTTCTGTTGAGAAATCAGTTGATTGTCTGATGGGGCATCCCTTGTAGGTAACTTTCTGTCTCTGTCTTGCAGCCTTTAAAATTCTTATTTTGTCATTGGTGTTTGCCACTGTAATTATAATATGTCTTGGTGTCCGTCTTTTGGGGTTCATCTTGTTTGGGACTCTGTGAGCTTCTTTGACTTGTGTGAGTTCTTTCTTCTTCCCAATATCAGGGAAGTTTTCTGTCATTTCTTCAAATAAGTTTTCTATTCCTTGCTTAGTTCCCTCTCCTTCTCACACCCCTATCATGCAGATGTTGTTTCCTTTCATGTTGTCTCAAAGTTCCCTTAGGTGCTCCTCCTGTTTTTTGAGTTTTTTTGTGTGTTTTTCTTGTGTGTGTGTGTGTGTGTGTGTTTTCTATTTCCTGCTCTGCTTGGGTATTTTTTCCTATTTTGTCTTCTAGCTCACTGATGTGGTTCTCTGCTTCTCCTATTCTATTGTTAATGCTTTCTGTTTTGTTCTTTATTGCAGTGATGTCATTTTTCATTTTTTTTGGTTCTTCTTCATTTCCTCTTGGTTCTTACACATACTGTTGAATTTGTCTTCCATCCTTTTCAGTGACCTTATGGCCATTGCTCTGAATTCTTTTTCTAACATATTGCTTGCCTCCATTTTTTTTTACTCCCTTTTATGGTGATTCCTCCTTTTCTTTTGTATGGGGACTGTTTCTTTGTTTCCCCAGGTTTGCTCCTCTCAGGGTGTCTGGTTATGTGGCTCTCTCTCTCTCCTGCTTCGACTTAAATGCACAAAATACAACACAAGACACAACATAGAGGTTACCAAACACAAATGTATTCATGATACCAATACCCCAAATAAAGGTGACCACCAGAGAAAAGAGAATTTGGGGAGAGAAAAGAGTGCAAAAATAATATTTAGGAAATAAAAAAAGTAAGAGAGAATAGAAAGAAAAGAAAGAAGGGGGGGGGGATATATGTATATGGGGAGAAAACCAAAAAACCAAGAACTAATCCAGAAAATGAAAACAATATACACTCTGAGATGAATGCAAACAACCAAAAACAAGTTATCCAAAAAAATGCAAACAGCAAATACCCAAACAAGAAACACTCAGCTGAATCTGAGGAGGCAGAACTCTCACTGGGTGATCTCTGACCTTTCTGTCCACGGATTGCATCACCAACTGTGTTTAATTCACCAATTCCAGGTAGATGTTGTTCTATTCAGCTGTTCCTTCTATCTGCTCTGTGAGAAGGCCCAGAGCTCGTCCACTTATTTGGCACCACTTTGTCTCCCCCTGGATAAACTTTTTTGGCAGCCGCAGACAGGGAGGCTGGAGTCTCAGTGTTCATGCCTTCGCAGCTGAGGCAGCTGGTCCCTCAGCAATGTGGTTGTAGGGTCCCAGGAGGTATCCGAGCTCTCCCTGGTTGAAAGCAAAGCTGGGCTTTTGATCACAGCTGCTCTCCCCTTCAAGATGGTGTGGTCTCTGTGGCAGAGCCAGCCACACTGGGAGAGATTTTAGAAGTAGTAGAGGCTGCCCAGCCAGAGGAGCCTGGTCCGCCAGTCCCCAACAGTCCTGTAGAATATAGCTGTCCCTCACTCACAAATACACACACTCCCCACACGTCGGTACACTCTCCTTTCACTCTCTCACTCACACACTATCTTTCAGCCTGCCGTCCCATCAGCCACCAACTTGGATCTCTATCAGGATCACTTATTCTTTTAGAGAAAAAAAATCTGGCTTTAAGTTCTATGCTAAATAAAGGAAAATACTTGCAATGTTTTTAAATGATGGCAGAATTCTTTTTAATGCAGCTAGAATGTGTTTGTTTTAAAAGCAATTTAACTCTAAGACTGTCTGTGGTTCTCAATAATTTTATTTTCCAAATACACACATGAGTGAACACCATCAGTAATAGGGATTTACTAAAGGAAATTATTTTTAATTAGGGGTACATGGATGTGTGGGAAATGCATACCAAAATATCTGAAGGTTGTTTGAAAACAAATTTCCAAGTGACTCTTGGAATCACTGGCTTTATCTTTTTTTCTGAGCCCATGACAACATTTATGTTATAGATCAGTGATGGCGAACCTCTTGAGCTCAGCGTGTCAGCATTTTGAAAAACCCTAACTTAACTCTGGTGCCGTGTCACATATAGAATTTTTTTGATATTTGCAACCATAGTAAAACAAAGATTTATATTTGTGATATTTATTTTATATATTTAAATGCCATTTAACAAAGAAAAATCAACCAAAAAAATGAATTCGCTTGTCACCTCTGACATGTGTGTCATAGGTTTGCCATCACTGTTATAGATGAAACACCCTAGAGAATATACATTCTCTCTGGATGGGGTTAATAAAAAAAATAATATATGTCTGGCTGCTTCTTCCTGTTTTAATTTTATTTTATTATTACTATTTTTGTTAATCCTCACCCCAGGATATTTTTTCCATTGATTTTTAGAGAGATTAGTGGAAGGGTGTCGGGGGGAGAGAAAGAGAGAGAGAAACATTGATGTGAGAGGGACACATTAATTCATTGTATTCATTGCCTCCCTCATGTGCCTGGATGGGGACTGAGGATCAGTCAGCAACCAAAGTATGCACGCTTGACCAGAATCATGTGACCCTTCAGTCCATGGACCGGTGTTCTAAGTACTGAATCAAACAGGCCAGAGCTGCCCCTTCCTGTTTTAAATAAGGTGGAGAATATTAGAATTTTGGTGGAAAAAATAATTATGAGAAATTAATTGCTATATGTGTTTAGTTGATAGAGATAATTACAGGCTGAATTGAAAACAAGGCTTGACTTTTAATGAACATTGTTCTGATTTTTTAATTTAAAATCTACCTGGGTTCTTATTTCTAAGATGTTAAGAAGTGTAGAGCCTGGCTGGTGTTGCTCAGTGGTTCAGCATTGATCTATGAGCCAGGAGGTCATGGTTTGATTCCCAGTGAGGGCACATGACTGGGTTATGGGCTCCATCCCCAGTGTGGGGCATGCAAGAGGCAGCTGATAAATGGTTCTCTCTCATCATTAATATTTCTATCTCTCTCTCCCTCTCCCTTCCTATTTGAAATCAATAAAATATGAAAAAAGAAGTATAGAAATCACTCATAATAATGCTGGTTGGAATCTTGAGGAAAATAACTTTATCTTCATAAACATTTGCTGAAAGCCATCATTTGTTGGCCAACACCAATGTGAAGACAGGCATTCAGGAAAAAGTCCTGGGGCCCAATATGTGATTGTTCTTTATTCCTCTACTAAGGGTTAAAGCCTATAATTCCACATTTAGAGACAGTCTTTCAAAAGCAACTAGCTGTAGAAGAGGAGATACAAATGTCTTAAGTTCATACTAAGTTTTAAATCACAGAGCCATCTTTGCTGTAAATTTTGATAAGAGAGACACAACCATGGGTGACTAAAAGCAGGCTAGAGAATAAACTTCTTTGAAGTACATTATGCAAAATGATGAAGCTTAGGGTAAATGAGATACATTCTACTCAAGACTGGTCCTGTTTGGACTTATAGATCTGGATGATTAAAGATAATATTAAATAATTGTGTTTATTTTGTATTTTTCCTAGATAATTATCTAAGTCAGACTAGTAATACTAGATACGAGATATTTATAATATATGGGACTTCAGATTAACTAAGTGGATAGTAAATAGTGTGCATCATAATTTAGAATTAGGAAGTCTATGTAGTTAATTAGAAAGAGATATTTCTTTCCAAAGAATATTAGTGCTTATGATGTTTCCAGAACTCAGCAATTTCCAGATTCATTCTGTGTTTAACTTATGAAATCTTGAAAGTAGTCAACTACATAGGCTACACATGGTTATTCTCCCTTCATGGTTACATGAAAACTTTAAGAATATTAACAAGAGCTTCTGGCTCTCATTAGATCTAATTTTCTTAAGAAGGACCTCCATTTTGCTTTCCCACATGAAAACTATTCCTAAACCTTCTTTCCCAAAACCATCAATTACCTTAGAACATCAGGTGACCTAAGTTCCCTGAAGGACAGTGGTTCTCAACCAGGTGTGATTTTGCTCCCCAGGGAGCATTGCCAATGTCTGGAGAAATTTTTGGTTGTCACAACTAGGGGAGGGTGTGCTACTGGCATTTAGTGTATAGAGACAGCAATGCTGCTAAACATTCTACAATGCACAAGACAGTCACTACAAAAGAGAATCATCTGTTACTGCAGGTTAATAAAACTGAGGTTTGGAAATCCTGCTTTAGGAGATCTTTCTTTTCCTCAATTTGTGCATGAAGTCTTGGCTAGAGCTGGAGCTCAAAACTTGTCCATTCAGCCCCTCTTTCATAGGATTTTGAATTTTGATCAAAGGGACACAAGGATAAAAAACATGACAGATCAAAATATTTTTTAAAGAAACACAAAACCAGTTTAAATGAATTCAATCCATTGATGAAATAAAGGTGAAATTATTGAGTATTCCCTTTTGTCCAAACATCTAGATCTGGCCTAGTTTTTTTTTTTTTTAGTTTTTTTTCCTATCTCTAAACTTAGTTCTCCACACATCCTGTCCATCCTTGGTATATACTTCATATAAAATCCCATTTTGCTTAAATTAGTAAGAGTTTCTTTTTGTTCATTATAACCTAAGAACCCTATGGGAAACACCTGATTTTAAAGAAAGAATATCATGGGAAATGATTTGGAGATTGTGTTTATTTGTTCCAGACTGTCAGACACTATTTTAATTGGTGGTTTCTGTGAGGCATGATTTTTTTTTTCTTCCAGGAGTTTAAAAATCTAGTTAGGGAAAATAGACACACACATATAAGGTGAGGTTTAATTTGTATTCAAAGCAGTGTATATTATGAACCAAATTAGTGGTTCAAAGAAATAATAAATGCTGTAGGATTTTAGAAAAAGGAACGATTAGTTTGGATTTTTATTAGGGAAGGCTTTATGGAGGATGTATCCCTTAAACTGGATTTGGGAGATAGATAGTACTTGGGATGGCAAAAAGGAAGGAAGGGTCTTAGAGAGGCATTGTGGGCATGGTGAAATCAGTCTGAACTCAGTTCCAATCTCAGATTTACTAATCAAAAGCTACTTGAATTTGGGAAAGTTATCTATAAAATGTAATACAAAATACATTAGGAGAGTGCTTAGCACAAGTAGATACTAAATAATTACAACTATAGTAACTATTTTTATTTGATTCCAAGCTTAGAGAAAGTGGTTAAGCCAAGATGCAGAGTTGGAAATTGATGCAATGTGTTAATGGGGCAAATTAGGAAAGTAACTTGGATATACAGCATTGATAAAGTAGGAGAAGAGTGGGAAAAGAGGCAGGGAGATTTTTTAAAGGATATATTGTGGCTGCCTTTGTGTTCCCAGTTGACAGGTTCAGATTTTATCCTGTTGAAAATGTAGGAGACATTGGTAGATTTTGAATGGTTAAATGTTGTGTTAAAAATAATGCTTTTGAAATGTGATTTCAGTGCTTATGTGTTGAAGAGATTTTGAAGGATCCATTTCATTGACCTTAACATACACAATGGTGGCTGAATAGGGAGATATTTCTTGTATATCCTCCCAGGGCCAGAATGGAAATAAAACTAAAGTAGGGAACATACACCCAGAATTCCAACTGAGGTCCAGCTGAGGGGGAGACTTATACCATGGAAGGACAGAAAACTCCTGGAGACTGGTGGGAAGGGTGGGGTCTCCAGAGGGGCTGACTCAGCTTCCAAGGGCCACTGGATGAGAGTGAGGAGGGATCCCTATGGAGGAGGAATCTTTTCCCTCAGAAGATAAAGGCCTGGAACCCAGGCTGGACTCCATAGCCTGGAGCACCAGAGCCAAGACATATGGCCTGGCCCACATAGCATCCACTGGTGAAAGTTCGTTGGATAGTCTGGAGCCAGTAGAATGAAGCTGGTTGGAGAAAAAACCTCAGTATCTGTTTTTGGTGTTTTTCTGTGTGTGTTTTTGTTAACCCAGAGCACAGGCATTTCATTTATAGCTACTCACCCAAGGCTTTGGTTCAGGGAATGCAATGTCTAAGGAGAGGTTGGGGTGTGAAGCATTGGGGAGAGACATGGAAAAAAAGCAGCCAGGAGTCCTGCATTTGATAGTATCCCCCAACCCTAAATGGCTATTTTTCCTGAGAGGAGCTAGCCACTCCCAATAGCTGCAGAGCAAGAAAAAACTCTGTCCTAGGTGATATAGCTCAAGCCACCCTCAGAAGCCCTGCCTGCTGCACCATGCTCCTTAACTTTTGCAAAGGATATAGCTTTAGGGGTCAAGCCTATGGGTTTAAACAGTCATAGGGAGCATCTGTGACTTGATTGGGGGTAGAGATGTCTGCCCCACTATGCTAGGAATCTGACTGGTGCCTCCCTCACACAGGAGAGCTGAAACTCCAGGTTTCTAGCTGATCCCACTGAACTGCATACAAGGATCTCTACCCAGCCAGGGACAGAGTAATAGTCTAGGCCACTAGCAGAGGAGAAGCTCTGGGACAGGGAAACACACACACCACTTTCCCTGAAATCTGAACCTTCACCTCACCAGAGGTCTGCTCTCCTGATTCTGCCTTTTCAGAAACAGACTTTTGAGTGATTAAGTTTGACAGCTGGCTGGCAAGTGAAGGCTGGCAGCACAGCCTGGAAAACCTGGGGATGTATCATTTTATTGCTTACTGACCCGGCCACGGGCCCCATGCTGCTAACAAATCTGCTTTAGAGGGCAGCTGGGTCCCTCCTGGGTGCAGCCAAGTCCTGTGGATACAGACACAAACTGTGGATTGGTTGGAGCTTCAAGCAACTTGCTGAAAGACAAAGGGCAGTTTCTGACAGTGGTTAGCACATAAGTACCTCCTGGAAAGCCCAGAATTGGCAGACAGAACAGTCATCCACAGTCATTGAAAGAGTAGGATCCAAAGGGAGCTCCCAAGAGGCACTAAACTCTGCTGAGATGAATGCCACTTCACTTTTTCCCCTTCTTTTCCTTTTTTCTTCCCCTGTTCTTTTTTTTAAAAAAATTTATATGCTTTATCTATTCGCTTTATTTATTTTTTATTATATTAGTCTCCATTATTTTGTTCATATACCCAAGTTTTTTCTATCCCTTTCCTACTCAACATTTTTTTCTTTTTCTCCTGCTTTCTCATGTTTTTACTTTTTTATTTTGGGTCTATATACCTTCTTCACTATTTTCCTTTTCAATTTTTTTCTTCCTCTATTATTTTCAGTTGCTTTTAATCCCCCATTCCACTAGTCTTTATTCTTACTATCTTTATTTCATCTCTGCCCCTTCATATGCCACCCCCCTCCCTCCTTCTTTTCCTTGTATTTTTTCTTTCTTTCCTTTCTTCTCTCATTCTTGCTCTCTTTTCACTTTCCTAATTTTCTGGTGGTTGCTTTTGTTGTTGTAGTGGTTTTGTGTATATTTTTGTTTTGTTTCTTTTTTTCATGTTCTGTTGTCTTGTATTTTGTTTGGTTCTGTTAGTTCCTCCACAAAAGCTCACATGACATAGTTTGGGGTTAACCTTACAGTCAGCCAGCTTGAGAGGAGATTCCTTCCAAAAATGGGACAACAATCAGGACCCAATTACAACAGGAAAAATCAACTCAAACCAGGAGCTTTCTTAGAGCACCGAGTTCAAAAGATCTAACAGACCGCACCACTGGGTACCATAAAATACCTACTACATAAGTCCACCTCACAAAGTCTTGGAGGCATCACAGTTTGATTTAATACATGGAAACAAGATAAAGAGACAGCAAAGATGGGGGAGACAAAGAAACAACTTCCAAATGAAAGAAAGGAATAGCCAGAAAAGGAACTACATGAAATGGAGGCAAGAAATTTGTCAGATAAAGAATTCAACATAATGGTTTATAAGGGTGCTAAAACAACTTAGTGATAACTATAAGCAACTTAATGAAAACTACAGCAGCCTAAAAAGGGGTAGAAACCATGAATAAGAATCAAGCAGAAATGAAGAACAACATAGTTGAAATAAAAATACCCTGGAAGGAATACACAGTAGATTAGTAGAAACTGAGTACCAGACTAGAAAATTAGAAGATAATTTTGAAAAAAAACACCCATTTAAGAGCAGCAATTAAAAAATATATAAAGAAGGAGGAGAGTCTATGGGAATGTTAGGACTACATTAAACATAATAACACTCACATTATATGGGTTCCAGAATGAGAATAATCAGAGAAAGGAATAGCGGATACGAAATAATGGCAGAAAATTTCCCTAACCTGGTGAGGGAAAAAGTCACTCAAGTTCAGGAAACACAGAGATTCCCAATCAAGATGAACCCCAAAAGACACATACATAGACACATCATAATTAAAATAGTAAATATTATAGACAAAGGAAGAACCTTAAAGGCTGCAAGAGAAAAAAAGTTACCTAAAAGGGAGCTCCTATTAGACTATCAGCTTATTTCACAATAGAACAACTTCAGACAAGAAGGGAGTGGCATGAAGTATACAAAATAATGAAAAGCAAGAGACAGAATCCAAGACTACTCTACCCAACATGGCTATCATTCAAAATTGAAGGTGAAATACAGAACATCACAGACCAAAAAAAGGCTAAAAGAGTTCATTACAACCAAACCAGCCCTGCAAGAAATAATAAAGGGACTGTGTTGTAAGAAGAAATAGAGAAAGAGGAATATAGTCACAAAGAGTAAAAATGTCAACAAATAAGTATCCATCAATAATAAGCTTAAATGTAAATGAAAGGCTCTAATCAAAAGGCATAAGGTAGCTGAATGGATAAGTAAACATGACCCATATATATGTTGTCTATAAAAGACCCACCTCAGAAAAAAAAAAAAAGAACCACAAAGAATGAAAGTGAAGGAATGGGAAAAAATTCCATGAAAATGGAAATGAAAGAAAAAGCTGGGATAACAATACTCATGTCTGACAAAATGTATTACAAAATGAAGGCCATAGCAAGAGATAATGAAAGCCAACTCATAATACTAAAGGTATTGCTACAAGAAGATATAAATCCGGTAAACATATATGCACCCAATGCAAGAGAACCCAAATATATTAAAACAAACAACAACAAGAAAAAAAACCCCACAAACTTCTGGAGCATTTTGAAGGGAGAGATTGACAACAATACAATCATAGTAGGGGATTTTAACACCCTACTGAAATCACTGGATAGATCTTCTAGACAAAAAATCATCAAGGAAACAGTGATCTTAAATGACAGACTGGATCAAATGGAATTAATGGACATTTACAGATAATTCCCTTATGCCAAGTTACACAATATACATTCTTCTCAAGTGCATATGGGTCATTCTAAAAGATACCACATGTTAGGACACAAATTTAGTCTCTACAAGTTCAAGAAGTTTGAAATAATGTCAAGTATCTTCTTGGATCACAATGGCCTGAAATTAGAAATCAACCATAGCAAAAATATTCAAACACATGAAAGATAAATTGAATATTATTAAACAATAAATGAGTTACCAATGAGATCATGGAAGAAATTAAAAACTTCCTGGAAACAACTTAAAATGAACACACAACAGACCAAAATCTGTGGGAAACAGTGAAAGCAATCATAAGAGGGAACCTCATAGCATTATAGGCCTACCTCAAAAAATAAGAAAAATTGCTGATAAACTATCTAACTCTACAATTTAAAGAATCAGAAAGAGAAAAACAAGAAAGCCCAGAGTAAGTAGATAGAGAGTCTGAAATAATAAAGATCAGAGCAGAAATAAATTACATAGAATATGGTGGCTAGCAGGATGGAGGTGAGGGATAGGAAGTGAGTGAGTGAGGGGATGAAAGGAGAGTGTGTGGATGTGTGTGATGTGTGTGTGTGAGTGACGGAGGGACAGTTAAATCCGGCAGGATCAGGAGAGGCTGGCAGACCAGGCTCTCTGGGACAGGGAGAGACTACCACCAGTGTGGGCAGTCCCCGGACTGCAGGACTCAGGCACAGAGCCCACACCATCTTAAAGGGGAGAGTGGCCTCTTCTAGGAACTCATCAGCACCACTACCTAGACAGGCCTTGGACACTGCCCGCAACCTGGCAGCCACTCCAGTCAAAATCCTGCAGCTACACCCACAGACTTGAAGACCCTGGGATCTCCACCTCCAAAGGATCAAAGCGCCCACAGCAGTAAGTGCAGCCTCCCCCTCCCCAGCGGCAGACCTCCAACATTGCATTCCCATGTCTCCAGCAAGTCTCCTAGGCACACCACTCCATAGACTTCTCTTAGAAGTTACAGTGAGCCTCAGCTGCGTGTGATTTTGTACAGACACAGGCGCACTGCCACCCAGTAGAAATTCTGAATTCCCTCTGCCTGAATAACTGCCCACACACACCCAGGCTGCACAACTTAAGCACCAGGGCCCTTCAGCATCAGGGTCCCTCAGAGTCCCTCAGAGCTCAGCACCGGCATTACCACAGTTGCTCATTCCCCCTGAGCCCATCTATCCACAGGGCACTTTGGAAAGCCACAGTGAGCCTCTGCTGGGTCTGATCTGGGACAAATAGGGACACACTTCCCTGGGCAGTAGAACTTCTGAATTCACCCATCCTGGATACCTGCCCAAAGACACCTCAATTAAGCATGCCAGGGCCCTTCAGAGTGCTTCAGTGCACTTGCACTAGCAAACCCACTGCAGGTGCTACAGTGTGCCACCACTGGGAAAGTGAGCCTATCCAACACAGGTGCATCAGCAACAACTGAGTTTTCCCACCCCACAGCTGCAGAACTCTGGACACTACAATTGCATACTTTTCCAGCATGCAAGTCTCCCAAGACCATCGCTCCACAGGCAGCCCTGGAGCCCCGCTGCGAGCCCTGCTGGTCACACACTTAAACAAACAGGGGTGCACGCTGAATTCCCTCTTCTGGGATACCTGCCCACAGACACTGCAATCCAGTGGCTTCAGTGCCAGGGCCCTTCACAGTGTGTCAGTACACCCTAAGGCAAACACACCACAGGTGCCCCTGTGAATTGCAGCTGGGATCGCATTTATCCAACCATGGAGGCAGCAGCAAAAGCTGAGTCTGCCCACACCACAACTACAAAATTCTGGAAACCACAGTCAGGCCTTTCCAGAATGCAGGCTTCCTGAGCCCCACCACCCCAATAGACGGTTTCTGGGTGCCACTGTGAGTCCCTGCGGGGCATTTGTGGTTTCAACCAAGGGCATAAGACAGCAAAAATTGGAACACCCCCTCCATGGCTGCTGACTTCTAGACACCTCAGTTGCTCCTTTCCAGCTCGCAGGCCTACATCAAGAGAACCCAAGTAGCTCAAGTAGGGAGCTACACTAGACTACCAAACCCAGGAGACCTGAGAGGTCACAACAGTAGCACCATACCCAA
>NW_006295731.1:276070-276655 GCF_000327345.1 Myotis davidii
GGACGGAATCCAAGATTACTCTATCCAGCAAGGCTATCATTCAAAATTGAAGCAGAAATCAGGAGCTTCACAGACACAAAAAAAAAGCTAAGGGAGTTTATCACTATCAAGCCAGCAATGCAAGAAATGCTAAAGGGACTGCTGTAAAAAGAATAAACAGAAAGACAAGAGGAACACAAACATTAAGAATAAAAATGACACAAATCAAGTACTTTTCAATAATAACATTAAATGTAAATGGATTAAATGCTCCAATCAAAAGACACAGGGTAGCTGAATGGATAAGAAAACATGACCCATTTATTTGCTGTCTGCAAGAGACCCACCTCAGAACAAAGGATTCACATAAACTGAGAGTGAAGGGATGGAAAACAAAATTTTCAGGCAAAGAGAAATGAGAAAAAAGCTGGGGTTGCAATACTTATATCTGACAAAATAGCCCTCAAAGTAAAGGGCAAAACAAGAGATAAGGAAAACCACTACATAATACTAAAGGGAGCAATTCAACAAGAAGATATAACTCTGGTAATCATATATGCACCCAATACAGGAGCACCCAAATACATAAAACAACTTCTGGAAGAT
>NW_006295731.1:280363-283262 GCF_000327345.1 Myotis davidii
ATTATGCTAAGTGAAATAAGCCAGTCAGAGAAAGATAAATATCACATGCTCTCACTCATTTGTGGATTATAAGGAACAACATAAATGGATGAACAAAAATAGATGTAGAGACAGAGAAGCAACGATCAGATGCTCAAAACTCAGAGGGAAGGCAGGGGAGGGTGGGAGTGAGGGGGAAACATCAACCGAAGGACTTGTATTCATGCATATCAGCATAAGTGATGGATGTGGACAACTGGTGGTGAGGGTGAGGGCGGGATTGGGGGGATGAGGGGACATTGGGGAGATAAGGACACATTTGTAATATCTTAATCAATAAAGGGAAAACATTAAAAAAATAAAATAAAAAAGAAAGAAATTACATAGAGAGGAAAAAAAATACAAGAAACCAACATAATCAAGAGCTGGTTCTTTGAAAAGATAAATAAGATTGATGGACCTTTAGCCAGACTTATCAAGAAACGAAATGACAGGACTGAAAAATATCAGAAATGAAAAAGGTGAAGTATTAACTGAGCTCACTAAATAAAAGGATCATAAAAATAATTATGAGCAACCATATTCCAATAAGCTGGACAACCTGGATGAAATGAACATATTCCCCAAAAATATAAACTTCCAAAATTCAATCACAAAGAATCAGAAAACCTGAATAGGCCAATGATAAATGATAAAATTGAAGCAGGAATTTAAAAAAAAAGGAAAACTTCCAGCAAACCAAAGCCCTGGTTTAGATAGCTTCACTGGGGGATTTACCAAACCTTCAAAGAACAATATCTATTCTCCTCAAACTATTCCAAAATATCCAAGACTAAGGAATACTTCCAAGCTCTATTTATGAAGCCAGCATTAGACTAATTCCAAAACCAGATAACAGCACTACAAAGAAAGAGAATTACAGGCCAATCTCTATGATGAACAAACATGCCAAAATCCTCAACAAAATATTAGCAAGTTGGATCCAGCAATACATATAAAAGATCATGAACAATAACCAAGTGGGGTTTATCCCAGGATGCAAGGCTAGTAAATTATTCATAAAACATTAAACATGATACATCACATAAATACATTGAAAGCAAAGATTACATGATCATATCAATCAATACAGAAAGAGAATTCTATAAATCCAACACCCATTTTTGATAAAAACTCTCAGCAAAGTGGGAATAGAGGGATCATACATCAATATAATAAAGGCCAAATATGACAAACTTACAGCCAACATCATACTCAATGTGTAAAAAGTAAAACTATTTCCCCTAAGAACAGGATCAACACAGGGATGTCCTCTTTCACCACTCTTATTCATGATATTTTTGGAAGTCCTACCCACAGTGATCAGACAAGAAGAAAAAATAAAAATCATACAAATTGGGAAGGAGGAAGTAAAAATTTCATTATTTAAAGATGACATGATATTGTACATATCAACACTAAAGGATTCCACCAACAAACTACTAGATATAATGAATTTGGCAATATAGCAGGATACAAAATTTACAAACAGATATCAATGGCATTTTTATATACCAATAATGAACTCTAAAAAAAATAATAATGCCATACAACATTGCAACAAAAAATTAACATGCTTAGGAATAAACTTATTCAAGGAGGTAAAATGCCTGTGCTCAGAAAACTACAGGATGTTGAAAAAAAAGATAGAGGAATATATAAACAAGACGGGGAATATATTGTGCTCATGGCTTGGTAGAATAAACATCATTAAAATGTCCATACTACCCAAAGCAATTTACAGATTCAATTAAATTCCTATTAAAATATCAACTGCATATTTCACAAATCTAGAACTAACACTCCAAAAAGTAATATAGAATAAAGATCCCAAATAGCCTCAGCCAACTTTAGAAAGAAGAATAAAATTGGAAGGATAATTATACCAGATATCATGCTATAGTACAAAGCCACTGTAATCAAAACAGCCTGGTACTGGCACAAGAATAGGTATATAGATCAATGGAACAGAACAGATAACTCAGAATTTGACCACAAGCCACTATGCTCAATTAATATTTGACAAAGGAAGCAAGAGCATACAATGGAGTTAAGACAGTCTCTTTAATAAGTGGTGTTGAGAAATTTAGACAGGTACATGTAAAAAATGAAGCTAGACCACCAACTTACACTATGCACAAAAATAAACTCAAAGTGGATAAAATATTTAAATTTAAGTTGTGAAACCATAAACATCTTGGAAGAAAACATAGGCAGTAAATCTTGGACATCTCTCATCTATCGTATCTAATAAAGAGGGGATATGCTAATTGCCATGCCCTCACAAGATGGTGGTGTCTGCAGCCATAAGATGGTGGTGCCCAGTCCCCTCAGCCCCGCCTGATCCAGCCTCAGTCCCCCAGTCCCCTCAGCCCTGCCGCATCCAGCCAGAGTCTCCCAATCCCCTCAACCCCGCAGGAGAAGGCAGTTGGGGGTGATTGGGCCAGCAGGGGAGGGCAGTTGGGGATGATCATGCCAGTAAGGGAGCAGTTAGGCATCAATCAGGCCAACAGGGGAGCGGTTAGGGGGCTATGAGGCTGGCAAGCAAAGTGGTTAGGGCAATCAGGCAGGCAGGCAGGTGAGTGGGTAGGAGCCAGCAGTCCCAGATTGTGAGAGGGATGTCCGACTGCCAGCATCTGACATCCCCCAAGGGGTTAGAGGTTGGAGAGGGTACAGGCTGGGCTGAGGGACACCACCACCTGTGCATGAATTTTGTTCACCGGGCCTCTAGTATCCTATTTAATAATAGACGAATATGGTAATTAACCATACCTCTGTTATGCTTCCCATTGGCTAATCAGGGTGATATGCAAATTAACTGCCAACCAAGATGGCGGCTGGCAGCCAGGCAGCTGAAGCGAAAATGAGGCTTTGTTGCTCC
>NW_006295731.1:283795-286201 GCF_000327345.1 Myotis davidii
AGGGGTGGGGGGAGCCTCTCCTGCCTCCTCAGCAGCACTAAGGATGTCTGACTGCAGCTTAGGTCTACTCCCCGCTGGCACGTGGACATCCCCTGAGGGCTGCCATGCTGCCAGAGGGATGTCTGATTCCCATGTTAGGCCCAATCCCCCAGGGAGCAGGCCTAAGCCAGCATGTGGTCACCCCTGAGGGTTCCCAGACTGTGAGAGGGCACAGGAGGGGCTGAGGGACACCCTACCTCCAAGTGTAGAAATTTTTGTGCACTGGGCCTCTAGTATATATATAAAAGCCTAAATGATCATTGTGACCAGACAACTGGACAACCGGCCAGTAGCTATGATGCTCACTGACCACCAGGGGGCAGATTCTCAATGTAGGAGCTGCCCCCTGGTGGTTAGTGTGCTCCTACAGCCAACTTCCTGGGGCCCCTCTCCCTGGCTGGCTGGCCCCGATCAGCTCCTGAATGCCTGCCAGGGCCAAGGACCCCACTCATACACGAATTCGTGCACCCAGCCTCTAGTAGTAATATGTTTGTGGACACATCTCCTAGGGCAAGAGAAACAAAGGAGAAAATATACAAGTGAGACTACATCAAAATAACAAGCTTCCGCATATCAAAATAAACTGTAAATATAATGGAGCACACTGCATGGAAAAACATATTTGCCAATGATATATCTGATAAGGGTTTAATTTCCAAAATATATAAAGAACTCATATAACTTATCAAAAGTAAGACAAACAGTCCAACAACAATGGCCAAAGGACCTAAATAGACACTTCTCCACAGTGCTCATACAGATGGCCAAGTGGCATATGAAAAAATACTCAAAATAATTAATCACTAGAGATGCAATTTAAAACAACAAATGAGGTATCTCCTCAGACCTGTCAGAACTGCTATCATCAACAAATCAACAAATGATAAGTGCTGATGAGGGTGTGGAGAAAAAGGTACCCGAGTATATTGCTGATGGGAATGCAGACTGGTGCAGCCACTATGGAAAACTGTATGCAGTTTCCTCAAAAGTTTAAAAATGGAACTTCCATTTGACCCAGTTGATCCCTCTTCTAGAAATATATACTAAGATACTGGGAACAACAATCAGAGAGAATATATGAACCCCTATGTTCATAGCAGCAAAATTTACAATAGCTAAGATCTGGAAATCTTAGTGCCCAAGTGCCCATCTGTTGATGAGTGGATAAAAAAAAGTTGTGGTACATATTCACTATGGAATATTATGTAGCTTTAAAAAAGGAGGCTCTCTTACCCTTTGAGACAGTATGGAGGGACCTAGAGAGTATTATCCTAAGCAAAATAAGCCAGTTATAGAAAGACTGGAGGCCCGGTGCATGAAATTCATGCATGGGAGGTATCCCTCAGCCCAGCCTTCACCCTCTTGTAATCCAGTATCCCTCAGGGGATGTCTGACTACCAGTATAGGCCTGAACCTGCCTAAACTGGCAGCCAGACATCCTTCTCGCAATCTGCAATCTGGGACCACTGGCTCTTAACCACTCTGCCTGCCTGCCTGATCGCCCCTAACCACTCTGCCTGCCTGCCTGATTGCACCTAAATGCTTGCCTGCCTTCCTGATAACCTCGAACTACTCGCCTGCTTGCCAGATCACCCCTAACCACTCTGCATGCCTGCTTGATCGCCCCTAACCGCCTCTGCCTAGACCCCCACAACTTTGTCTAGATCTTGAAGGACATCCGGAATGACGTCCGGAAGGTCATTTGGCTGTCCAGTCTAATTAGCATATTACACTTTTATTGTTATAGATAAGTATCACATGATCTCATTCATATGTGGAATTTAAAGAACAAAATAAACTGATGATCAAAATATATCCAGAAATATAGAAATATGGAACAAACTGATGAATCTCAGGCAGATGATGGGTGTGGATGGGTGGGTGGGAAGAGATCAACCAAGAACTTATATGCATACTAGAGGCCTGGTGCATGAAATTTGTGCATGCGTAGTGTCCCTAGGCCTGGCTGGCAATTAGGGACGATCAGGGCCTTCCTTCCCCAGGATGCTGACTGCTATCCAGGGCCTTCCTTCCCCTGGCTGCCAGCTGCCAGCTGGGGCCTTCCTTCATTCTGCACCGCCCCGTGGTGTTCAGTGCACATCATAGTGAAAGGTCGAATGCCCGGTCAGTCAAACTCCCGAGTAAACAATTTGCATATTAGCCTTTTATTAATAGAATATGTGTAACCCATGTTCACAGACAGTAGTGTGTTTTAAGCCTGGTATGGGGCGGGGCAGGCTAAAAGCAGTCAATGGAGGGGAAGGGTACATAATTATTCCTCCAATAATAAAGATAAATTTAAAAATGAACAAAGAAAAACAAACAAAAAAAGACTATCTCACCAATGTCAAAAAGAAAATTAAATAA
>NW_006295731.1:306160-310241 GCF_000327345.1 Myotis davidii
CATGAAATTTGTGCATGCGTAGTGTCCCTAGGCCTGGCTGGCAATTAGGGACGATCAGGGCCTTCCTTCCCCAGGATGCTGACTGCTATCCAGGGCCTTCCTTCCCCTGGCTGCCAGCTGCCAGCTGGGGCCTTCCTTCATTCTGCACCGCCCCGTGGTGTTCAGTGCACATCATAGTGAAAGGTCGAATGCCCGGTCAGTCAAACTCCCGAGTAAACAATTTGCATATTAGCCTTTTATTAATAGAATATGTGTAACCCATGTTCACAGACAGTAGTGTGTTTTAAGCCTGGTATGGGGCGGGGCAGGCTAAAAGCAGTCAATGGAGGGGAAGGGTACATAATTATTCCTCCAATAATAAAGATAAATTTAAAAATGAACAAAGAAAAACAAACAAAAAAAGACTATCTCACCAATGTCAAAAAGAAAATTAAATAATTATGAAAGGTAGATAATATTTTATAGCATGTGAACTCTGCTTCTATTCCTCAATTTCATTTGAATCAGATGAAAAAAAATTTCTAAGATCTCAACAAGTAAGTTTTTGCAACCAGAGCTTGTGAGGCTAACGTTGCCTAAGACCCTTTCACAGTCTGATACTTATTTGTCAATTAAATGATTAATCATAAAAATAAATTAATGAGTTACTTTATGATCCTAATTATATGGTTTCATACACTTAGTGTACTTTTTATCAAGCTGTCCTTCTACTCCCTCCTACTTGTCTCTCTGACAAATCTACTTAAATAGAAAATCAACAATAAAAGAGGAAAATAAAACTTGTTAATAATAGTATATAATACTTAAGCAGTATAGTCAAATAAACAGCTATATTCACTTGTATTGATTCATTATACTGTTTCATGGAAATTGGTAATTTCAATCAAACCAATTGATCAGGATGTAGGTAGACCCAACCTTTGTCGGCCATAGAAATGAAAGAGCTTATTTGGATATTCTACTCAGGATAATTAGTGTCAAACATAGAAAACCTAGGTTTAGGAAGAATCAGGTAGTTTTAGTCATAGCTTCACGGGTGCATTAAGACTAGTTTGAAGCCGGGGGTGGGTGGGTGGGAAGAGATCAACCAAAGAACTTGGATGCATATATGCATAACCCATGGTCAAAAATAATATGGGGTGAAGGCATGGGACGGGGTTGGGGGGTAGTGGCAAGCTAAAAGGGGTCAATGGGCAACAAAAGGGGACATGTGTAATACTTAAAACAATGAAGATTTAAAAAAAAGACTAGTGTCATGTTATACTCAGTAGGGAAATTATATTTAAGGATGATTAAACATAAATAGCTACAGAGGGAAATGCAGGGAAGGAATTGTGAACTGAAATGTTAGGACAAAACTTCATCCCTTTCTCCCATTCTTCCAATCAAAACATCAAGTTTGAGCAGAAAATTCAAAGGCTAGCTCAAATCCAAGTTTGTCCCTCTAGAGGTCTAGGATAAGTGTTCTAATACAATTGTCAGTCTCCGCTCTTGTTCAGGGGGTCTGATATTGATGGCCCCCCTCTTCATTTTCCAAACAGTAACTGTGAAATTCAGATTATATTTTAAAATAAATGAAAGAAATGAGCTTTCCTGCCCATGACAGCATGCGCTCTATCTCATCTGCAAATATTATAATTATACTCGGCGATGATAGATTTGTCTCTAGGCTGGTGGTCAAAATCCAGATGAATTGCTGCATTTTCTGCTTTATCATCACAAACATTCTGCACTTGGCATTTCCTAGTCCTAGATTTGATATTGGAATTTAATGAGGCTCCACTCCCATACATCTCACTGGGATGTGTTAGGGTAAGGGCAAGTTCATCCTCTTTCATTCATGGGTTTAGAAAAAACATATATATGAGTATGTAATGCCCTATAGGGAATCATGATTCAGCTGGCTATTTGCCACAAAACTGATCTCCCTGGCCTAGGAACCTTAGCTCAGTTAATTAGTGTGTAGTCAAAGAAGCTAAAACCATTGGTTCAGTGCTGAGTATTTTTACCAGTCTCCTGCCTCCAATTTATATCGTTTTTACCTATCCATTCTGCTAATGCATGCTTTGGTTACAGGGGGCTCCAAATGAAACAATGCAAGTTTAATTTAAACTGGCCATAATTATAACTTTCTTCCTTACCTCCCAATGTTGCTGTGTAGATTACTTGACCTAATGTTTCTGAAAGCATTTTGAAAATTATGATCCACCTACAAATGTAAGGCACTTAAAATCATTATGAATATTAATAATGTCACTTTAGTACTTGACATTTAACAATAATAAAATCAGGGTAAATATAACCATAGTCCATGGGAGGACGTAAGCTAAGGATAGGAGAAAACAATGACTCTAAATTCATATTCTGATTAAAGTAGGACAAAACATTAATCATTGAGTATGAAATATATTACTTACAATTGATTCCCACCTATCACATTTTAATTTCTGTAATTCATTTGGAGGCAATGAACATTTTAAAATAAGACTAAAAACAGTTTTTGTCAAGCTAAGTGTCTATAACCTGAATGTTTAAGACAAATTGACAATTCTACAAATAAAACAAAATGATTTTTATAAATAAAATGTAGGTGACTGGGTTTAATTTAAATTTAGTAATGTTTTGAAAACATGGTTTATGTAAGTTGTTCTAATTAATGTATAAAATGTATATAATGAAAATTTAATATTTCTCTGACTGCCCATACTGTCCTTCCCCTATCATCCACCCTTTCTCAGCCACTCAGTTTCTCTCCTCAGATACCAGTTTCACATGTATCCTTTCAGAAATATTTCATGTTTACACAAAATCTTTATATGTGTATACACACATATCATATATATGTATATTTTATGTATTCATGTATTTTATTCAAAGGATTGTATAATGTGAATACTATTTAGAACCTTGTTTTTTCATTGAATAGTTTATCTTAGAGATATTTTCATTACAATACATAGATTTAGCTAATTTTTTCAAATAGTTGCATAATCATATATCATTATATTAAAGTACCAGGACATTTTTTAACCAGTGGCCTACTGGTAGGTATTTTGGTTGTTTCTAATATTTTGTTATTATAAACAAAAACAAGCAACAACAAAATTGAACATTTGTTATGACTGGATTTTAAATTCATATATTTAAATTTTATTTAAAAATATATCCCTTATCCTATCTAATAAAGAGGAAATATGCTAATTGACCCTCACACCATTGCAAATATGGTGGCACTCAGAGCCAATAAGGCAGGAATATGCTAATTGACTGTCCTTCCCTCAAAGATGACAGTGCCCACAGCCAATAAGGAGGGAATATGTTATTTGACTGCCACACCCTCAAAGATGGCCACGCCCATAGCCACAAGATGGCCAGCAGGGGAGAGCAGTTAGGGGTGACTAGGCCAACAGGGGAGGGCAGTTGGGGGCAACCGGCCCAGCAAGGGAGGGCAGTAGGGGGCGACCAGGCCATCAGGGGAGCAGTTAGGCGTCGATCAGGCTGGCAGGGGAATGGTTAGGGGGTGATCAGGCTGGAAGGCAGAAGTGGTTTGGGGCAATCAGGCAGGCAGGCAGGCAGGCAAGCAGTTGGGAGCCAGCAGTCCTGGATTGTGAGAGGGTACAGGCTGGACTGAGGGACACCCCCTTCCAGTACACAAATTTCATGAACTGGGCCTCTACTGGTTCAAATAATATTTAAATATCAGATTATTAAGAGTGACTCAACTATTTAGAAGATGAAGACTGTAGATGTCATATTTCTATTCATCTATATAATGCCAAAATCAGCTTAGAAAAGTATATTATTTGATTCCATAAAGAAGAGATGTATTGTAGGCCATCAATAAAATTTTGTTAGAAAAATTAGAGTAATTCACTAAAACTTTTTCATTTTAAGCAATTTGAGTATCAGGAAGATAAATCTAATGTTAATGTAAAGTTCTTTCTTAAATGAATTCCTGGTAAATTTGTTTGTTATCAACAACTATTTGGGCAATCTCACCCAATTTTTATATTTTCCTAACCTTACCTGTCGTGATCAACTTTTCTTTCTCTTCTATACATCCTTGAAAATATGAGATGAA
>NW_006295731.1:310278-311054 GCF_000327345.1 Myotis davidii
GAAATTCTTAAGCCAGAACACTAATGATAGTTTGATGATTCTCTTAAATACCCAGCTCTAGACTGTCTCCTGTGAATTACAAAGAAGTATAAAACATTTCCCTTTAATAAATAGAATAATAAGTTGGATAGCTAAAGCATGATATAAATTTGGGAACAGTGAAAAATAATTCAGGATATAAATAATAGTTTGATATAAAGCATTTTTATCTGTGTGCCAAGTCTTCTCATTTGTTTCTTCCAAGTGTATCTCATAGTTGCCCCCCCCCCCCTTTTCCCTTACTCCACCACTCTGACTCCTCATGCTCCTATGGCAGCATTGTTATTATATCTTCTTGGCTGACTTTGTTCTTCTCCAGCCCATTTTGTATATCAAGCCAATCATCTTTATATAGCACTTCCCTTGACTCTTTTGTTGCTTTTGTTTCAAGAATCTACAATGTCTTCTAGTTTATTACATCATGTTCAAATTTGTCTGCATGTTTCTCTTGATACTCCAGAATTGAGCTCCATTTTGTCTATCTAGTTTCAATTCATCTTATTCCACATGATGAACAACTTGTTCTTTACTCCACTCCACCCAAATTCTTATCACTAGATCCTTCTCCTCTAGCCACACTGTGCTTGATAAGTTCTAATTCTGTTTCTCAATTTGTGCTAATAATCTTTCCTCTATTTCTTCTTCCTTACTATGCCTTTGAAATATTTCTCTGCTCCTTAAGGTCTATATGGAGACCATTTCCTTCATAAAAGTTTTCCCATTATTGATCTCTCTTT
>NW_006295731.1:311087-318267 GCF_000327345.1 Myotis davidii
CATATAGTCTTATAGCTCAAATGCTACAATTTTTATTACATTGTATTCTTTATTTCCTTATCTCATTATTTTAATGTGCTAATTCTGTGTTCATAGTCCTAGATTGCATATCTACTTCTTTCTCCTTTAGCACTTATTACAGGATTTGGTGGACAAATATGTTCAATTAGTGTTTTTGATCACTTATTCTAATGAAGGTGCTAATGATTTTTATATTGCTTTTGGTGGTTGGGGTGGGGATTGTGGGATGATTCAGAGGCATAGAAGGTTCCATCCGCCAGGCCATTAGGTTATATTTCATTAAGAATGTGTAGCACCACAAAGGTATGGAGATTAAATGTTTATCTGTTAATACTTTTATTTATTTGTTTGTTTTTAATTATTTATTTTAATAAAGATCTGAGAGTATTACAGATCTCCCTCTTTTTTCCCCTCATTGCCCCTCTTCACCCAGTTTCTGCCCCACCCCATGCCTTTGACACCCTATTGTCTGTGTCCATAGGTAATGCATACATGCATATAAAATCTTTGTTTAATCTCTTTCCACTCCCCCACTCCCCTATCCTCTAAGAATTGTCAGTCTGTTCCGTTTTCATTTCTCTGATTCTATTTTATTTACCAGTTTATTTTGTTCATTAAATTTCTTATTTGTTTATTTTGATTTTAGATTCAATTATTGATAGATAATGTATTCATTCCTTTTTATTGTTCATATTTATTATATTTTTCTCTTCTTTTTCCTCTTCTTAAAGAATACCCTCCATCAATTCATGTAATACTGGTTTGGTGGTGATGAACTCCTTCAGCTTTTTCTTGTCTGTGAAGCTCTTTATCTGACATTCAATTCTAAATTATAGCTTTGTTTGGTAGAGTAATCCTACTTATAGGTCCTTGCTATTCATCCCTTTGAATATTTCTTGCCACTTCCTTCTGACCTGCAAAGTTTCTGTTGAGAAGTCAGCTGACAGTTGTATGGGCCTTCCCTTGTAGATAACTAAGAGCTTTTCTCTTGCTGCTTTTAAGATTCTCTCTTTGTCTTTAGCCCTTGGCATTTTAATTATGATGTGTCTTGGTGTGGTCTTCTTTGGGTTTCTCTTGTTTGGGACACTCTGTGCTTCCTGGACTTGTAAATGTATTTCTTTCAGCAGGTAGGGGAAGTTTTCTGTCATTATTTCTTCAAATGGGTTTTCAATATCTTGCTCTCTCTCTTCTTCTGGCACCCCCATAATGCAAATGTCGATACACTTGAAGTTGTCCCAGAAGCTCTTTACACTGTCTTCATATTTTTGGATTCCATTTTCTTTGTGCTCTTCTGATTGAGTGTTTTTCTGTTTCCTCATATTTCAAATAATTGATTTGATTATAGAAATCCTCTACTCTATTATTGAATCCCTGTATATTATTCTTTACTTCAGTCAGTGTGTGCTTAATTTCTGACTGTACTTTTCTATTTTTATTATTTTTTTTTGGCAATATCACTAAAACCCTTGAAAGTCTCACTAAGTCCCTTGGCAGTCTCAAGAGGATTCTTGAATAACCTTATAACCATAGCTTTGAACTTTATATTCAGTAGTTTTCTTTATTCCATTTCTTTCATTTGTAACATGTTTCTTTGTCTTCACATTCTGGCTTCTTCCATGTGTTTGTTTCTTTGTATTGGGTAGAGCTGCTTTGTCTCCTTGACTTGGTAGAGTAGCCTTATGTAGTAAGTTTTCTATAGGGCCCAGTAGCTTAGCCTCCCCAGGCACCTGAGTGGGGCACTCTAGGAGTGCCTGGGCTGCAAGCACATCTTGTGGTAGTTGAGTCTTGATTGCTGTTGGCATCATTGGGAGGAACTGACCTCCAGGCCAATTTGCTGTGAGGACCAGCTGAGAATACAGTGGGAGATCTGCTATGTAGGAGACACCCTATGGAGCAGGACTTGGTTCAGTGTGGCTTTGGTGCTCACTGAGTCTTCCCCTTGAGTGTGTCGCTTATGGATGTGTAGAGTTCTAATCTGGTATGATCTGATGCTGACCACTGGGTTCACTGTTTCTTAGGTATCCACTGCCTGGGGCCACCGGGCAGGGGCTACAGAGAGATCTTCAGATTCCTCCTCTTTGTATCGGGTTTGGGAGGGTCCAGGCAAGGTCTAGCTGTGAAGTAAGGTAGGCTGGTGCTATTTCTGGGTCTTGGGCCTTTCATTGATAGGTTTGGGGCACCCTGACCCAGCTGCTGCTTGTTTGAGAGATTTTATCAAAGTATGATGCCTGAGCCAGGACAGGCCATTCATATGGAAAAGCTGCTGTAAACAGCTTGGGTGAGGCTGCAAATTGGATAGGGCATGGTCTCAGGGAATCACCAGAGCAGAACAAACAGTGTGCTTCAGGTTTATGTGGATTCAGGTTTCGTTGCCAGTCAGCCCTGGGACAGGGGAGGTCTCATCATAGAAACAGTGACCACTATGAGCACCTCCATCTGGTATATATCTGGGTCCCCCAGAGCAGCCACAAGGCACTGAGTGCTGGAGCTCAGAGGAAGTGAGTCTAAGAAAGTTCACGCACAGGCCCTTTAAAAGGAACAGCTGGGCCATCAGCAGTCTCCGTGTCACTGCCCAATCCCCACTGGTTTTTACAGCCCATACTCACAACAACTTCTCTTCCCAGTTCTGGGAGCCTGGACTGGGGGTCTGGTGTGGGGCTGGGACCCCTTTTGCCTCACAGTGGGCCTCTGCAGAGACAATCTCTCTCCCAATTAAAATAGCGGTACATGTGGGTGCTGGTCCAGCCCATTTCACACCTCCCCCCATCCTACCAGTCATAATGTGCTCTCTTATTTATTTCTCTAATTATAGGACTTCCATTTATCCAGCTGTCAGGTGGTTCTGGATGATGGTTATTCTGTATTTTAGTTGTAATTTTGATGTGGTTGTGGGAGGCAGCAAGTACCAGCATTTATCTACACTGCCATCTTGGTTCTCTCCTGATAATACTTTTAAAATCTACATTTTCTTTAATTCACAAACTTATAAAACCACTCAACATAGTCTGTTTGATCATGTTGGAAAGTGTAGCTGATGAAATGGCCTACTTACAGTGATCAATGGTGCTCTAAATATTCTGGGAAACGGGTATTGTATGGATAGAGTAATAACTCAAGTAAGAATACTGTCTAATAAATGTTTATACACCATAAAGTCTACAAACATTGAATATAATAAATGATATAATTTTTCTATCCTGTAATTTATCTCAAAATTTTTACCTTCTTTTATTTTCTCTCCTAGCTTTACTCACAGACAAGCCTCCGAAGCCATTATTCCCTATGGAGAATCAGCCAAGTGTTATAGATGTACAGCTGGGTAAGTCCCATTCTGGGAATAATAGATCCTAAACTTGTTCTCTGTTAACAGATGGGGAAAATTGCATGAACCAAGAAAGGTTTATTGCCACTGTTATTACATTCAAATCAATTTATGTCTACTCATTTATAACCCTGGAGTTCAATGCAATAGCAGTTTAAGGAAATGTGTTTGTATTGCATCAAGAAATGGTAATACTAATTGGTTACACTGGGTATTAAGTGTGCTGTAGAGCAGAGCTTTTTAACTCTATGATTGATAGATTCATGGGTGTTGTACATTAGTGATTGGTACAGAAAACTTTTAATGGTTGCAAGCATTTTTTTTTTCAAATTAAAAATCATTAACCTTTGTGGAATAATCACTTTCAAAAAATAAGCCTCAAATAGCCTTGAAAATATTTTGATAATATTATTGCCAATGGCAGACTATATGGTTATTTAAAACTTGTTTTAGGGAAAAATCTTGAATATTTATGAATCATATGGTGTTGGGAAAAGGAAAAAGTTGATTGATAGGTGTTGCTGTCTTTTTATGGTCTCAAATAAGGATGCAAGGTATTGGGACCTTTATCGGGTGTCCCTTACAACTAATCCTTGTATTTAAAGAACTTTAAGCTTAAAACTCAGAGTTCTGCCAGTATCTCTTTTAAACCTTCACTTTAACCTTTGTAAGCCTTCATCAACTGAGTTCCAATCTATTCCTCAATTCTAAGAATGTCTTCCATTATGAACAAGAGAACTGAATAAATATGCTGGAAATGCATTAGGGTTACTTTGTGCATATAATTTATGGAAATATCTGACTATAGTGGGACCTACCAATTTATAGCCAGGTACGATGAATAGACCCCAGCATTTCACTCATTTTTTACTCAACTTTAAAATAATTTAATTTATTGGGGTGATAATAAAATTATGTAGGTTTCAAGTGTACTATCTCTTACCCTTTTGGACATCATGGATGGACCTGGAAAATATACTAAGTGAAACAAGCCAAACTGAGAAAGACAAATATCACACGATCTCACTTATTTTGGGAATCTAATGAACAAAATGAATTGACCAACAAAATAAGACCTGAAGCATAGAAGCATGGAACAGTCTGACAAACCTTGATGTGGGGGTGGGGAGATGAGAAGAGATAAACCAAAGAACTTATATCTCTATATGCATAGCTCATGGATATGAGAAATAGGGTGGTGAAGACCTGGGTGGTGGGTAGGGGTTTGGAGGAGAGGGGCACAAGCTGGGAAGGGGGGGATAAATGGCTGACATCTGTAATACTATCATAATAAAGATATACATTAAAATAAAGAAAACAGGTTATGAAATAATTGTTCATGTTTTTACTTGAGAGTTACATTCAGTTCTCTGTTCTGCATATTTCTAAAGTCAATACAGTAAATGAAAATTTTCAGTGGAAGTAAGTATTTGTTAGTGTATGAAGTTGGCATTGGTGCAGATATTCTGTTGTCTCTAGAGGAATACAAACATTTTTACTCTCTATGCTATAGTGTATTCCATTAGGCACCTACAAGGTTCTAGAAATTTACATACCTTTTGCTGAAAAGTGATGACAGTTTGGTTATTGCTATATTGGGTTCACAGTATAATGCTGAAAGAAGATTAATCTTAACCAAATAACCGTATATTTTGAGATGATAAACAAGTTCTTAACAAAATAATCTGAAAACTATTATTCTCACAGTGCAAGCAAATTCAGCTGCACCTGCCCATAGTAAAGTATAAAATATAAAAACAAACGCAATGTTCAGAACACACAAAAATCTAATTTGGTCCTGTTATGTTTGATTTATTTATTTTCTCTTTCTGAAAGTATATTTAGCTTTTATTTTAATAAATAAATATTTACTCCACCAGGACTAATTCTTTTTTGGAAGTTGGAAGGAATTTTTGTTTTATTTTGTTTTGTTAAAGAATGTTTTATTTTTAGAGATGTAACCTTTGGAATTTAAAATAAACATTATATTCTTTAGAAAAATTATTTTATAATACAGGTACTTTTAAAAATATTTCTCTGTGAAATAATTTTCATTAAAATATTTTAATAATTCTAAAACTGCTTTCTGGAAACATGGGGAACAATGAAGGAGGAGGTGAATTATTTCAGGGTCTCTGATTAGTGCTTTTTATCCAGTCCAGTAAGGCAAGTAAAGGGTCATAAGATAAATGTTTTAGGAAACTAAGTTAATGAAAATAACATTCAACCTGAAATCACACCATCCAGGAAAAAGAAAGATTCACATAACAACTTGGAACAAAAACCACACAAAATATTATACTCATTAGAAGCTACTCTTAGTAGTAGAAACAGTATATGCAACATAAAAAAAATTCTTACCATTTATACAACACCTGTCATTTGCCAGGGACTGTGCTAGGTACTTTAGAGTCATGACTTCTAATTCTAAAAGCCATTCTTAGGTATATGGTTAAAGCTGTTTTTTTGATACAGAAGAAAAATAATCTCATTAAAGTTTAATGACTCATCTAAAGCATCACAGAGCTCATAGATATTAGAACTAGGTTTAGAATCCGAGTTTTCTTCCACACAATACAGCACCTACCATAAGGAAAAGTATCAGCCCCCTGGTGCCTGTGTCCATTGGTTATGCTTATATGCATGCATACAAGTCCTTTGGTTGATCTCTTACCCACACCACCCCCCGAGCCTTCCCTGTCTTCCCTCTGAGGTTTGAGTCTTTTTGATGCTTCTCTATCTCTGGATCTATTTTTGTTCATCAGTTTATGATGTTCATTATATTCCACAAATGAATGAGATCATGTGATATTTATCTTTCTCCAACTGGCTTATTTTGCTTAGCATGATGCTCTCCAGTTCCATCCATACTGTTGAAAATGGTAAGAGTTCCTTCTTTTTTTACATCAGGATAGTATTCAATTGTGTAGATGTACCACAGTTTTCTAATCCTCTCATCTGCTGATGGCCACTTAGGCTATTTCCAAATCTTAGCTATTGTACATTATGTGGCTATGAACATAGGGGTGCATATATCCTTTCTGATTGGTGTTTCTGATTTCTTGGGATTTATTCCTAGAAGTGGGATTATTGGGTGAAATGGGAGTTCCATTTTTAATTTTTTTAGGAAACTCCATACTGTTTTCCACAGTGGCTGCACCGGTCTGCCAGTAGTGCATGAGGATTCCTTTTTATCCATATCCTCTCCAGCACTTGTCATTTGTTGATTTGTTGATGATAGCCATTCTGACGGGTGTCAGGTGGTATCTCATGGTTGTTTTGATTTGCATCTCTTTGGGCTTTCTTGTTGTTTTGTTGATGGTTTCTTTTGCTGTAAAGAAGCTTTTTTAATTTGATGTAGTCCCATTGGTTTATTTTCTCCTTAGTCTCTCTTGCCCTAGGATCTGTGTCTGTAAAGATATTGCTATGACATATGTCTGCAATTTTGCTGCCTATGGAGTCTTGTAGGGTTTTTATGGTTCCCCGTCTTACATTCAAGTCCTATAGATATTTTGAGTTTGTTTTTCTGTATGATGTAAGTTAGTGATCTAGTTTCATTTTATTGCATGTATCTGACCAAATTTCCCAGCACCATTTATTGATGAGACTGTTTTGACTCCATTGTATACTCTTGCCTCCTTTGTCAAATATTTATTGAGTATAATGGCTTGGGTCATCTCCCCCATCCCTCCAGGCCTTCACCACCCTATTGTCTGTGTCCATGGGCTATGCATATAAGTGTATAAGTTCTTTGGTTTATCTCGTCTCATTATACATACACACACACACACACACACACACACACACACACACACACACACACACACACACACACAC
>NW_006295731.1:318533-323921 GCF_000327345.1 Myotis davidii
TCTCAGGATTGATGTGGCTACTCAGGGTCTTTTTCTACTCTTGATGAATTTTTGAAGAGCTTGTTCTAGGTCTGTGAAATATGCCATTGGTATTTTATTGGGGATTGGATTGAATCTATACATTTCTTTAGGTAGTATGGACATTTTGATGATGTTGATTCTACCAATTCATGAACATGGGATGTTCTTCCATTTGTTTACGTCTTCCTTTATCTCTTTTTTCAATGTCCTGTAGTTTTCTGAGTACAGGTCTTTTACGTCCTTGGTTAAGTTTATTCCTAGGTAACTATTTTTTTTTTGTGTGTGTGTGTGTGTGCAATGGTAAATGGTATTTTTTTTTCATTTTTATTTCTGTGAGTTCATTATTGGTGTATAAAAAGGGCATAGATTTCTGGGCATTAATTTTGTATCTTGCTACATAGCCAAATTCATTTATTAGGTCTAGTAGTATTTTGATGGAGTTTTTGGGGTTTTCTATGTATAGTATCATGTCATCTGCAAATAAGGATAGTTTTACTTCTTCTTTTTCAATTTGGATGCCTTTTATTTATTTTTCTTGTCTGATCACTATGGCTAGTACTTCTAGTACTATGTCAAACAGGAGTGGTGAAAGTGGGCATCCTTGTCTTGTTCCTATTCTTACGGGAAATCGTTTGAGTTTTTGCCCATTGAGTATGATGTTGGCTGTAGGTTTCTCATATAGGGTTTTTATTATGTTGATGTATGATCCCTCTAGTCCCACTTTGCTGAGAGTTTTTATCAAGAAAGGGTGTTGGATTTTGTCAAATGCTTTTTCTGCATCAATTAATATGATTATGTGATTTTGTCTCAGTAATTTTATATGATGTTTCACATTTATTGATTTGTGGATATTGTACCATCCTTGCATTCCTGGAATAAATCCCACTTGGTCATGGTGTATGATCTTTATAATGTATTGCTGAATCCAACTTGCTAGAATTTTGTTGAGGATTTTAGCATCTATGTCCATCATAGATATTGGCCTGTAGTTGTCTTTTTTTGTGGTGTCTTTATCTGGTTTTGGAATTAGGGTAATGCTGGCTTTATAGAAAGAGCTTGGAAGTATGCCTTCCTCTTGAATTTTTTGTAATAGTCTGAGTGGGATAGGTTTTAGTTCTTCTTTGAATGCTTGGTAGAACTCTCCTGTAAAGCCATCTGGACCAGGGCTTTTGTTTGCTGGAAGAGTTTTGATCGGTTTCAATAGTTATCAGTAGTTATTGGCCTATTCTGGTTTTTTTATTCTTCTTGGTTGAGTTTTTGAGTTTTTTATTCTTCTTGGTTGAGTTTTTTCTAAAAATATGTCCATTTCGTCTAGGTTGTCCTTTTTTTGGAATAGAATTGTTCATAGTATTTTTTCATAATTGTTTGTATTTCTGTGGGATTGCTTGTTATTTCACCTCTTTCTTTTCTGATTTTGTTTATTTGGGTGCTCTCCGCTTCATGGTAAGTCTGGCTAGAGGTTCATCAATCTCGTTTATCCTTTCAAAGAACCAGCTCTTAGTTTTGCTAATCATTTATAGTGTCTAAGTTTGGTGTCTATTTCATTTATCTCTGCTCTGATATTTATTATTTCCTTTCTTCTGCTTATGCTGGGCTTTTTTTGTTGCTCTCTTTCTCTGAGTTGTAGGGTTAGGTAGTTTTTTACCATTGTTTCTTGTTTTTTGTGGTAGTCTTGTAGAGCTATGAATTTCCCTCTCAAGACTGCTTTCACTGTGTCCCATAGATTTTGGATTGTTGTATTTTCATTGTCGTTTGTTGCCATGATGTTTTTTATTTCTTCTTTAATCTGGTAACCCAGTCATTGCTTAATAGCATACTATTTAGTCTCCATGTGTTTGATTTTGTTGATTGTTTTTATTATAGTTGATGTCTAGTTTTATGCCATTGTGATCTGAGAATATGCTTGATATGATTTCTATCCTTTTGAATTTGAAGAGACGTTGCCTGTGCCCTAATATGTGGTCTATCTTTGAAAAGGTCCCATGTGCACTTGAATAGAATGTATATTCTGTGGCTTTGCGTGAAATGTTCTGAAGATGTCAATTAATTCCATCTGAACTAGTGAATCATTTAGGATTGATGTTTCTTTGCTGACTCTTTGTTTAGAGGATTTGTCCAATGGTGATAGTGGGGTGTTAATGTCCCCTACTATGATTGTATTGCTGTCAATCTCTCCCTTGTTATCCTCTAGAATTTTTTTTATGTATTTGGGTGCTCCTGTATTAGGTGCATATATGTTTACCAGAGTCATTTCTTCTTGTTGGATTTATACCTTTATTTTTATGAAGTGGTCTTCCTTATTTCTTGTTATGTCCTACACTTTGATATATAATTTATCAGAAATACGTATTGGTACCCCAGCTTTTTATAAATTTCCATTTGCCTGAAAAACTTTTCTTCATCCCTTCACCATCAATCTGTGTGAGTCCTTTTTTCTGAGGGGGGTTTCCTGTAGACAGCAGATATGTGAGTCATGTGTTCTTATCTACCTAGCTACCCTATGTCTTTTGATTGGGGCATTTAATCCATTTACATTTAAAGTTATTATTGATAGGTACTTGTTTGTCACCATTTGTATTCTTTACACCTGTGTTCCTACTTCACTTCCTGTTTCTTCTTTTTACAATAGACCCTTTAGCATTTCTTGCATTGCTGGTTTGGTGATAATAAACTCCTGTACTCCTTTTTTTGTCTGTGACACTCCTGATTTCACCCTCAATTTTGATTGATAGCCTTACTGGGTACAGTATTCTTGGATTCGTACCCTCCCTTTGCATGATTTTGTATATTTCATTCCATTCACTTCTGCCCTTATGTGTTTCTGTTGAGAAATCAGTCGCTAGTCTGATGGGGGATCCTTTATAGGTAACTTTCTGTCTTTCTCTGGCCGATTTTAAGATTCTTACTTTGTCATTGGTGTTTGCCAATTTAATTATAATGTGCCTTGGCATTGGTCTTTTGGGGTTCATTTTGTTTGAGACTCTGTGAGCTTCTTAGTTTGTGTGAATTTTTTCTTCCCTATATCGGGGAAGTTTTCTGTCAGTATTCTGTCTATTCCTTGCTCTGTTTCCTCTCCTTCTGGCACCGCTATTATGTGGATGTTGTTTCATTTTGTATTGTCCCAAAGTTCCCTTAGGCTCTCATCCTGTTTTTTTTTTTTTTAAATTTATTTTTCTAGATGCTGCTCTGCTTGGGTATTTTTTCCTACCTTGTCTTCTAGCTCACTGATGTGGTCCTCTGGTTCTTCTAGTCTACTGTTGATGCTTTCGATTGAGTTCTGGCTGGCTAGGCGGGTGTCCCCCTCCTCCCTCACCGATCCATGTGCGTCCCTCCCGAAGCTGCGCGCTCGGTCGAAGAGGACGACCTTCCCCCCCGAGGAGAGGACCGGTCTTCGGTCAAGGGTATACGAGTAGCTGCGCTCCCCTGCTAGAACCTCCAAACAAGCTCTCAAAAGTGCATTAGAATTCCACGTGTCATTTATGTGCCATCTTAGGAAACTGAGCGCTGAAGCTTCTATCCTGTGAGTTTACCTAGGTTGTTGTTGTTTTTTTTGTTTTTTTTTTTGTTTGTTTGTTTTTTCTAGATGCTGCTCTGCTTGGGTATTTTTTCCTACCTTGTCTTCTAGCTCACTGATGTGGTCCTCTGCTTCTTCTAGTCTACTGTTGATGCTTTCCATTGAGTTCCTTATAACAGCAATGTCATTTTTCATTTCTTCTTTGTTCTTCCTCATTTCCTTTTGGTTTTTACCCATATTTTTGGATTTGTCTTCCATTCTTTTCAGCAACCTTATGACCATTTCTCTGAATTCTTTCTCTGACATATTGCTTGCATCCATTTCATTTACTTCCTTTTCTGGTGATGCCTCCTTTTCTTTCATATATGGGCTGTTTCTTTGTCTCCCCATGATCTCTCTTCTCCGGGTGTCTGATTTTGTAGCTCTCTCTCGCCTTTGTTGATTGAAAGGCACAAAATACAACACAACAAGGCACAATGCACAAGGCACTGAACACAAATGTATTCAAGATACTAATAACCCCAAATAAAGGTGCCCGCCAGAGAAAAGAGAATTAGGGGATAAGAAAGAAAAGGAGTGCAAAAAATGATATTGATAAATGGAATAAAAGTAAGAGAGGAAAGAAAGAGAATAAAAAGAAAGGGGAAAAACTATTTATATGGGGAGGATACTCCCATAGAGCAACCACTAATTGCTCAGTTTCTCTCCTTCTGGCATCATTATTATGTGGATTTTCTTTTGTTTTGTGTTGTCCCAAAGTTCCCTTAGGTTCTCCTCCTATTTTTTAAGGTGTTTTTTTTGTAGATGCTGCTAAAAAATGAAAACCAATACCCAGAGATGAATGCAAACTACAAACAACAACTAATAGCAAGCGAGAAGAGGAAAATCAGAATAAAAAAATAAACAGAAACAAAAACAACAAAAAAGAGAAACAGTCTCACCAACAAGAACAAAAGCAAACAAACAAACAAAAAATCTAATCAGCAGTCAAGCAAGCAACAATAGGACAGAGTGAAAGCAAGTAAACCCAAACAAAATAAAACACAAAAACCTATAACAAACAAAACAAAAGAAGAACACAATAACAAAAACAGCAAAAAAAAAAATAAAAGCAGAGAGAAAAAAGAAAAAAAATTGGATAGTGAAAAATGAGAAGAGAGTGTTGTGTATGGACTTAGAGCAGGGGATCGGAAATTAGATATATAAGTAGGATGATTTTTTTTTAACAGGGAGTAAAAAAGAAGGAATAGGTAAAATCTAAAGCAGGAATAGGGTAAGAGAAACAGAACTACAAAATGGGAAAAGTGAGGAATAGAGTGTTGGCATAAAGGTAAAGTTGAAATAGAGTAATATGATACTAAAGGAAAAATATAAATAGAATGTAGAACACTAATTCCAAAGTAAAATAAAGAGAAAATAAAATGATACTTAAAAAAGGTAAAATAATAGTAGTAATAATAGTGATTAATAATAAAAAGGTAGTAATTAAAAAGGTAAAATCAAGTGAGAAAAAATAGTTTCTTAAGTAAAAGATGAAAAAATAAAAATGCACAGTAGTAAAAGTCATTTATTTCCTCTTTTGTCACGTCTGTTTCCTGTAGGTAGTCAGGACAGTATTGAGGTTCCCTACGTTCCACTGCTCCTCTGTATTGTAAGCCACAGTCCTGATTTTCAAGCAGGCAGTATTTCTTTGTTTCTTAGATTCCTTTATTTGTATTTACACAAGGGTCAATTTGTGATTCAACCCCTCAGTAGCAGTGTTTCTGGATTGACCTCCTGGGCTATAAGTCCTCTCTAGCCAGTATTTAGCTTTTGTTTTCCCTATCGCACTTAATACTGGTTTGGGAGAATGG
>NW_006295731.1:324007-324991 GCF_000327345.1 Myotis davidii
TGGTGTTGCTTCACGAAGGGCCTTTTCATTGGCAAGTGATTGCACGGGCTCCCTTAGTCTGTAGTGCCTCCCAGATAGCCCATGGTTTCTCCCCTAGTCCTATGTATTGGGCTTAGTAATCAAAATCATGGATTTAAAGAGAAAAAAAAAAAGAGCCAGAGTAAGTGTGCAAACTCGTGACTTTTATCCTCTGAGACTGTGCACGCGCCTTTTCCCCCTGGCACTAAGCAGCTGGTTTACTGGTAAAATTTCAGGGTGCTTTTTTTTGCGCCCAGTCCCACTATGGGTTGATTTTTAGAGTTCCCCTCTGCCAGCAGCCCTGTGGATCCCCTTTCACATTTGCGGATCATGCTAGTCCCAAGGGCCGTGGGTTTTGTGGGGCGCAGACTTCTGGAACCTCTAGATCCCATTCACATGATTCTCTCTCCTGCCTGGATCACAGACCCCACCTTTTCCCAGGCGACATCTGACCTTTCCTTGAGAAGGTGCAGAGCTCATCAGAGTATTTGTGCTGCTAGAGATCCGGTGTTCCTGGGTTCGCAGCTGTTCCCTGGTGTTGTTGTAGATTCCTGGGATGTATAGGGTTCTGATAACAGCCACTCTCCATCTTCAAGATGGCGTGGTCTCTGTGGCAGAGCTGGTCACTCAGGGAGAGATTTCAACAGCAGTGGAGGCTGCCCTGGTCAGAGGAGCCCAGTCCAGAAGTTCACAACAGTCCCTTGGAGTATAATTGTACCTCACCCACAAATATACACTCCCCATACACTCCACACATTCTCCTTTCACCCTGCCCCCCCAACACACACACTATCTTGTAGTCTGCCTTCTTGTCGGCAGCCAACTTCCAGACAATCTCAGTTTTGTTTTTTTTTTAACGTGAGGAAATTCAAGCCCAGAGAATGAAAGTAAAATTTCAAGGTTCTACAGATAAGCTGTACATGAAATCTGAGACATGGTTTTTCCCAAGTCAGCCAGGATGTTTTA
>NW_006295731.1:325068-336527 GCF_000327345.1 Myotis davidii
TATTCTTGAATTTCTTCTTTTAACATTTTTTCAAGCTAACATTTAAAGTAATTTAAAGTAAATGTAACTTGTTTTCTATGGACCCTCATAGGTTTCTAGTGCCTGTGGAAAAATAGGTAAATGGAGAATAATCTTAGGAAACCAAGAAAGAAATTGGGTTTTGGTTATGTTTTTTCCTTTTTCCTGTATCTCAAATGGATACATGTTGTGTAATTCATGTTTCTCTTACTTTCTTTGTCAAGAGAATTAGTTATTTGAATTTGAATGATTCATACATTGTATAAATTACAAACAGTAATCTGACCTTTTCAACAATGTATAATTTTCAGGGTATGCTATTGTACATCACCTCTTGTTTGCAGCATTAGTGAACTGTGGGAAAGAGGTGGAATGGCCTTCAAATCAAAATATACAATACTAAGAAGGTCAAAATAATGTTTCATGAGATTATTTTTCAAACATGGATTAATCAAGAAAAGTCTGTCATATTACTCTCTTGCTTCCCTCTCTCCCCTACCATACACACACAATAGGAACATCTAATTAAAAAAAAAAAACTGTGTGTATGATGATGATGTGGATGGCAAAATTGAGCAATGTAATAACTAAAGTTGCAATAATTTTTTAGTTCATTTTGGAAAGAGGTTTTACTATGTAAAATCTCTAGATTCATTTCAAAAATGAGTTTGATAGTACTGCAGTCAACTCTAATCTTGAAATTTTGTTAGATATCTTTAATTATCTCAGTTTTCTAATTTTAATTAAAACATTAATTGTAACATCTACTGGCTTTGCACAGTAGTTAGAGCATTGGCCCTCAGACCAAAGGGTCACAGGTTTGATTCCAAGTCAAGGGCATGTACCTTGGTGGCAGGTTCATTCCTGGCCCCTATTGGGGTATGTGCAGGAGGCAACCAATCGCTGTGTCTCTCTCAAGTCAATGATTCTCTCACTCTCTCTCCTTTCCCTCACTTCCCCTCTCTTTAAAAAAAAGCAATGGAAAATATCCTCAGGTGAGGATTAAAAATTTATTTAATTTATTTTAATGTCAATATTGAAAAACTATTTGGCACATACTTAAGAGAAGCACAAGATATCAAATTAAAATGGTAGTTTAAGAGTTAAGAATCATTTCAGTGGCATTTCCTTATTAGTTGTAAAATAATTTCTACAAAATCAATTTAGAGATGAAGCCCCATGTGAAAACCCATTTAGGGGAAGTAGCTTTAGTGAAAGAGTAGGTCTCTAGTGTGATTTCAATATCACTGGGGTCCAGCCACTGTCATAGATCCCTTAGGGTTCTTCAAAGTGGTTTTGAAAACTCTGTTCTATTGCAATGTACCACTGCCTGATAAGGCCATTGATCCTCTATAAAACTAACTTTTATTATTTTTCCGCAAGAAATAATGATACCCAGAAGTTCCCTGAGTGCAGGAAAGGGGTATTTTTTTTTTTTTACTTATTTCAGACTCTATATAGTAAACTTGACAGTACTAAGCCCAGTCAGATTCCATTCTATACTTGGGACTACCTTCAACGTCAGGGGCCCTTTTATAGATCATATTGCTCAAATTAGTAAAAGATTTCTACAATAGTACCCAAAGCTAATGAAAGGGTAAACCACAGATGTAAGACTACATTATTTATATCACTTAGCTTTAATCATCAAGCCCTTTCTCTTTCATCAAAAATTAATGAAAATCTGTGTTTCAATTTCACATTGTCTCTATACTGCTACTTGTGTATCATAAGGTTTACTTCAAGTAGCTGTTGTTTGCCAGCTCTGAAAAAAATTCTCAGTAGATGCTCTTAGGCTTCAGAAATTGGAAATAATAGTTGTGGAGTCAACCATAGAAGGTCCCTAAGGATCTGGGGAAAAAAAGGAAATTTATTTCTTTACTGATGACTTATAAAAGGGCGAAAATGTGAACTTTCCCATTTTGTTCTGTGTCCAATACTGCTAGATTTATTCATTGACCAAGCACCAGTGTTTACAGAGTCATTCTCAAAACATGGAGGGAAAGTATTGACTAATAACTACAAACTAAATGACAGTAGATCCACAAAGCTGTAATTAGAAAATTATTTTCTATAAGGCATTAGGTGAAAAAGGATATGGTCCTAGTTGTATCACAAAGAAGCTTGGCTATATAAGGCTAGAGATTTTGTTTCAGTAACTCATATTTTTCTTTGTAATCTGCAACATAGGGATTCATCATGCAATTATTACATATTTATTCACTACTTGATATGTGTCAGGCCCAGTTGTAGGCATTGGATATATAGCAGTAAATTAGACTGAAAAAGTCCCAGCCCTCATGGAGCTTTAATTTAATTTTACTTTATTTTTATTGTTGACACTATTACAGATGTCCTCATTATTCCCCCTTTTTCTCACTTCTACCCAGCACCAAATCCCTTCCTTCTGGCCATCGTCACACTATTGTCTATGTCTATAGGTTATGCATATATGTTATTTGGCTAATCCTTTCACCTTTCATCCAGTCCGCCGCTCCTCCCTCCCTTCTGACAGCTGTCAGTCTGTTCCATGCCTCTGTTTCTACTGTGTTCATAAGTTATTTTTTTCATTATATTCCACATATAAGTGAGATCACATAATATTTGTCTTTCTTGGACTGCCTTATTTCACTTAGTGTAATAATCTCCAGGTTCATACATGCTGTCACAAAAGGAAAGATTTTCCTTTTTTATAGCCATGTAGTATTCCATTGTGTAAATGTATCTACTGATGAGAACTTGAGTTATTTCCAAATCTTTGCTTCAATGAGCATAGGAGTGCATATATTTATTTGAATTAGTGTTTTGAGTTTCTTCAGATATATTCCCAGAAGTGAAATCACTGGGTCAAAAGGTAGTTCCATTTTTAATTTTCTTGAGAAATCTCCGTACTGATTCCATAGTGGCTGCACCAGTCTGCATTCCTACCAACAGTACACTAGAGTTCCCTTTTCTCTACATCCTTGCCAGCACTTGTTGTTACATTGATTATATTTTAGTTGGGGCAAAGAGACAATTGTTAAGAGACGCAAACAAGTATATAAGATGTTCACAGCTTCTGATAAGTTCTACAAAAGAAAAGAGTTATATATGAACTCTCTGGGGGAGACTACTATATAAAAAAATGATCATAAAATGACCTCATGAAGAGTTGACAGGCTGAGAAATGAAGGAAAGGAATGAACCAATCCTGGAAAAAGCTCAAGGAACTTATGACAAAGTGCTTGTCTTTAATTGGCCAACATGAAGATTATAAACTGGGACAATGACTGTGGGCATAGGCTAGAAAGAAGATAAATGGCCTTTATAACAAGTGGGCCTCATTACTAGCCTCTGGCTGACAGAAAATAATAATAACTTTCTTATGACTTAATATCTTTAAAGATTTATAAATCATATTTAATGTCATAAGAGATATAAGCACAAGCAAATGTTTGTGCGCTATGCCTCTGAATTCTATTGGCAGTGAGCAATGATCTAGTAACCAATTAAAAATATTTCAAAGGGTAAGATCAATAAGAATATGAAGTTTATAGCCAGAAAATAGGCCACTTGGACAGCTATCCAGTTGACCTTATGAGTACTAGTCTCTAAAAGCAACTGGAACTAGACGTGAAAACCATAAGGTTTACCACTAGTCCAGGAAGATACACTTATAATGTTTTATAATCAGTGGTATACAAGCTTAAAAATCAGTTAAGTTGTGGAAGGCTTCTTCATATGCTCTCCCCATCTTGAAGTTTTATAGTGAATATTGGTCTATCAGTTATATGCAAATTTATATAATAAAACTATTGAGTTTTGATTAGTTCATCATTTCTTATACATATTTCACCATGGAATAATTGGTGTGGAAACTGTGTATTTGTGTGTATGTCTGTGCATGTGATGCATGCATTTGTGTTTGTGTGTGCATTATACCCACCAACATCTCACTAAGTACAACTTACAAAAAGCTAGATCAGAATGTGATAACTTGTATAAAAACCAAATGGATCCTGTCTTTGGTAAAACTGAACTTTTATTAAATGTGGTAAATAGAATAATTCATCCTCAAAAGATGGCCATATCCTAATCCCTTAAACCATGAGTTTGTTATTTTACATGACAAGGGGGAATTAAAATTGCTTCTGGAATTATATCATCTAGGTGGGCTCAATGTAATTGCAAGAGTCTTTAAAAATGGAAGAAGGAGGCATAATAGGTCAGAGTGATATGATGTAATATTAAGGTTGACTCGGTCCACTGTGTCTGGCTTTTAAGATGGGAGAATGGGTCCACTAGCCAAGGAATATAACAGCCATTAAAAAATGAAAAAGGTGAGGAAACAGATTGTCCCCTTGATAAGAAAAGAATACAACCTTGCCAAAACTTTGATTTTAGCCTTAATGAGGCCCATGTCAGACTTGTGACCTACATAACTGTAAGATAATAGATTTGAAAGGTAGGAATATAATAAAATATTTACAAATGATTTATCTGAAGATAATGAGTTAATATACAAAATATATGAGTCTCCTGCAACTATATAGCAGAAACAAACACAAAAAGCTGACAAAACAAACAAACAAAAAAAAACGCCTGATTTTAAAAATGAGCCAAGGACTTGACTAGACCTTTCTCCAAAGAAGACACACACAAATGACCTCTAGGTATATAAAAAGGTGTTAAACTAATCATCAGGAAAATTCAGGTCAAAACCATAATGAGGTATCACCACACACCTGTTAGCATGGCTATTAAAAAAAAATAAACAAAAAAAACCTCTCAAAAACTTAATGCAAGTGTTGGTAAAGAAGTGGGGAAATTGGAACCCTTGTACACTGTCAATGAAAATGTAGTAAAGTGCAACCACTAATGCAAGTGATATGGATAGTCCTCAAAAAAATGAAAAACAGAATATATATATATATACCCCCTGGTGGTCAGTGCACATCATAGCACGTGGTTAAATGGCCTTAGCATACATTAGCATGTTACTCTTGGATTGGTTGAATGGCCAGCCGGACACTTAGCATATTAGGATCTTATTATATAGGATATTATATATATAATAATAAAAGCCTAGGTGGTGTCACACCCTCACGCAACACCTTTGCATGATATCATCACAAGAAGGCCGCCACAAGATGGCCAACACAAGATGGCTGTGTGCACAGTGGAGGTGGGACCCGGTGGCTGCTCTGCACAGTGAGGCCTGGGCGTCCCACGGCTCTGCACAGCACAGAGGAGGCCAGTCCTGGTGGAGGAGGCAGGTTGTGGCAGGGGAGGGCAGTTGTGGATGATCATGCTAGCACGGAAGGGCAATTGGGACAATCAGGCTGGCAGGGGAGGGAAGTTAGGGGCAATCAGGCCAACGGGTGTGCGGTTAAGAGCCAACAGTCCTGGATTATGAGAGGAATGTCTGACTGCGGAATTGGGCCTAAACCAGCAGTCAGACATCCCCGAAGGGGTCCCAGATTGGAGAGGGTGCAGGCTGGGTTGAGGGACACCCCCCCATGCACAAATTTCATGCACTCTAGTATATATATCCAAAATAATTAAAATCAGGATCCCAAAGAGGAATCTGCATGCCTATATTCATTGCAGCCTTATTCACAATAGCCAAGATATCGGGAAAAACCAAATGTCCCTTGACAGATGAACAGATCAAGAAAATATGGAACATGTATAAAATGGAATATTTTCCAATCTTAAAAAAAAGACAACCCTGTCATTTGCAACAATGTTGGTGAACCTAGAAGACAATATGCTAAGTGAAATATAACTACAAATAATGCATGATTTTATTTATATTTTGTATCTAAAACAGTCAAAGTCATAGGAGCAGAGAAGAATAGAATAGAATAGAATAGAATAGAATAGAATAGAATAGAATAGAATAGAATAGAATAGAATAGAATAGAATAGAATAGAATAGAATCCTAATACATAAAAACCCTGGGTCAGTCACATCCACAACAACCAGGGGCTCAACCTAACGCACAGGCTGCATGTGCTGCAGGCTCTGGTGGGTGGGGACTTGTGGCAGTGGGAGTCAGGGATGGGAGAGGTGGGGCCAGCACTCACACACACTCACAACCGCACACATGCACAGACACACACAGCACCCACCAGCTCACAGCCTTTTCACCCTTTCTTTCCCTCCCTCCCAGCTCACTCTCGGAGCCTCTCTCAGAATGAGGAAACAAAACAGACTGGGCCTTAGAGGCCTGGATGGAAGGGAGGGCGGGCAGAGAGTGGAGCAGCCCCCACTGGCCCTACCCACTCTCAGCCAGGAAAGAGGAAGAAGGAGACAAGGAGGCAGGGAGGCCTGAAGGACTGCTGAGATAAACAAAGAGAGACAGAGACTGGGCGAGATCAGGCCAGCAGGGAAGGGCAGTTGGGAGCAAGATCAGGCTGGCAGGGAAGAGCAGTTGGTGGCAAGATTAGGCTCGTAGGGGAGAGCAGTTAGGGGTGACCAGGCAGGCAGGCAGGCAGAGGGTTTAGGGGCAATCAGGCAGGCAGGCAGAAGCAGATAGGGGTGATCAGGCAGGCAGGCAGGTGAGCGGTTGGGAGCCAGTGGTCCCAGATTGCAAGAGAGATCAGGCCTAAACCAGCAGTCCGGCTTCCCCCAAGGGGTTCCCCATTGGAGATGGTGCAGGCTGGGCTGAGGGAACCCATAAGAAACAAACAAAACACAAAAAAGCATAGGAAAGTCTTGGCCGTGATGAGTATGTTTAGAACCTTGATTGTGGTGTTAGTTTCATGAGTGTATAGAATATGTCAAAGCTCATCAAGATGTATATATCAAATGTGGTCAAATTTTTTGTATAAAATTATATCTCAATAAATCTAAAAGATAATATATTCATGTGATTTTTGTGTCACTAAGTTTATGATAACTTCTTATAGGAGCAGCATATAATCAGTACACTTCATTTTATAGGCAGACTGCATTGCACTGTAAGAGAAACTGACATCATATGGAGAGCACATTTAGCAGACTACTCTGTTGGTATCACAGAGAATGCAATTCCCTCAGCCATATTAACTAGACATACTATTGAAGTTGGAAGTTCACAGTTACGTAGAAAGTGGATAAAAATCAAGATGTAATTGAGCTTTATAAGGCATCCAAATCATAGAGATAATTTTGCTTATCAGCATTTTCATATTTTTTACTGGTTCTGTTTAAATCTTAGGATTCTAAAAAAGATCACTGGTCATGTTGAGATTAATTGTTTTCCTTTGTGTAAGATTTGTAGCTCTGGGTCCACAAGGACATCATCAGTATGAGAGCTGTCTACTTTTACTTATTTTATTTTTGCAGCACGTATTATTGGGTCCTGCTTCTTTTTTAAATATTTTTTTTATTGATTTCAGAGAGGAATGGAGAGGGAAATAGAGATAGAAACATCAGTTATGGAGAGAATCATCAATCAGCTGCCTCCTGCACTGGAGATTGAACCTGAAACCCCAGGCATGTGTCCTTACTGGGAATAGAACCCTGACCTCCTGGTTCATGGTTTGACACTCAACTACAAAGCCACAGTGACTGGGTGGGTCCTGCTTCTTCAAAGCTGAAAGGAATTTTTCTATAAAAAAATCTCTTTACAACAGAGTATTTTGTGCTGTCCTCTATATAAAAGTGTTCTATGGACCTAACCTCAGTACAGCCTGTACTCTGAGTTGTCCTAGCTGTAAAGAACAATTTTTCCTGAACCACTCAGCCATCCACATGTGCCCCCATTCATGACAAATAGTCAGCATTTCGTTGGCCAGCATAAAGATTTCAGGCCTAGATAATGATTTCAGGATTGGACTAGAGGGAAGATAATTAGCTTTTCTGAGAATGGCTTCCTTATTAGTCAGATGAACTAAGAGAAAAAAAAATTACTTTAGTTTTGAATATGGTACTTTATCATCTTCTGTTTAGCACAATATTGGGCAAAAGAATATATTTTATATCTTTGACTGAATGAAATAATATATTTTCATTTTTAAATTATACTCCAGTATGTTTATATACTATATACTGCATGTATACAAGTCCTTTCTCAGGTAGTTGGCTTCTTCAGTAACAGTTAACAGAGAAACTAAAAATTTGAGTGAATCAAATATAAAATATTACATGTGATAATCTTATAGATTCTAATTCCAAAATTTAAAAGTCTTTTGTCCTAATTTCAGTGCAACCATATGGCCTTTCTGGGTGAAAAATTGTCTCAGGCACCTCCCCCCGCACCCCCCCCCGCCCAAGGATTATTAAATGTGGTCCAATCAAACAGCTCTCAAGATAGATATTGCAATTAGACAAGAGCCTTTCACCTCTTATCTGTGATTTCTGTGTCTGTGATTTTGAAAGTGATTGAAGTTTAATTATCAAATAAAATTAAATTGTAAGATATTTAAAATATACAATATGATGATTTGATATACATATACACTGTAAAAGAATTCTTCACATAGAGTTAACACATCCATCAACTTGCATATTTAACTTTTGATTCACTTTTTGTGGCAACATTTAAGTTGTACTTTCTTAGCAAATTGCAATTATATAATAGTGTTATTAACTATACATTAGCTCCTCAGCTCTTTTATATCATACTAGAGGCCTGGTGCATGAAAATTCATGCATTGAAGGGGGGTCCCTCAGCCCGGCCTGCCCCCTCTCACAGTCCGGGAGCCCTCAGGGACTGGAGGCAACCCAGTGTTCGGCTGAAGGTGACACCCCCATCCCACCTCTGCTGCTGGAGGAGACTGGGGACTCCAGAGGCAGGTGTGCGGCAAAGCCGGGCCCACCTTGCCGCATGCCTGCAGCCCTGGTGTGGCTGAAGGGACTGGGCGCCACCATCTTGTGGCTGTGGGCACCACCATCTTTGAGGTCAGGGCAGTCAATTAGCATATTCCCACCTTATTGGCTGTGGGTGCCACCAACTTAGATGACTGTGTGAGGGTTAATTAGCATATTCCCTCTTTATTAGATAGGATAACTAAAAGTTTTATGCTTTTACCAAACTTTCCCTATTTCCCTAAAGCACTCCCCAGTCACAGAAATGGTTTTCTAGTCTCTTTTTCTATGCTTTGAATTCTACTTTAGGTTTCACTTATGTATACCTTCATATTATTTTCTTTCTTTCTTTCTTTCTTTCTTTCTTTCTTTCTTTCTTTCTTTCTTTCTTTCTTTCTTTCTTTCCTTCTCTCTCCCTCCTTCCCTTCCTCCCTCTCTCTCTTCCTGCCTTTCTTTCTCTTTATTTATTTTATTTATCTTTGTTATTGAAATTATTACAGATGTCCTCCTTTTTCCGCATTAACCCCCTCCACCCTGTGCCCCCCAGGCCTTCACCACTCTATTGTCTATGTCAATTGATTATGCATATATACATATAAATTCTTTGGTTAATCTTCCCCCACCTCCCATTTTCCCTCTCCAGAGACACAGAAGCATGGAACAGATTGACAAACCTTCATACTAGTTTCCATAGTGTCTGTACCAGTATACATTCCACCAACATTACACAAGGATTTGCTTTTCTCCACATCCTCACCAGCATTTGTTATCTCTTGTCTTTTTTTATAATAGTCATCCTAACAAGTGTAAAGTGATATCTCATAGAGATTTTTTATTTACCTGATGATTAGTGATGTTGAGTACTTTTTCATGACCCTGTTATCCATTTGTATGCTTTCTTTGGAAAAAATGTATATTCAGATTTTTGCCCATCTTTAATTGAGTTATTTTTTGTTGATATTGAGTCATATGAATTTCTTATATATTTTTGATATTAATCTCTTATTGGATATATGGTTTGTAAATATTTTCTCCCATTTGATAGGGTGCCTTTTTATTTTGTTGATGGATTGTTTTCTTTGCTATGCAGAACCTTTTTAGTTTGATGTAGTCCTACTTAGTTATTTTTGCTTTTGTTGTCTTTGTTTTCGGTGTCAAATAAAAAAATCATCAACAAGACCCTGTTTTCTTTTAGGAGTTTTATGGCATCAGGTTAAATGTTCTAGTCTTTAATCTAAATAGAGTGGATTTTTGTGCTAGTGTAAGATGGGGTTCCAGTTTCATTCTTTTACATGTGGCTCTATAGTTTACCCAGTCCCACTTATTGAAGAGGTTATCATTTGCCAATTGTATATCATCGGCTTTCTTGTTATAAATTAATTAACCATATATGAATGGTATTATTTTGGGGTTCTCTATGCTGTCCTATTAATCTATGTATTTGTTTTTATGCCAATACCATAGTAAAGATTTGTTATATTATTGAAAGTAAGGAAGTGTGATGTCTCCTCCTTTGTTCTTTCTCAAGATTGCTTTGATTCTTTGGAGTCATTTGTGTACCAATTTTAAAATTGATTTATTTCTGTAAAAAGTGAACATAGAATTTTGTCGTCACTGCATTGAATTTGAAGTCTGAATATTTCAACAATATTAAATCTTCCAATCTATGAGCACAAAATATCTTTACATTTATTTTTGTTCTTCAATTTCTTTCATCAGTGCCTTATAGTTTTCAGTGTACAGATCTTTTACCTCTAGGTTAAACTTATTTACAAATATTTTATTGTATCTGATAATACTGAAAATGAAATTCTTTTCTTCATTTCTCTTTCTCATATTTTGTTGTTAGTGCATAAAAACACAACATATACTTGGTATTGATTTTTGTATTTTTAAATTTTATTAAACTTGTTTATTAGTTCTAACAGTTTTTTTTATGGAGTCCTTAGGGTTTTCTACATGTAATAATATGCCATTTTCAAATAGAGGAATTTTGCTTCCTAATTTCCTATATAGATTCCTTTTACTTATTTGTTACTAGTTTCTCTGGTTAGTATTTCTAAATGCTGTCTTGAATAAAAATGGAAAGAGTAGGCATAATTTTCTTGGTACTGACCTTAATTGAAAAGCTTTCAACTTTTCACCAATGATTATTATGTTACATGTAACTTTTATTTTGTTGAGGTACATTCGCTCCATACCCACTTTGGTGAGCGTTTTTGTTGTTGTTGTTGTTGTTGTTTTTTCATTTTTGCTCTTTTTATTTTATTAGTTTTTATTGTCTAAAGTTTTATATATCTCTCCTTTTTCCACAATTGACCCTCTACCCCACCCAGACATTCCTCTGGCAATGCCTCACTGCCTCAGTGTCTGTGTCCATTGGTTATGCTAATATGCATGTATACAAGTCCTTTGGTTGCTCTCTAACACCTGCTCCCCTACCATTTGTCTCTGGATCTATTCTTGTTCATGAAATTATGTTGATCATTATATCCCACATATGAGTGAGATCATGTGATATTTATATTTCTCCAACTGGCTTATTTTGCTTAGCATAATGCTTTCCAGTTCCATCTATGTTGTTGCAAATGGTAAGAGTTTCTTCTTTTTTATAGCAGTGTAGTATTCCATAGTGTAGATCTACCTTTTTTTTTTTTTAATTCAT
>NW_006295731.1:336846-340302 GCF_000327345.1 Myotis davidii
TTATTTTCTCCTTAGTCTCCATTGCCCAAGGAGCTGTATCAGTAAAGATATTGCTAAGACATATGTCTGCTATATTGCTGCCTATGGAGTCTTGTAGGGTTTTTTGATTTCCCGTCTTATATTCAAGTCCTTCAGCCATTTTGAGTTTGTTTTTGTGTATGGTGTAAGTTGTTGATCTAGTTTCATTTTTTTCATGTATCTGACCAAATTTCCCAGCACCATTTATTGAAGAGACTGTCTTGGCTCCATTGTATGCTCTTGCCTCCTTTATCAAATATTAATTGAGCATAATGGCTTGGGACAATTTCCAGGGTCTCTATTCTGTTCCATTGGTCTATTTGTCTGTTCTTGTGCCAGTACCAAGCAGTTTTGAGAACCATGGCTTGGTAAGATATCTTGATATCTGGTATTGTGATCCCTCCAACTTTGTTCTTCTCTCTCAGGATTGCTGTGACTTTCTGGGTCTTTTTTTATTCCAGATGAATTTTTGGAGAGTTTGTTCTAGATCTTTGAAATATACTGTTAGTATTTTAATGGGGATTGCATTGAATCAGTAGATTGCTTTAGGTAGTATGGACATTTTAATGATGTTGATTCTACCAATCCATGAACATGGTATGTTTTTCCATTTGTTTATGTCATCCCCTATTTATTTTTTCAATGTTCTGTAGTTTTCCGAGTACAGGTCTTTTACCTTATTAGTTAAGTTTATTCATAGGTATCTTAATTTTTTTTTTGGTGCAATGGTATGTAAATGGGATTTTTTTTCTTTTTTTTTCCATGAGTTAATTCTTGGCGCATATAAAAGTCATAGAGTTCTGGGTGTTAATTATGTATTCTGCTACATTGCCAAATTCATTTACTAGGTCTAGTAGTTATTTGATGGAGTCTTTGGGGTTTTTCTATGTATATTATCATGTCATCTGCATGCTATTTAGCTTCCAGGTGTTTGATTTTTTTATTGTAGTTGATTCCTAGTTTTATGCCATTGTGATCTGAGAAGATGATTGATATGATTTCTATGTTTTAAATTTGAAAAGATTTTGCCTGTGTCCCAATATATGGTCTATCTTTGAAAATGACCCATGTGCACTTGAGAAGAATGTGTATTCTGTGGCTTGGGGTGAAATGTTCTGAAGATGTCAATTAATTCCATCTGATCTAGTGAGTCATTTAGAATTGATGTTTCTTTGATGATTTTTTGTTTAGAGGATTTGTCCACTGGTGTTGGTGGAGTATTAAAGTCCCCTACTATGACTGTGTTGTTGTGAATCTCTCCCTTGATATCCTTCAGAAGTTTTTTTTTTTTCTTTTTATTTGGGTACTCCTGTACTGGGTGCAAATATGTTTACCAGAGTTACAGCTTCTTGTTTAATTACTCCCTTTAGTATTATGAAATGGCCTCCCTTATCTCTTGTTATGGCCTTCACTTTGAGGTCTAATTTGTCCGATATAAGTATTGCTACACCAGCTTTTTTTTGCATTTCCATTCACCTGAAAAACCTTTTTCCAACCATTCACCTTTTTCCAACCAGTCTGTGTGAGTCCTTTGTTCTGAGGTGGGTTTCCTGTAGACAGCAGATATATGGTCATGATTTCTTATCCACTGAGCTACTCCTATGCTTTTGATTGGGGCATTTAATCCATTTACATTTAAAGTCATTATTAATAGGTACTTGTTTGTCACCATTTTTATTCTGTATGCCTGTGTTCCTTCTTCCCTTCCTATAACTTCTTTTTACAGCAGACTCTTTAACATTTCTTGCATTGCTAGTTTGGTGGTAATAAACTCCCTTAGTCCTTTTTTGTCTGTGAAGTTCCTCATTTCATCCTCAATTTTGATTGATAGTTTTTCTGGGTACAGTATTGGATTCATACCCTCCCTTTGCATGACTTTTTATATTTAATTCCATTCCCTTCTGGCCTTTTGTGTTCCTGTTGAGAAATCTTTTGATAGTCTTATGGGAGATACTTTGTAGTAACTCTCTGTCTCTCTCTGGCAGCCTTTAAGATTCTTACTTTGTTGTTGGTGTTTGCCAATTCTATATAATAAAATAAACATGCAAATTAGCCATCCCTGTGCTACACTCAAGCCAAGCCCACCAGCCATACCCACCAGCCAATCGGAGTGATATGCAAATTAACCCAACAAAGATGGCGGGCCTGTGGGCAGCACACACATGCACAGGGGCTGAGCTGCTGGGGTCAGGTGTCCCACACCACCCCGCACTGGCTGATTCAGGCTGGTGGTCAGTGTGCGCACATGATTCAGGCTGGTGGTCAGTGTGCACAGATATGGAGTGGCTGGGATTGGGCGCAGCAAGGCACCTGGCTTCCACCCAGCCCTGGCCACTCCAGGCTGGTGCACAGGGTGTGGAGGCAAGGAGCAACAGGGGCAGGGCGGGACACCTGGCTTCTGCCCCGCCCCAGTCACTCATATATAATAAAATAAACATGCAAATTAGCCATCCCTGTGCTACACTCAAGCCAAGCCCACCAGCCATACCCACCAGCCAATCGGAGTGATATGCAAATTAACCCAACAAAGATGGCGGGCCTGTGGGCAGCACACACATGCACAGGGGCTGAGCTGCTGGGGTCAGGTGTCCCACACCACCCCGCACTGGCTGATTCAGGCTGGTGGTCAGTGTGCACAGATATGGAGTGGCTGGGATTGGGCGCAGCAAGGCACCTGGCTTCCACCCAGCCCTGGCCACTCCAGGCTGGTGCACAGGGTGTGGAGGCAAGGAGCAACAGGGGCAGGGCGGGACACCTGGCTTCTGCCCCGCCCCAGTCACTCTGGGCAGGTGAGCAGCATGCGCTGTCCTCCAGCCTAGTCCAGGCCAGGCTGCTCTCAGCCTGTGGGTTGCGTGTGGATAACCTCTGGGCAGGGGAGGTGGGCCGGAGGCGGGTGGCCTGTACTCCCCACATGGCTGCGGTGGCAGTCATCAGTGTGCCAAGCGGAGTCTGTGGGCTGAGCTGAAGTAGTGCCTGCAGGCCTGAGGAGTGGCTGTGCAAGTCCCGCCTCCTGGTCTTGAAGGTGTGGGATCGTAGGGACACCCACCGTGGTGGGCCAGATTGACGTCCTCCTGGCCGTGCCACGGGGGTTTGCCAATCTGTTAAGCCACAGGCCTCCAGTGCGCACATCCTCTCCTCTCCCCCTTGCATGTGAAAATCCCCCAGTGCACTGTCACCTTTGTGTGCCTGCAGACCAAGGCGCACACAAGTTCCCCCTGCCCCTCAGAAGCACTTCCATCAACCCCAGCATCCCTAAGTCCCCCTCAGGATGTGTACATGTCCCCTCCTACACACTCACATCCTTTGGAGAGTGTCTGGGTGTTCTGGGTGCTGAGGGTGGGCGCCTGTGAGATGACAGTGAGAAGGCAGAGTGGTGACGCCCTGTTCCCTCAGAGGCCAGTGCAGTGATGAAATCCCCTCTGTGGGCCTAATGCAGGT
>NW_006295731.1:340502-350170 GCF_000327345.1 Myotis davidii
TGCGCTGTCCTCCAGCCTAGTCCAGGCCAGGCTGCTCTCAGCCTGTGGGTTGCGTGTGGATAACCTCTGGGCAGGGGAGGTGGGCCGGAGGCGGGTGGCCTGTACTCCCCACATGGCTGCGGTGGCAGTCATCAGTGTGCCAAGCGGAGTCTGTGGGCTGAGCTGAAGTAGTGCCTGCAGGCCTGAGGAGTGGCTGTGCAAGTCCCGCCTCCTGGTCTTGAAGGTGTGGGATCGTAGGGACACCCACCGTGGTGGGCCAGATTGACGTCCTCCTGGCCGTGCCACGGGGGTTTGCCAATCTGTTAAGCCACAGGCCTCCAGTGGGCACTTCCTCTCCTCTCCCCCTTGCATGTGAAAAGTCCCCAGTGCACTGTCACCTTTGTGTGCCTGCAGACCAAGGCGCACACAAGTTCCCCCTGCCCCTCAGAAGCACTTCCATCAACCCCAGCATCCCTAAGTCCCCCTCAGGGATGTGTACAGTCCCCTCCTACACACTCACATCCTTTGGAGAGTGTCTGGGTGTTCTGGGTGCTGAGGGTGGGCGCCTGTGAGATGACAGTGAGAAGGCAGAGTGGTGACGCCCTGTTCCCTCAGAGGCCAGTGCAGTGATGAAATCACCTCTGTGGGCCTAATGCAGGTGCTGAGGTGGGAACAGGTGCAGGCACACTTGGTGGGAGTGGGCTGCCCTCGCTGAGGTACCTTTGATCAGCATTCAAGATCAAGACCCCAGAAGCCACAAGGAGTTCAGTCCTCTCAATGAATCAGTGGGATAGTCGGGGCGACTGCAGAGGAGGAATGTGCACTTTGGGTGCCAGCACCCATGAGCGAAGGCTGCCCTGACTGAGACTCGCTCACTTGGAGCTTAGCACACTCCTGCCGGGCAGCGGGTGGCAGGATGTGCTTTTCTGAGTTAATGAGAAAAAAACATTGATTCTCCCGCTGCCCACGGAGGTGGAAAATGAATTGGGGAGGGGGAGACATGCGGGGAGTGAGCGAGGTTTCCTCTCTGGGGGTTCCAAATCTGCTATTGGTTCCTTTCACCACTGACTAGAGATATACAGGGTGTCTCCCCAAAGTGTATACACACTTTGAATACCTACTAATCCTAATGGTTTTAAAGCATGAGAAGAAAGAAACAATGGAGCTGTCATCTGTTAAAAGTGTGGGCACAAACAGGCAGTCGGACATTCCCCGAGGGTTCCCAGATTAGAGATGGTGCAGCCCAGACTGAGGGGCCCTTTCCCCCCCCACACACACCCCAGTGCAAAAATTTCATGCACCAGGATACTAGTTTTATTATAATGTGTCTTGATGTTGATCTTTTTGGGTTCATGTTGTTTGGGACTCTGTGAGCTTCTTGGACTTGTTTGAGTTTTTTCTTCCCTATATCAGGGAAGTTTTCTGTCATTATTTCTTCAAACTGATTTTCTATTCCTTTCTTAGTGTCCTCTCTTTCTAGCACCCCTATTATGTTGATGTTGTTTCATTTGGTGTTTTCCCAAAGTTCCTTTAGGCTCTCCTCTTGTTATTTAAGTTTTTTGTTTATTTTTTTCCTAGTTGCTGCTCTGCTTGGGTATTTTTTCCTACCTTCTAACTCACTAATGCAGTCCTCTGCTTCTTCTAGTCTACTATGCTTCTATTGAGTTTTTATTGCAGTGATGTCGTTTTTCATTTCTTCTTGGTTCTTACACATATTGTTGAATTTGTCTTCCGTCCTTTTCAGGGACCTTATGACCATTGCTATGGATTCCTTCTCTGACATATTTCCTGCCTTCATTTTGTTTACTTTCTTTTCTGGTGATTTCTCCTTTTCTTTCATATTCAGGCTGTTTCTTTGTCTCCCCATGATTGCTCCTCTCAGGGTGTCTGGTATGTAGCTCTCTCTCTCTCTCTCTCCTGTGTTGACTTTCTCTAGGCTATATCTGACCTCTCCATTGATGGATTGCCTCACCAGCTGTGTTTAAACCACCAATTCTGGGTAGGTGTTGTTCAATTCAGCTCTTCCTTCTATGTGCTCTGTGAGATTGTGCAGGGCTCATTCATGTTTTCAGCACAGCTTTGTCTCCCCCTGGACATACTTTTTAGGTACCTGTGATTGGGTAGTCTAGAGTCCCACTGTTCCTGGGTTCACAGCTGAGGCAGCTGGTCCCTGGGCATTGTGGTTGTTATGTCCCGGGAGGTATCCAAAGTCTCCCTGGTTGAAGGTAATGCTGGGCTTCCAGTCACAGTCAGTCTCCCCTTCAAGATTGTGTAGTCTCTGCAGCAGAGCCAGACACTCTGGGAGAGATTTCAACAGCAGTACACACTTCCCTGCCAGGTGAGCCCAGTCCGCCAGTCCCCAACATTCCCTTGGAATATAGTTGTTCCTCACTGGCAAATACAGACACTCCTTGAATGTCCATGCACTCTCCTTTCATTCTCTCACACACTATCTTTCAGCCTGCTGTTCCATCAGGAGCCATCTTCAACTTGTTGAGAGTTTTTTTAACAGGAAAGCATATTCAATTTTGTCACATTATTTTGCTGTATCTATTGAGGTGATCATGTAATTTTTATCCTTTATTTTATTAACATGGCATATTACATTGATTGATTTGTGAATGTTAACCTTTTCTTGCACCGCTGGAATAGATCCCATTTGATCATGTTGTATAACCTTCTTAATATATTTCTGAATTTTGTTTGCTCGTATCTTGATGAGGGTTTTCACATCTCTGTGCATCAGGGATATTGACCTGTAATTTTCTTTTCTTGTAATGCCTTTCTCTGGCTATGCTATTAGAGTAATGCTGGCATCATACAATGCATTTGGAAGTATTCACTCCTCTTCAGGATTGATATTAGTTGTTTATTAAGTGTTTAGTACAATTCACCAGTGAAGCTATCTGATCCTGGACTTCATTTTTTGCCTTTTTGGTTGACTCTATTTATGTTTTTTATTGGGCTCAGGTGTGTGGTAAGAAGTAGCTCTAGACTCTTGTTAGTACTGTTCCAACAGAGCTGTCTCTCTGATTCCACAAGACAATTATTTTCCTCATGTCTCATCTTTTCTTTTAGGTAAAAAAACATTTATTTGTATCTTTTGAAAACATGGAGACCAATATTATATTTCAACTATTTATTTTCTCACTTACTCTCCTCACTGTCATTGAATTTTTAATAATCATATTTTCTGAACCAAAAAATATATTTTCTGAACCAAAAAATTAGAATGAAGTATCTAACATCATTTATTTCCTGATTTGTGAATTTATTTGTGTGAATTTATTTATTTGTGAATTTTACAAGAATTAAAAAATAAAATCATGATTGGTTATATATTTAACATACTACATTACTGGAAAGAAAAAATTATTAGATGACAAAAATTTTAGAAAACGTAATAAGAGCCATCTTTCAAAATAGGGTCTGGCAGTATCCACAAACAAATCAAGGGGAAATAGCCACAGTTCCTGATCTTTTTTTTCTTTATACTAATATGTAGTTAAAAGAAGCAGATGAATATAGTTTTTAAAAACTTCTCAGCCAGCCCTATATTAATTTATAGGGTTTTACTCAAATCACAAGTGTGCGTGTGTGCGCACACACACACACACACACACACACACACACACACACCACAAACTGGTACTCAATAATGTGGGGCTTATATAATTTGATACAGCTATTTTATTTAACTTGTTTTTTTAAATCTACTGATTATATCAGTTCCTCCCCCAAAAATGGTTTCTTGAGCAAATACCCTCAATGGGAAGGCCTACCGAGGCTGAGGCTAAATATTATTCTTTTTTTTTTTTTTTTTTAAATATATATTTTATTGATTTTTTACAGAGAGGAAGGGAGAGAGAGATAGAGAGTTAGAAACATCGATGAGAGAGAAACATCGATCAGCTGCCTCCTGCACATCTCCCACTGGGGATGCGCCCGCAACCCAGGCACATGCCCTTGACCGGAATCGAACCCGGGACCCCTCAGTCCCCAGGCCGACGCTCCATCCACTGAGCCAAACCGGCTTCGGCCTAAATATTATTCTTGACTGGGGATTGCTCTCTACCAAAACTGTAACATCTAATTTTTCCTAAACAGTTCTATGAAGTATCTAAATTATTAACACTAATTCATTCAGGGCCTGACAACTCCATTTACCTATAGGGTTTGGGTCAGTTGATATATAGGATGAGATTACATTGCCTCTAAGTATACTTCTTGCCAGAAGCACCGATACACTTTTCTAGTTCTTTACCTCACTTTATTTATTTGCTATATTAGGCATCATAACAATTCTAAGTTATTGTTTATGGCATGCTTCTGTTAGTCTTTCAAGAATTCATGAAACAAAGATATCTGACTTTACTGTTGATCATAACAGATGATTATGGAATGAATAGGAGGTAACAGATGGCAGGCATGGGTAAAAACTTTTAATTTTCTAACTATACCCTATATTGAAACCAACCATATTTAAAAGTTTAATCTAACTCCATCAAATCTAAGTTAGATTCTCTATCCAATCATATAAGATGGCAATAGAATGGGAAAGGGTAATGTTCATTAACTGTAAATCTGTGGGTTGTCAGAGAAGTGATGAATCAAAACCCACCTGCTTTTAATGAAAATCAATCTACTATCAGTGAGTATTTCCTAAGAAGAATTGGGTGTCTAGCTAATTTTCCACTGTCAGGCTTTCACGAATAACCAGACTTTCTCAACAGATAACACCTTGAAAAGCTGCATATCTCAGCTTTTCATTTGCAAGCAGTGAACATTGAGCCCAGTGCTTAATTTCTCCAGTGCTGGAGAAGCAGAGTGACCCAGTGTAATAAGGAGGCAGATGGAACAACAAAAGACTCTTGCTTTCAAACCTGCTGAATCTTCAGAAATTTCCAGAGCCTTCTGTGCTTTAATTTATTCATTTACCAGATGAGAGGAAAGATGTCTGCTGGAGCATAGTAAAGAAGAAAAATCTTATATGTGGTAAAAGGCTTTGAAACAGCCACACTGGAGTGTCTCAGTGGTTGAACTTAGACCTATGAATCCAGAGGACAAGGTTCGATTCCTGGTAAAGGCACATTCCTGGGTTGCAGGCTCAATCCACAGTAGGGGGTGTGAAGGAGGCAGCTGATCAATGATTATCTCTCATCATTGGTTTCTATCTCTCCCTCTTCCTTCCTCTCTGAAATCAATAAAAATATTTTTAAAGGCTTTGAAACAGATAGTATAAAAGTCAAATAAATAGAATGTTGTTAGAAACATTACACTGTAACCCACAAGTCTAAGTGTAGCAAAGAAATAAAAACCAATGTTTCACAGAAGTATATAAGGTATTCCATTAGTCAAAATTGGATAATTAAAGGAGGCCCATCCACGGCCGGATGCGGAACACTTGCCTCATCACCCAGGCAACAACGCAAGTGTTCCACTCCCCGGCCTGGCCAGAGGCCCATCCATGGCCGAGCACGGAATTCTTGCCACGGTGACAAAGCAAGCATTCTGCCAGGCCACTCACGCTGCCCGCTCTCAGTAGTCACCCTCCCATCCTGAACAGGGGGACTCTGGAGGGGCTAAGAGGACTGGGCACTGCCATCTTGTGGCTATGGGTGCTGCCATCTTTGTGATGGGGTGATGGTTAATTTGCATATTACCCTTTTATTAGATAGGATTTAGTTGGTTATGTTGACCAGATAGTTCCTCTATTATAGCTATTTCTAAACAGCAGGAGAATTCAAGGTTGGCATATCTGCCTTTCTTCCAGCTGCATTAAATGGGCCAGGTGCTTACATAGGGATTTGGAAGGCAACAAGGAAAAGAAGAAAATGTGACCAGGGAAGAACAAATAGACTGTGACTTACATTATAACTGAAATAATATGGCACCAACACACTACAAGGAATGAAAACAGTTATCTAATGTCTAGATGTAGCTACATCTGTCTTGGTGATGAAAATTACCCTCCCCACCAAGTAACATAAGAGGTCACTTAGTAATAATTGTATAAACAACTACAGTCCATTGGCCCAAAGGATGCATATATGGTTTATGGAAATTTTATTAAGTCTATTTTAATTTTAACATTTTTAGAATTTATTATTGACTGGGACTTTCACATATATTGTTACAGTTGATCCTCTCAATAACTATTAACTTTGTTATTATCATCTAGTCTTAATATCATACCTCCCTAATATATATTAAATCAAATAATTCAGTATATAGAATTACCCATCAATAATTTTTAATTAAATTAAAAGCTTGGGTTTCAAAAGTTGGAGTTTTATTCTTTGACTATAGCAAGCTTTTAGGCAGCATTATCAAGCTTTTTCTATAGAGAATTATTTATGGTAGTTTGAGAGAGGAAGGGAGAGAGGAAAAGATATAAACATCAATGATGAGAGAGAATCATTGATTGGCTGCTTCCTGCACATTTCTTCACTGGTGATCAAGCCCATAATCCAGGCATGTGCTCAGATTGGGAATTGAACAATGCCCTCCTGGTTCATAGGTCAATGCTCATCAACTGAGCCACTCTGGCAGGGCTAAAGGAGGTGATTTGACATACATTATATTGGAGTCATAAAAATATCATAGCTATGTAGTTAGTACCTTTATGTATAAATACATTAGGTAAAAAGTTGAATTTAGTCATCAAGATGAATTTCTTACATTATATCAAGTATCTGGATACATCACTCTAACATTCAGTGTTGAAATCAGTAAATAAATACCTGTAGATTTAATCATACCCCAACTTCTGGGACACTTTATGTGTCTATAGAGGTTAATAGTTTCTCCATGGTTTGGTACCTACCTAGTTTAGTTGTTTAAACCTTGTCTGCATATTATAGTTCATGGGGAATGTTAAAGAGTATTGATGCCTGATATCATTCCCAGAAAAGAGATTTTGATATAGTTGGTCTGGAATATAGCGTGGGCATCAGGAATTTTTAAAAGTTCACTAGATAGGTCTAATGTGAAATCAAGGTTAAGAACCACTGATGTAGCTCATTTACTTGCTGGTCCTATGCTGCCCTTGGTATTCCAATATTTTCCACTATTTCTTGTTTAGTATATAAATTCCCCAGTGGTTCTCAATACTGGGTCCATGAAATGTATTTATCTCCTACAATCACCTCTCTAATCGGTCTTCTACAAATTTTTTTCTACTTAAAACTCAATCATGTGATTGATCTGTCCTTGCTTGACTAAAACCAGTAAGTCTTAGATTCTGGTTCTTTGTTGATAAGTTTCTTATTTTCTAGAATGCTGTTCCTTTTTCCCATGTTCTGACCCCTGACCTTTGAGCAAATCTAGGGATCTTACCAGATTTCAGTCATGCTCCTGTTCAGTCTGTTCTAAAATACCACTAGATATTTTATTTATACCAGCAGTATTTAGATGATTATTAATTGTTTTGTTTCTTTTCCTCAAATAGTTTGGCATCATGCTGCCACAGATGATATAGTATGGTAGTGAGTTCAGAGTTAGGTTCTCTAAAATGAAATCCTGGTTCCACCATTTTCTAGCTGCATGACCTTGGGTCACTTATTAAACATATCTTATCCTCAGTTTTCAAATTTATACAATAGAGATGATCATAACTTTTAGAATTGTGAGCATCAGGTGCAATGATGTCCAAAGCATGTTTTATAAACAGCCTGGCACACCATAAGCATTAGCATTTCTATCTGTTTTTAAATGATAAAAAAACTGTCAGCAATAATTAGTGCTTGTTTAAAATCAATAAACAATGGTTCGGCAATCAAAGCAAATTGTCTGACCTATCTCATTTGTCATTCATACACTAGACCTCTCATATTTACATTTGTTTCAGAACAGTGTATTTGTCTTGTAAGTCCTGAATCTCTCAGAAGAAAAATGGATAGGGGACTACTTCACTTCAAATGCATGAGAAGTCCATTGCCTTTGATACCATAGATAAATGCTAGGATATTTATTTTATAACTGCTTTATTGCCAGTAGTTTTCAATGAAGTCATCAAAGAAAACAATGATCATCCTAATTTCATCAAGATGAATATGTAATGCATAAATCTCCTATCTAATGAATCTAGTAATAGGCCACCTATTTCCCCTACCTCCTTCCAAGTTCAGTATATGAATGACTAGTGCTTTCTGCTTCAAACCCAGACTTTGAAGTACTATAATGTTGTAATTTAATAACAGCTCAATTCAATTTTGCATCTTACATAATCAGATAATTCCAGATTTTAAGAAAAGATCCATGTCCTTATCGCTTTTATTGCACACTCATCATCAAGATATCCTCCAGACAGAGGTTCTGAGCTTAAAGTCCTTATTTAGAAGATAAATAAGAATTAAGTATAGGAAAGGTGATAAAAGATAGGGAGGTAATGGGGTACTTCACTGATTTGTTCACAACCAAATTCACAGCACATTAGCATAATAAATTTAACATTCAGTCAGGCTGTTCTACAATCATTTCCCACCATTTGACTTCATTATTTAATCTATCACAATATCCAAAGATCCTATCCACAATAGGTTTAAATGGAGTCTAAATGAGCCTTTCCCCTTTTAACATGTCAGAGATTCAGGCTCCAATAATTCAGAACTTGTGATGAATGAAATTTCTCTAAAAAAAGGGTACAATTATTCTAGGTAGATTGTGTTAGCAAATAGAGGAAGGTGTGTTTGGGACACTTAAAACATAGTTTTTTTAAGCACCTAAGAACTCATTTGCTAATATTTTGTTGAGGATTTCAGTATCTATGTTCATCAGGGATATTGACCTTTAATTATCTTTCTTTGTGGTGTCTTTATATGGTTTTGTAATTAGGCTAATGCTAGCCTCATAAAAAGAGCTTGGAAGTGTTCCTTCTTCTTGAATTCTTTTGAATAGTTTGATGAGGATAGGTATTAGTTATGCTTTGAATGTTTGGTAAAACTCCCCTGTGAAGAAGTCTGGACCATAGCTTTTGTTTTTGGGGGAGTTTTTTTGATTACTGCTTCAATTTCTTCAGCAGTTATTGGCCTATTCAAGTTTTCTGATGCTTCCTGATTGAGTTATGGAAGATTGTATTTTTGAGTATTATACTAAGAAAAATAAGCCAGTCAGAGAAATTCAAGTATCAAATGATTTCACTCATATGTGAACTTTGATGAACAAAATAAACTGATGAATAAAATAGATCCAGAAACACAGAATCATGGAACAGACTGAAGAACCTCAGCGGGAAGGCAGGGGTGGGGTGTGGAGGTGGGGAGAGATTAATCAGGGAACTTATATGCATACTTGCATGGCTTGTGGACACAGACAATACTGTGGCAAAGGCTTGCAAGGGGCAGGTACGGGGAAGAGGGGGTCAATGGAGAAAAAAAGCTGATATCTGTAATACTTTCAATAATATAAAATGTTATAACAAAAAACTCATGATGTAAAAACAACACTGATGCAAATAATGACTGATAAAGTGATTAAAATTATTCTAATATCTCCCTGTATACCACATTAAGGGCTGGTTGAGGGCGTGACTGGTAACTGACAGGCAGCGGTCGCCCCAGCATGGCAGGATCTCCCACGGGAGATCTGGGCTGGAGGGATGACTGTTGTGGGAGATCCAGGCTGGCGGGGAGACTGCTGGTGGTTGCAGTTGCCCTGGATCTCCCGGTGGGAGGGCCGGTTGGGGGCGT
>NW_006295731.1:350314-354331 GCF_000327345.1 Myotis davidii
ACTGAAGCAAGCAAGCCTCCCTGTTCGCGTCAGCTGCCTGGCTGCCGGCCGCAGTTAATCTTGGCTGGCAGTTAATTTGCATATCTCCCTGATTAGCCAATGGGAAGGGTAGCGGGGTGACACTAATTACCATGTTTCTCTTTTATTAGATAGGATATGCATAGTCCATGGACCCAGACAATAGTGTGGTGAAGACCTGGTAGGGGCAGGTGTAAGGTGGAGGGGGTCAATGGGGAAAAAGGAGGAACATCTGTAATACTTTCAACAATAAAGATAAATTTTTAAAAACTATGGTGAATAAATAAAAAGGAACTCATTTGCTACAAATATTAGATAGGGTAATATTAAATTATCATGACAAGACCAATAAAACTTGTTACTGTGTTTACAGTAAAGGTGTTTTTTGAGGTTGTTATTCTTTATTTGATCTACAAAAACCCATGGAATGTACATTTCTCTCTGGTTTCATTATTAGGAAAAGTCACACTTACCAGGAAAAAAGGCAGTATTCAGTAGAACTTAAATTGTGGGCTCACAATTCAGGACTAGCTGTGGTTAAATGCTAACTCTATCACCTTCTGGGTGCATGACCTTTAGAAAGTCATTTGACCTCTATGAGCCTTAATTTCCCCACCTGTAAAATGAAAATAAACTACTCCTGTGGTGAAGATTCAATGAATTTATACAGGAAGTATTTAGAATTATGCCTTACACACATGGTAAATGCTCAGTAAATATTAGCTAAAATAGTATCATATTTTTTCTTAGGAACCAGTTTATATTTTCTAAGTAAACATTTTATGAATATTTTCTTCTTCACATTGCTCTCACATAGCTCAAGGTTCACTTTGTAGCCCACTTCCCTCAAAGGTAAAGATTTGCATGTTGTGATTTCTTCTTACATTCTTATCTACTATTATTTTAAATTTATTTGACTTTGTTAAATTGTTTAAATGACTGTAAATCAATTTTAGAAAAAGGCATACATCAACCAGCAAAACACAATAAAATATAAGGCAAAACTAGCTTAGCTTCAGCCTCTGTGAAGAAGCAAAATAGCAAAAGGTCTTTCTTAAGTTGCCATTCAGACATTTTAATGATTTAAATTGACTTTCCCCATTAATCTGAATTGGTAAAAAAATTTTGTATTATTATTTAAAGTTTGAAGATATGCAGAAAAACCAAGAGGATAGAATATAAATACCTATATATTGCATACCTAGATTTTACAAATGTTAATATTTTGCCACATTTGCTACCTCTTTATTTTTACAGATTCATTTTAAGATAATTACAAAAACGTTATGTTTCATCCCTAAATACTTTACCATCTATGTCTGAAAAAATAAGAACATTTTTTTGTAACCACAGTATTATTTAAACACCTTATAAAATTAACAATATGGATTAGTACATTTTAAGAAACTGTGAACTTTTTGAAGGGCAAGGATTGTGTTTCTGCTATTCTTTATGTCAATTATTGATACATATATGAGAATATGTACTCAGTGCATCCTTGTGAATTGCCTGGTAATTTAGTTTCTTCATGCTATTTTATGGTATTTGTTCAGTTCTTCCCTCTGGAGCATAAACGGTAGAAAACCCTTCTCTGCTGCTCTTGTTCCCTCTGTCCTGTCCCTTCTGAAGTCATCAAGGGAGAAAAGAACAGAAAAAAATTAAAATAATTTCTTTCTGTAAATATATCCAGGCTGCCTCTTCCCTCAGACTCCCTGCATCTATAGGCAAGTTAATAACTCTCTTTCCCCACCAGCAAAAATAACTGACTTCTCATGAATTATGGAAGTTAATGTTTGTTAAGTACTTTGAGATTCATAGGTGAAAGTTTCAATATATACCCGGAGCTATCTTAATACCACAATTGAAATGAATTTTGTTAGTGATAATTAAAATAGTCACTATGTCAACTCTAGCAGTAGAAGTTCTAAAACAAGCCATAATAACCACTAACCCCAATATTTTCCACCCTTTTCCATAGAATATCTTTATCTCTTTTTCTTTCTAGCTTTTTAATATTATTTTATCATTTGGAAAATATTTAATAGCTCTCTGCATAAAAAATATGAAACCTCTTTGAATTTTATCAGATATGATTAGTGTGTTGTCCATTTGTGGCTTTGCCTGTTGCTTTTAAGAAATGCATGATTTAATCACACCCTTATCCTCTGGGGAACAGACCAAAATAATGCTATTGGAAAGATAAGGCTCCACAAATGGTTCATCACATGGAAAATATACCTAATTTTTAATAACATGTTTTATTAGTGTTTCCCTCAATTCAGTATTTCTTGATATGTTCCATGTATTAGAGATTAAATCTTGAGTCAAATATTTAATCTTGGAATAAGCATCACATTTAGAAATAGCATGGGTTCCATCATGCCTAGACAAGCACTGTGCAGCTCTTATTCCCATGCGGGTGGTTATTGACAGGACTGCTGTCACTCTTTGCTATTATAGGCTCCATTAATGCTGCCAGGAAAAACGGACTCTGGCATTTTGGCATCTGCTCTTTGCCAGACTCTGAACTTTCTTCTAAGCTTTACAATTTGGCTACACAGAAATTTTAAGAGTGCTATTTGACATCTGCATTGTTAATTTAGTCATAGTTGAAAAATACATAAAGTTGTCTCTGTGTTTTTTGGTTCTTTTTCTGCCTTAGTGATTTCTGGGACTGAGACCTATATTTCACATATATCAAAGTTTGATTTAAAGTAATACCATCCCCATTTGTTAGTATGGATCATGTTTAATGCATTTCTGGATTTGATAATTATCTTAAATGTATTTTTTTATTGATTTCAGAGAGGAAGGGAGAGGGAGAGAGAGAGATAGAAACATCAATGATGAAAGAGAATCATTTATTGGCTGCCTCCTTCACACCCCTACTGGGGATTAAGCCCACAACCCAGGCATGTGTCCTTGACTGGAATCGTGCCTGGGAGCCTTTGGTCCGCAGGCCCATGTTCTATCCACTGAGCCAAATCTGTCAGGACTCTTAAAAATAATATTGAGCAAAAACTAATAGGTCCATTTTATAGACGAGCAAGGTAAGAACATTTTTATTTTAATATCTTAAGATCACAAAGTTTAGAGAGTCTAGCTCTCTTGAACTCTGGCCAAATGTAGTGTGTTGCCTTCTAATATAACTTGGTTATCTTATTAATAAGAATTTTACAAAGAACCCTTAACCACAAGCCAGGATAATACCTCTAGAGTCAGCTGTAAAGAAGTTAATGAATGAATGGCAGCAGATATAACTTAGAGAATATTGATTAATAGCCTTTACTCATAATATGGAATGATTGAATTGACCTGTATTTCTAGGTCTCTACTCTTTATATCACTATGTTGATCAAGGTCTCCATCAAGTAAATAATGGTCAATTGTACATCATAAATCACAAATGTGTCCTTCCCAAAGCCTATAAAGAAAGAGGACATATAGTGAATGTGAGGGTATATATATATGTATGTGTTTTTCCTTTCTGAAATTGAGAAATCTCCACATTTTTTTGACCAACAGTTACCCTTCAAGTATCCATGGTGCAATTTGTATGCCAAGGATATTGAATCAATAATTAAATGAAAAATGATTCCTGCCCCATGTAACAGTCTAAGTGCCCATCAGCAGATTAATGGATTAAAAATCTGTGGTACATCTACATAATGGAATACTATGCTGCATAAAAGAGAAGGAATTCTTACCATTTGCAACAGCATAGATGGAACTGGAAAGTATTATGCTAAGAGAAATAATCCAGTCAGAGAAAGATAAATATCACATGATTTCACTCATTTGTGGAATATAATAAACAAAAATGGATCCAGAGACAGAAGCATCAATCAGACCATCAAATCTCAGAGGGAAGGTAGAGGAGCATGGGGGTAAGGGGGAGAAATCAACCAAAGGACTTGTATGCATGCATATAAGCCTAACCAATGGATACAGACACTAGTGGGGTGAGGGCATGAGTGTGGGGGGGGGGGGGGGGGGGGA
>NW_006295731.1:354406-356315 GCF_000327345.1 Myotis davidii
TAAAAAAAAAAATAGGAAGAGCAGAGTAGGATCTGAATGCTGCCAGCTCCTTATTTCAAGCCCAGTACTGTGTTAAGGGATTCAACCAGTTCTAATGTTTAGTAAACTTCAGCTTCTGGGTGTCACTTTCTGTGCGAGGAGTTCATTCAGGTTCTCCAACATCATATATAGAGGAAGCCTCCACTCACTCCAACATGTTAGATATTTCCCTAAAACCAATGAGTGAGACCCCTGGCAGGTAATTTTGTTTGCTTTTGAAGAAGAAGAATGGTGGAAGCAGGAGGGTTTTCCTATGGGCTTGTGTAGAACAGGAATGGGGAGGGCCACTTAAGATCCACCTTGGACGTGACCCTCCTTGGCCTGGCCCCAAGGAGTCTTGGCCTTGTGGAGAGAGGGCCTAAGGCAGGGAGGGGCTGCAGGGGTCAGTTCTTGTGAGGCTGGCCTCCAGCAGCACTACCTTCATGCCCAGTTGCCAAGGGCACAGCTCAGCTTTAGCATCAAAGACTTGTCATTTTGAGAGCACTGGGCAGCCATACCTGGGCCTAGACATCAGCACCCACCTATCTGGCTCCACCAGAGGTGTGATATCCTCCAGTGGCCTCAGAGACAACAGGAAAGGAAGAGTAGGGCAGATGCTGGGTAGGAACTGTGGGGACTGGAATGGTTGGTGAGCATAAGAACGCTGGAAAACACCCAGATGACCTGGGGGACACTTTGAAAAGGGGGCTGACTCAGGGCTGCATATATCATTTTACAAATTATGCCATGCCTAAGAGTGCTTGACCAGAGGCACAAATGGAGACACTTTTTCCTGCTTTGTTCACTCAGAGGAGGCATCTTTAAAAGTTTATCTGTCCAGAGCCCTGGCTGGGTAGCTCTTTTGGTTAGAGTGTCATTCCAATATGCCAAGGTTGTGATTCAATCCCTGATCAGGGCACATACAAGAATCAAACAATGAATGCATAAATAAGTAGAACAACAAGTCAATCATCCTCTCCCTGTCTCTCTCAAATCAGTAAAATAAAAGTTTTAAAAAGTTAAAAAAAATAAAAAATAAAAATAAGATGGGTGTTTTCAAACAATGTGAATGAAACATTGACTTTTGGACAGTTGTCTCACCACTAACCACATGCCAAATTGGTTATTAGTGGTAAGTGGTTGTTCTAGTGAAATATCAGGACACTGTTAGGAAATAGATATCTATGTAACAGTCTCAGGCTCTTCTGGACCTCTCCCTTAAAATGTATCAAGTAGACTCTTCATGACTCTGCCACCCTTTCTTCCTCTTTCCTTCCACCAACCTCCTTTCTGCCCACCATCTTCTCTAGTTACATTTGATTTAACCAGAACTCCCACCACTGACTCAAATGGAAAATATGCAGAACTGCTGCCCAGAAAGCAGGCATGTGGCAGAATCCTCTTGGACGCCAGTGGTCTCATTGAGTGCTAATGATAGCTTGCAAGGGCCATCAATCATTTCAGGGAATACCCATGTCATAGAATACAGGGATTTCAAAAATTAAGGGATTAAATGCACACCATAGAAAATGTGCAAATCCTTAGATGTCAGTTTCTGGGAATGAATTTGGTAGTAGACAATGTAAAAATATTCTAAGATTACAATAACAGTAAGAGTGTTTTGAATTTAAAAAGCACTTTTCCCCTTGTCAATGAACTTTCTCATCTGCTATCTAATATAATCCTCACAACAGCCCTATAAAGTAGGCATGGCAAAGAGGTATTATCACCCCCTATTTGACCCATGAGAAAACCAAAGTGAAATAACAAATTAATGACAGAACCTGGACTAGAATTTAGGGCATCTGACTCTATTGATCCAGCCATCCAGATATTCCCTTTTTCCTTCAAATATAGCACCTACAACCCAAGCATGTTAGATGATTTTAAG
>NW_006295731.1:356367-359310 GCF_000327345.1 Myotis davidii
ATTTATTTCATTCATATATTTATTTAATTAAAAAATTTTCAAGCAATTAAAATTTGCAAGAAATTTACAGTGAACATCTACATATATTTTATCTATATTCACCTATTGTGTCACATTTTGTATTATCTCTATGCATATATTTTATGCCTAAGCATGTCTGTATTTTTTTTACTGAACCATTTGAGAGCTACCTGCAGATATGCTACTTCACTCCTAAGTAAGCATGTGCCTCATTAGAATAAGGAACTTCTCCTAGATAACTAGAATAAAATTACCATATACAGAGAATTTAACATCAGTACAATGTAAATATATATATATATATTTACATAGTCTGTATTCTAATTTCCTCAGTTGTCCCAATAATGTCCTTTGTAGTATTTTTCTGACCCAGAATCCAATAGAATGTTATTCATTGCATGTATGTATCATGTCTGCCTCCTTTAATCTGTACCAGTTCCTTAACCTTTTTAAAATTTAAATTTATTTTAAGTTGATTCCATGACATTGACATTTTAAAGCAACTAAGCCAATTGTATATAATTACCTTGCATTTGACTGATTGTTTCCTCATGATTAAGTTCGCATTATACATTTTGGATCAGAATACTAGTTGGGTGATCCTTGTGTCCTTCTCTGTCCCTAACTTCAATAGGCATGTGGATTATCTTTCTCCCATTATTGATTATTCTGAGTTTGATCATTTGCTTGAGGAAGTATTGACATATTAATTCACTACAAAGACATCTTTTAGCCTGTATACTTAATTAATAATGTGCTGGGTTATACTTTGAGATAATTTGAATACCCCATTCCACAAAATCTTTTGTTGATGATTCCTTCCTGAATCAGTTATTACAATGGTGGCTTCCAACTGGAGATATCTTGCCCCTTCTGGTATTTTTACATAAAAAAGTGGTCTCTCCACTTTTATTAGTATTACGATGAACTTATAGACTCTTTTCCATCCAATGCTGTCTATTTTGTAACGCACAAACTTTTATGTGTATCTCAGATAATTATTTTTATTACAATGTTTTTCTTTTTATTGAATTTAATGGATGTCACTGGCTAACAAAATTATACAAGGTTTCAGGTGCACAATTCCATAACACATCATCTGTATACTGCATTGTATGTTTACCACTCCAAGTCAAGTCTCCATCCATCACTATTTATCCCCCCTATACTCTCTTCCACCTTCCAACAACCCTACTTTTAGTACAATTTTAACTACATTTAAATATCCACTTTAGGGCATTTAGAACATTTGCATTTTTGTTCAACCATCTAGAAATTTTTTATCTTCCTAAACTGAAAATACATACCCATTAAATACTAACTTTCTATTCTCCCCTACTTTTGTCTCTACAAATTTGACTATTCTAGGTACCTCGTGTAAGTGGGATCATAAAATATATATTCCTTGGACTGGATTATTTCACATAGTATAGTCTCTTCAAGATTTATCCTTGTTGTAGTATGTGTCAGAACTTCCTTTTTTTTAATATATTTTATTGATTTTTTTTACAGAGAGGAAGGGAGAGGGAAGAGTTAGGAACATCGATGAGAGAGAAACATCGATCAGCTGCCTCCTGCACATCCCCCACTGTATCATGTGCCAATACTTCTCCTTTTTTAAGGATGAATAATATTCCATTGTGTGGACATACCTCATTTTGACAAATAGGTTGCTTTCACTTTGTAGCTATTATAAATAATGCTTCTATGAAAATTGGTGTAGCCAAAACCGGTTTGGCTCAGTGGATAGAGCTTTGGCCTGCGGACTGAAAGGTCCCAGGTTTGATTCCAGTCAAGGGCATGTACCTTGGTTGCGGGCGCATCCCCAGTAAGAGATGTGCAGGAGGCAGCTGATCGATGTTTCTCTCTCATCGATGTTTCTAACTCTCTATCTCTCTCCCTTCCTCTCTGTAAAAAATCAATAAAATATATTTAAAAAAAGAAAAAAAAGAAAATTGGTGTACAAATATCTATTTGTGTCCATGCTTTCAATCTTTGATGGTGTTGGGGTATATACCCAGAAGTTAAACTATTAAATTACAAAGTACTTATATATTTAAAATTTTGAGGAACTGCCTTTTTTCTTAGTAGCTACATTTTAGATTCCAGGATTGTGCAAGGGTTCCAACTGCTCTACATTGTTACTAATACTTTTTCTGTTATCATTTTTATAATAATAATTCTAATGGGTGTGTAATGGCTTCTCATTATCTTAGTCTAGAGGTTTGCTGCAAAGATTTGTGCATTGGTGGGGTCCCTCGTCCTGGCCTATGGACATCCCTCGAGGGGTCCTGGATTATGAGAGGGTGCAGGCCAGGCCAAGGGACCCCACTGGTGCAAGAATGGGGCCAGGGAGGGACTGAGAGAGAGCTCCAGGGCATGTCCAGCCCATCTTGCCCAGTTCCAATTAGTCAGACCCCAGCAGCAAGCTAACCTACCAGTCAGAGCATCTGCTCCTTGGTGGCCAGTGCGCATCATAGCAAATGGTTGAACGGTAGAATGGTAGGACATTTAGAATACTAAACTTTTATTATATAGGATGGTTTTGATTTGCTTGTTTAATGATAAGTGATGTTGAGCATCTTTTAATGTGCTCATTTGCCATTTATATATCTTTTTTAAAATTTCTTTATTGATTCAGATATTATATATGTGTCCTTATCCCCCTATTACCCCACACACACTCATACCCTTACCCCCCTGTTGTCTGTGTCCATTTGTTAGGCTTATATGCATGCATAAAAGTCCTTTGGTTGATCTTTGCCCCTTACCCCCACCCTCTCCTACCTTCTCTCTGAGGTTTGAAGGTCTGATTGATGCTTCTCTGTCTCTGGATCTGTGTTTGTTCATCAGTTTATGTTGTTCATTATATTCCACAAATGAGTGAGATCATGTGATATTTATCTCTCTCACTGGCTTATT
>NW_006295731.1:360493-364520 GCF_000327345.1 Myotis davidii
AAAAGAAATCATTAACAAAACAACAAGAAAGCCCACTGCATGGGAGAACATATTTGCCAATGTATATCTTTTTAAAATGTTTTTTATTGATTTAAAAGAGAAAGAAAGGGAGAGGGATAGAGAGATAGATACATTGATGAGAGAGAAACATCAATTGGCTCCCTCTTGCATGCCCCCTACTGAGGATTGAGTCCTAAACCCAGTCACGTGCCCTGACAAGGAATCTAATCAGTGACCCCTTGGTTCATGCCTCAATGCTCAACTACTGAGCTACGCTGGCCAGGCCATTTGTATATCTTATTTGGAGAAATCTCTACTGAAGTCCTTTGTTCATTTTTAAATTGGGTTATTTTTTTATTTGTCTAATTATAAGATTTCTTTATATGTTCTGGATATTTATCTCTTATCATATATATCATTTTCAAATATTTTATCCCATTATGTGGGTTCCTTTTTTACTCTGTTGATTGTGTCCTTTGATGCAAAAAAGTTTTGTTTTGTTTTTTTAATTTTAATGAACATCAATTTACCTATTTTTTCATTGGTTACCTGTGCTTATGGTGTCATATTCAAGGAATTATGGCCAAATTCACTGTTATGACAATTTCTCTCTAGACAAATTCTCTCCTTAGAAGAGCTCTGTAATTTTTTCTGTTATGTTCAAATTTTTAATTTATTTTGAGTTAATTCTTATATATGATACTAGAAGCCTGGCGCATGAAATTTGTGCATGGTGTGGGGGATCCCTCAGCCTGGACTGAACTCTCTCCATTCTGGGACCCCTAGAGGGCTGTCCAACTGCTGCTTTAGGTCTAATCCTGCAGTCGGACATCCCTCTCAGAATCTGGGACCACTGGCTCCTAACTGCTCACCCCTAACCACTCTGCCTGCCTGCCTGATTACCCCTAACTGCCTCCACCTGCCGGCCTGATTGCCCCTAACCACCTTTGCCTGCCAGCCTGATTGCCCCCAACTGCCCTCCCCTGCTGACCTGATCACCCCCAATTGCCCTTCCCTGCTGGCCTGATCACTCCCAACTGCCCTCCCCTGGTGGCTGAATCCCCCTAACCGGCTCTGCCATGGCCCTGCCATCATGGCTTTGTCCAGAAGCTCTCTGGAAGGTCTCCTGGTCTAATTAGCATATTAGTCTTTTATTAGTATAGATGTTATCCCAATAAATTTAATTAAAATTGTCTGCAAATTATGCTTACACTGGAAGTGAACCACTCATCAATTTTATTTTAATCATCACTATTGGTGTACTGTGTAGGTATAAAATTTGGTTTCCACAGTGTCAGCATTTCTTGGGGGCCAGACTTCAGAGACTTCATAGATAGTTCTGAAGTCTTTGGCCTTGCTCTGAAGTTACTGGCTGCCCAAGTTATCACTTGAGGTGGGAAATTTTTCTACATTGTCTTGGTCTATTTCTGGATCATTTGTATTCAGTTCCTCATTTGGCCTGTGATAATGGCCACATATTGTTGGCTTTATAGCTTTCATAGGTTTTCTTGAAGGGGTAGGAATTTTTAGAAAGACTCCTTTCTTTGAACTCCCTTAAAGACATCTTTTCACCCCCATGGATGTCTTTAGTACCTGGAAGGACAACAGAGTGAGTACAGAAGGACATTGGTTTGTGGGGAAATGGCTGGGATGAAAGGGTAAAAATTTTTCATGAGAAAAAGTATGGGTTGAGGATGGAATCTTCCAGCAAGACAAGGGAGTCTTAGGGATATGCTGCTAAAAAAGAGGAGGAGAAGTTTTGGTGTGGGCCTTTCATCCTGGACACTGGACCTGGGTTAACAGGGCTTCTTCCTCTTTTACCTTCTTTTGGTGAATGGGGTTGGTTGTTACATAACTGTGCTAGGAGTTTGTGGTTTCCTGGTCATCTTCACCATGTCAAAATTTCCCAGGGCCCTACCCCAGGCCTCCTGAACATATGCTTTTCTCTAGGACAATGAGTCCCACACCTCCTAGGCTTTAATTAATCAGGAAGCCTGTCCTCCAGCTAATGGTAGCTCTGGGAAAGAAATTTAGACATCATAAAGCACCATCTTGACACTTCCATGGGGAGAGATGAGGAGGCCAAGATGCTTTGGTAAGAGAAAGTGGGCATTTCTTTAGCACTCCTAAGCCTTCTCAAACTTATTGATCCCATGTTCAGTTCTGATGGGTCACATAGTAGGGAGATGATGCTTCCTCCAAACATTTCCCCAGGTCACCCATTTCAGTGGTTCATTGTTCTTTCTCATCCTTCACCATTAGCCAGTTTTCATAAGATTTACCTAAAATCTTTTCAAGGTAATGTGAATGTCTCTGTGGAGATGTGAATCATCCTGCTTCCTAGCACAGGTTGCTCTTATGCACCTTGAAAACCAGTCACTTCTTGGCTACTACCAGAGAAACTTTTCATCTCACTCCCCTTTTTCCACTGTCCATGTGGCTCTCCCCAGCTATCTGTTGTCAAGGTTGAAATGATTGCCTTTAGGCTGTCTTTAATGAATAGAGGGGCTCAACTGGTGATCTTAGCTTTGTGTAAAATCTTGGGGGTGATCATAGTAGGTATAGTATCTAGATTTGGGGTTTAACAGTATAAGGTGAATAAGGCAGGAATTTAAATTCCCGAAGTTGGGCTTCCTATTTGTATGTTGAAAACTGCACCTCCTCCTGCCCCACCTCCTCAGGGAACTCGGGTAGTGAGACCCTTGATTGAGGATTGAAGACTTGGGTTCATAGTGGATAGGAGGCCCAGGCCCTGTCAAAGTATGGATCAGAGGCAGGGCTAAAGGACCCTATGGAATCCATCTCAACCCTGCCATCAGGCTTTGGAATTGCTGGGCTTGGTACTGGATGTGACATACACTGACTTCCTGCAGAGGACTCAGAGCAGTGAGGCCTTGATCTGAGGAGTCCAGCCTTGAGTCAATAGAGGGAGGATCCCAGGACCTGCCAGGGCTAAAGTTAAGGAACATGAGGGAGGAGGGAAGGACCTTGGACCCTAGAACAGAATCATCCCACCCAGAACAGGCTGACAACAACAGGTGATTTCTGCATCCAGGTCTCAGAGAATTGGGAGCTTTGGTATATGGCGTGGGACGTCAGATATGCAGAGGACCGGCCTAAGTCCTGCCAGAGTCACGGTGAGGGCCCCAAGGAAACACTAATGGGACTCTGGATGCCACAACAGAGGAGACCCCACCCAAGGCCTTCCCCTGCTGTAAGCCCTGGGAATCCCTAGGGTGGGATGACAACAGGCAATTTCTGCATCCAGGTCTCAGAGACTCAGGGGCTTTGGTATAGGGAGCGGAACTTAGATATGCAGAGGATATTCCCAACTCCTGCCAGAGTCAACATTAAGATGTAGCGACCCTGGATTGCATAACAGAAGGGACCCCACAGAAGCCCACCCTTGCTGTCAACCTTGGGAGTCCCCAGGGCAGGATGACCACATGCAGTGTTTCCTGACTTCGACAAATAGGTCTGAGAGATCCTGGAAACATGGTATCAGAAAAAGGGGCTCTGGCCCACAGAGGGGAGGACCCAGGTCCTGCTGGAGTCAACCGCTGAGGCAGTGGGCTTTCAGGGCTGGAGGCTAACAACCTTGCAGCGACTGCCTCCCCGAGCCCTGCCGACCCCCTGCCTGGGGATGTTCAGTCAAGCCTTTGGTCATTTTGGACGTTACAGACCCTGGCTCTTTATATATATACTAGAGGAACGGTGCACAAAAATTTGTGCACTCGGGGGAGGGGGGGGTCTCTCAGCCCGGCCTGTGCCCTCTCGCAGTCTGGGACCCCTCGGGAAATAACGACCTGCTGGCTTAGGCCTGCTCCCAGGTGGCAGAGGGCAGGCCCAATCCCTAAGTGCAGTCCCTGGTCGGAGACAGAGTAGGGCTGATTGGGGAGTTGGGGCGCCGGCCCTTGTCACACTCAAGGCAGGGTCAATGGGGAGGTTGAGGCGCCACCCCCTGTCACGCACAGAGCAGGGCCAATAAGGGGGGTGGGGGCTCCATACCCTGTCATGCACAGAGCAG
>NW_006295731.1:365199-366888 GCF_000327345.1 Myotis davidii
CTTCTTCCTTCTTTCCCTTGCGCCTCCCTGCATTGTGCCTACGTATGCAAATTAACCGCCATCTTTGTTGTCAGTTAACTGCCATCTGAGTTGGCAGTTAATTTGCATATATAGTCCTGATTAGCCAATGAAAAGGGTAGCGTCGTACACCAATTACCATTTTTCTCTTTTATTAGTGTAGAGTAGAGGCCTGGTGCACAGAATTCGTGTAAAGGTAGGCTTGGTCAGCGATCAAGGCTGATCGGGGCAGGGCAACTGGCGGGATGATCAGGGGGCTCCTGCTGGCACCTGCCTTGGCCAGCCTGTTGATGCCACTTGCTGCCCCTTCCCCCTGCTGCTGCCGGTCACATCCCTCTGTGGAGCAATCAGAGGGGCAGTCGGTTGGGAGGATCCCTGGTGGCACCTGCCTTGGCTGGCCTGGGGTCTGCTTGCTGGGTGCAGCTCCTGCATTGAGCATCTGCCTCCTGCTGGTCAATGTGCATCATAGAGACCAGTTGTTTGGTCAATTTGCATATTAGTCTTTTATTATATAAGATAAATATATGGCAAGGGTTTACCTTCATTCTTTTCCATGTGGATATTCAGTTTTTCTAACATAGTTCGTTCAAAAGACTGCCCTTTCCCCATTGAAAGGCCTTGGAAACAGAAATCATTTGACCATATATGCGAAGATTTATTTCTGGGTTCTCTATTCTATTACATTTGTTTAAATATATTTCCTTATACTAGTACCACCAGTTTGATTACTTGCAGCTTCATAATGATTTCTGAAATCAGGAAGTGTGGTGCCTCCAATTTTATTCCTTTTCAAGATTGCTTAGGCTATTTAGGGTCCCTTAAGATTCCATGTGGATTTTATGATGAATTTTCCTATTTATAAAAAATAATCATCAGGATTTTGATAGGGATTTCATTGAACCTATAGATAGCTTTGAGTGCTATTCACATATTAACAATATTACATTTTCCTATCCATGAGTGAAGAACCTCTATTTATATGTATCTTTAATTTATTTTAGCAACATTTGTACTTTTCAGTGTAAAAGTTGTTCCCCTCCTTGGCTAAGTTTATTTCTAAAGATTTTATTATTTCAATGCTGCTGTAAATGAAATTATTTCTTTTTTAATGGTATTTTATTTTATTTGTAATAAATCTTTATTGTTGACAGTATTACATATGTCCTTTTCCCCCCATTGCCCTCTCTCATCCCCCACCCAGCCTTCACCACCCTATTGTCTGTGCCTATGGGTTATGCATATATGTTTATGAGCGATCAACCAATGGACTCATATAAAATTGTTTCTTAATTTTCTTTTTATTCAATGTATATAAAAACAACTGATATTTTTGTTTATTCTTATCCAGCTCAGTGAATTTTTACATATAAATGAATCCATGTAACCAACACATCAAAATATGGAACTTTTCCATCATCCCCCCCAAATTCTCTAATGTTGCTTTCCAGTCAATATTCCCAATCACTATTGTGGAGTCTATTAACATCAGTCTCTTTCTCTCTCCCTCTCTCTCTTTCTTCTCTTTCTAAAATCAACAATCATATCCTTGAGTGAGTATTTAAAAAAAAACTTTACTGTGTGGTTGTCTATGTATGGGCATATAAATTTTTTCCAAACTTTTTGATATTATAAATAATCCTACATTGAATAATTTTTTGTAGAAGCAGGAAT
>NW_006295731.1:366912-382851 GCF_000327345.1 Myotis davidii
TGTTAGGTCAGAGTAAATGTGCATTTACATGTTCAGTTATTTCAGTAGTGTACTAAAGGTGGTTCATCCTGGCTTTCAATAATCAGTTATTACATTTACAGTAACTTTGTGAGCTAATTGTAAAATACAGACATTAGTAAAAATTAAATCCTATAAACTTACTATTAAAATAATATTAAAATTAAGATAATAAATACTCAAAACTCATCACTTCTTAATTCTTTTTAACTACCATTTTCTTTTAGCTATGTTCTTTTAGTTATTTATGTGAATTGTAATTATATGGTAATAAAACTATATAGTGTGGGGCAAAAGTAGATTTACAGTTGCTAATATGGAAAATCTCTATATGTAAAAGCTTAAGCAACTGAACGACTGAACAACTGGTCAACGGTTGCTATGATGTGCACTGACCATCAGGGGGGAAACAGTCAATGTAGGATCTGCTCCCTGTTGGTCAGTGTATTCCCGCAAGGGGAACAGTGCTTAGTTGATCAATGGGTGCTAGATGTCAGGCTCATGGCTAGCAAGTGCAGCTGCAGCGATGCTATAGTGGCAGGTGCAGTGAGGCCGGGATGAGCTGGAGCAGCACCAGCCTGGGCTCGGGCTCCTCCTCGGCCACCTTTCACTTCACGCAGTACTACATCCCTCAGGGGATGTTGGCCTGGCCTGATGGGATCAGGCCTAGACCAGCAGTCTGACATCCCCCAAGGGTCCCGGATTGCGAGAGGGCACAGGCCAGGCTGAGGGACCCCACTGGTTCACGAATCTGTGCACCAGGCCTCTAGTAATGCAATAACTAATCAACAGTGATACAACAATAGACTCTGTGTTTTGGTTACTCACAACTGTATGTCTAATTTGACCCACTGGTATAGCCATGTGCTAATGTGCATTTCTTCCCAATTTGAAATTGGCCTCAATAGGGCAATTTTCACCAAACAAATCAGCAAAGGCTGCACATAAGAATTTTTTGGTTTAGGTTTTGGAGAACCAGCTGCCAAACATTTACCAGCACACCACTATGTATTTTCAAATTCCCTTCAAAGGAATCATATCATTCTGCAGTCTTATCAGCAATGTAATAGAGTGCCTGTTTCCCCACAGCCTCACAAACAGTGTATTCTAAAACATTTGAAGTTTTTCAAACTGATAGAAATAAATTCTTAGTCGGTGTAGTTTTTATTTGCATTTCTCTTATTACAAGTAACATTGAGCATCTTTTTATATATATATAAGGGACTAGTGGCCCGTTGCATGAATATTCGTGCAATAGGCCTTCCTTCCCTTGGCTGCCAGCCCCTGTCTTCCCGCTGCTGCTGGCACCGGTTTTCCTCTGGCACCTGGGACCCAGGCCTTTGGTCTGGCCTCAGCAGCAAGGCTTGGATTCTTCGCTCCCGCTGCTCCAAGCCAGCCGCTCCTTTTTCCAGCTCCTCCAGTGGAGTCCAGGGTGGACTGGAAGTCTGGGTTGCCTCCTGCAACCCAGGCCCACAGCCCTTCCTTGAGTGGAGCCCAGAGCAGGCTGGAAGCCTGGGTTGCTCCTGGCGACCCATGCTCCCTGCAACCCAGGCCCCCAGCCACTCCTTGAGTAGAGCCCAGGCCGCCAGCCCCTCCTTGAGCGGAGTCCAGGGCTGGCGGGAAGCTTGGCAATCCAAGCTTCATGCTCACTCCAGCTCCCTGGTGCCACCACCTTCAGTTGTCTTCAGTCTTCGCTCCACGCCTGCATATGCAAATTAACCATCATCTTTGTTGAGTTAATTTGCAGAGTCACTCTGATTGGCTGGTGGGTGTAGTGGAGTGGCGGAGTGATGGAGTGAAGGTTAATTTGCATGTTTCTCTTTTATTAGTGTAGATAATTATACATATTTCGGTGAATTGTTTGTTTATATATTTTGCCCATATTTCTTAGACAATTTTGGTCTTTTTTTCCATATTTTAAAGAGTACATATCTATTTATTAGGGTGATTAGTGCTTTTTGTGATATATTACAAATGACATTTTTACTGATTTACCTTTTTGCTTTACTTATGACTTTTTGACCATGCAGATATTTTTATGTAACCAAATTTTTCAATATTTTATTGCATTGAGAGTTTCAACCATAGTTAGAAAGATTAACAATTATCTGTCATATCACTGTAATTGGGAGCAACAGATCAAACAAATTCCATTATATAGACATTAGGTACCTATTATTTGCAAAAAGTTGTGGTGAATACAAAAACAAAAAATTTTACACAACCTTCATCTCAAAAAATCCATATTTAGTGGAAAACATTGACTTATACATGATTTTTCTGAACCTGTTGTTAATTGTATCTGACCAAGCTCTGTTTAAATTAAGTATCAAGGCTAAAATAGATATATAACACTACATGGTAGTTCTATTACATTCCTTTTTAGGCTCATCTTCCCACTTATCATGATGAATATCCTATACTAGAGGCCCAGTACATGAATTTGTGCACCAGTGAGGTCCTTTGGCCTGGCCTTTGGGATTGGGCCAAAACCAGCTTTCTGACATTCCCCAAGGGGTCCTGGATTGATAGAGGGTGCAGGCCAGGTCAAGGGACCCCACCAGTGCATGATCGGGGCTGGGGAGGGACACAGGAGGTTGGCCAGCCAGGGAGGGACCACGGGAGGGCTCCAGGGCATGTCCAGCCCGTCTTGCTCAGTCCCAATCAGACAGACCCCAGCAGAAAGCTAACCTACCGGTCAGAGCATCTGCCTCCTGGTGGTCAGTGCACATCACAGCGAGCAGTTGAGTGGCCTTAGCATATCACTAGCATATTATGCTTTGATTGGTTGAACAGTCAACCGGTCACCAAACAACCAGATACTTGGCATATTAGGCTTTTATTATATAGGATAATAAAAGCCTAATATGCCAAGTGTCTGGTCATCTGGTCAACCAATCAAAGAGTAATATGCCAATGATATGCTAAGGCCACTCAACTGCTCGCTATGATGTGTACTGACTACCAGGGGGCAGACAGCCGACTGGTCAACCAGTCCCTATGATGAGGTAAGATGGGGTTGGACATACCCTGGAGCCTTCCCGCAGTCCCTCCCTGGCTGGCCAACCTTCCGCATCCCTCCCCAGCCGGTCAGCCTTGATAGGCCCTGATCAGGACTGGGCAAGATGGGGCTGGACATGCCCTGGAGCCTTCCTGTGGTCCCTCCCTTGTTCCAACTGTACACCTGTAGGGTCCCTCAGCCTGGCCTGAGCCCTCTTGCAATCAGGGACCCCTCAGGGGATGTCAGAGAGCTGGTTTAACCTGGTCCTGCAGGCCACTCCCCTCGAGAGGGCGCCAGATGCAGGACTCATGGCTGGCAAGCCTACATCTTAGTAAAAAGCACTAATTAATTGTTCATATTATAAACTTAATTATACCCTTGATAACTTATCTTCTCCCACATCCAATTTTTCAGTACTTCCTCACAATTTTATCTCCAAACTATATACTCAATCTGCCCTCTTTTCTTCATATACATTGACATTTCTTTAGGTCAATTAACCATTATATTTTTGCTTGGACTAGTGTAACAGGTTCCAACTTAGACTGTTTTTAAGCATTATTGTTCCTACATTACCCCATAAGAGGTAAACTTAATAATTTTTAATGTAAATTAAATTATATTACTCTATTGCTTGTTATTCTTAAATGAATTCCCACTGAACATGAATAAAAAGTTATAGTCTTTACCATGTCTCACAAAGGCTAAACCTATCTCTCCAGACTCACTACATACTGTTTTTTTTCACCTCATTCACTGTGCCCACCTCCACATTAGTTTCCTTTTAGTTCTTTGATTATAACAAGGCTTTTCCTATCTCAGTACCTTTGTATATCATACTCTCTTTGCTTGGAATGGCATTCTTCAAACTCCTCACAAAACCGCTCCCTCCCTATCTCTTAAGTCTGACCTTGAATACATGTCTCTAGTGAGACCTTTGTTGACCACCTTATTTAAAATAGAACTTTCCACTTCTTGATCTGCATTATTCTTCAAATCAGCCCCTTGTGCATGTTTTTCAAAGCACTAACTACAACTCTCAATTTATTTACTTGTTTGTTTTTACCTCCTTCTTCTAGTAGAATGTATGATCCATAGAATTAAGCACTATATGTCTTATTAATACATTAGGTATGAAAATATCTGTTGAATTAATTAAGTAACAAATTAATGAATGATAAAATAATTAAATATTTTTGTTTTAGGCCTTGGATTCCATGGTAAGGTTTTTGGACTTTATTTTGTAGGTAATAAAATACTATGTAATGAATATACAAAGTGGAATGAATGCTTATCGAGAGGTAAAAGTTTAATGCTGTGGAAGAATAGAGGAAGGAGTTAATTTTAGTTAGAGGAAAATTAGGAAAGGTTGATGAAGGAGATTACATTTGGACTGAACTTTCAAGGATGGGTAAAATGTTTACATGCAGAGATAAGAGGATTAAGTGGAAAGGTCCAAAGTATACTTTAATAAAGGAATACAACCCAATACACCTTAGAGAATTAGGTATGAGGCATGTTTAGTGAAAGATAAATCTGAAGAAAGTAGTTGGGAAAGATTGTGGAAAGCATTGAATGTTGAGCTGTGATATATCCTAAGCAAAGCAGGGATTATAGATTGTCAAATCTTCGTTCATGCTTCCTCCTGAAATTTCTCTTGAATCTATCCCCTCCTTCACATTCCATACGTCCTCTTCTCTGGTCCAACCTAAGTTACCCATCGCCTGGACTATTCAAACTACTTCGTAATTGGACTTTCCTCTTCTTCTCCTTCTTGTAACATTTTAAAAATATATTTTGTAATATATATATTTTATTGACTTCAAAGTGGAAGGGAGAGGGAGATAGAAACATCAATGATGAGAATCATTGATTGGATGCCTCCTGCACATCCCCTACTGGGAATTGAGCTCTTAACCAGGGCATGTGCCCTGACTGGGAATTGAACCATAACCTGGTTCATAGGTCAATGTTCAACCACTGAGCAACACCAGCCAGACCCAGCTTAATCTTTCTAATGCAGAACTCTGATCATACCATATCCTTCTTCAATAAATTTCAGTCATTCTGTGTTGGCCACAGGGTAAATCCAAATTCCACAGCGGGATAGTTGAAGCTCCACTCCCCTGCATCCCACCTCTCCTCTCACTCATACCAGGCAATTTAACATATACTTCCAGCTTCTGTAGCTTTTATACATCCCCTTCATGAATCTTACCTCCACTCACATGGTCCCCTCTGCACATCCTATAATTTTCCTCTATCGATCTCTTTGCACATAGTTGCCTCCCCTTCTAGAATTTTTCCTAATTCATTTTCTCTCCAAGTGGACATGTATGAATTATTCCCATCTCTAACATCTTTTCCATCAAGATTTTACTAGTTTTTCACTTTCCCAAGTTATTAGTAAATTCCTCTCTTCTGAATCTCCATAACATGTTACCTGTACCTCTCTCACAAATAGCATTGTATTAGCCATTGAGGATACAAAGATGAATAAGACACAACCTCACATAATTCTTTATGCTATTTATCTATATAAAACCCTAATATGCAGATCGACTTAATGATGGAACAACCTGCGAAACAACTGGTTGGTGGGGGCGGGGCCAGCGAGCAGGCAGTTCCAGGCTGCCAGCCAAGGCTGGTGCCAGCAGGGGCCCCTGATTGCCCAGCCAGTTGCCCCACAGATTGACCCTGATCACCGGCCAGGCCTAGGGACCCTACCCTATAGATTGGGAACAGTCTCTTAGGTTTAAAAATTAAAACCTGGCAAGGCTACTCTAACACTGAAAAAAACAGGATGATGTAGTGATGACATACATGGAATCTGGCTTGCATATTTTGTGGTCAGCCCTGATTCTGACACTTATAACTATGTGACAAAGTCAATTAATTAACTTCTCTCTGCTTCAGTTTTTCCACCCATAAGATGGGGAAAATGGTACTAATGCCTCAGAAGGATCATGTTATGTATTACTTTTTATAATTAGTGCAAAAAAAATGTAGCTGCCTATACAATAGCAAAATGCTTTTCACCTATGTGAAAAGTATGGTCACTAGTGAATGCAGCATCCTGGATTGTGAGAGGGATGTCCAACTGCTGATTTAGGCACATAAACGAGCAGTTGGACATCCCTCAATGGGTCCCGATTGCAAGAGGGTGCAGGCCCAGCTGAGGGATGTCCCCCGCCCCCGCCTGCATGAATTTTGTGCATTGGACATCTAGTGCTACATTATAAAGATCAAGAATGTAGGATGCTGTGTGTGTGTGATAAAGAACATTGTAGTCAGGCAACATAGTTTAGTTACTCTCTCCAAATAATGTAGAATAAACCTCCCTTTGGTCTCTATGAAAAATAGGCTACACAAATAGCTTTCATTTGAGAAACTAGTTTATATATCATTTCTTTACTGCAAATAGCACTGTGACAATATCTTTGAGATTATGTGTTCTTTATTCCCCTTTACTGGGAATTTTGTGGAAGAAAAAAGGTGGATTCATAAACACTCTTTGAATGCTTCCTATGTGTCATTTAATTCTCACAACAATACTATAAACATATCCTGTAATGTTAATTTTACATATGAGACAACTGAAGCATTAAATGAGTGGATAAGTCAAGATACAAATTCAGTCTAGGAATTGAAATTGGGATTAAAATCCATGCAGTCTGGCTCCACAGTGTTCATTATTTAACCATCATGCTATACTACATAGCTACCACTCTTTAATAGAAATTAATATATTAGTTCATTGAGAAAGGAAACTTTTTATAGCTTCTGAGAAGACTTTGTGATATTTATTCCTTTGTAAGAAAACATTGCTCTTTTATGGAAACATGGCACAATTCTTGATGCAAATATGTTTCAAAGGAAATGACCTGGCATATTCTTTCATCTAAATCCTGTGAAATTAGTAAACATACCTGCAAAGTTCAATCAACAAATCAAACAATAAATCTTAAGTACATACCATGTGGCCCAAACCTGTCAGGAATAGGAAAAAATGTGGATGCATAAAAATATGCAACAGTATCAGGAACAATGCATTGAATGGGCTAAAATATTTTTGAATGAGTGTTGTAGAGTTGGAGAAGAAACCCAAATATAAACGCTTCTGATCTTTTCCCATAACTCACACAGAGGCCCATTCTACACATTAGATCTATGAAATACACTGAATGTGACATATTCTTACTTAATCTGTGATGTCTCTTCTGGATGTCACTGGTGCTCACATAATCTGGAATACAGACTGAGGCTGTGAGCATTCCTAGAGAATCAGCATGAGATTCTGAAGACAAGAAAGACCACAGCAGTGATTGAACACCTACTGTAAAATAAGCATAGTTTATTTACTATAGAATCACACAATATGTGGTCCTCTATGAATGGCTTTATTCACTTAGGGTACTGTGTTTTTTTTTTAATTTATCTTTATTGTTGAAAGCATTACAGATGTCCCTTTTTCCCATTTACCTCTTCCACCTCACACTCACCCCCCAGGCCTTCACCATACTATTGTCTGTGTCCATGGGCTACGCATGGGCTATCATAGATGCATATAAATTCCCCAGTTAATCTCTCCCCAACTCCCCAGCCCTTCCTTCTCTAAGATTCCTCAGTCTGTTCCATGCTTCTATATCTCTGGATCTATTTTGTTCATCAGATTATTTTGTTCATTAGATTCCACATATGTGATACTTGTCTATCTCTAACTGGCTTATTTCAGCTTATTCAGGTCCCTCCAAGCTGTCTCAAAGGGTAAGAGACCCTTCTTTTTTACTGCTGCATAGTATCCCACAGTGTAAATGAACCACAGCTTTTTCTATGTACTCATTTACAGATGGGAATTTGGGCTGTTTTCAGACCCTAGCTGATGTAAATTGTGCTGCTATGAACATAGGGGTACCTATATTATTTCTGATTGATGTTTCAGGTTTCTTAGGATACATTCCCAGAAGTGGGATCATTTGATCAAATGGCAGTTCCATTTTTAACTTCTTGAGGAATCTCCATACTGTTTTACATAGTGGCTGCCCCAGACTGCATTCCCACCAGTAGTGTAGGGTTCCCTTTTCTCCACATCCATGCCAGCACTTGTCATTTGCTGATTTCTTAATGTTAGTCATTCTGATAGGTATGAGGCGATATCTCATTGTCATTTACATTTACATCTCTCTGATGATTAATGACTTTGAGCATTTTTTTTCATTTGTCTCTTAGCCATCTGCATGTCCACCTTGGATAAGTCTCCATTTAGGGTTAAATAATTTATTATTAATTTTTCTTGTTTTTTTTTGTTGTTGTTGTTGTTGTATGTTCATTTTTATTTGTTTCCAGTAGTTTTATTTGTTTATTTATTTCTTGACTTTGTTGGTAACCCATTCACTGTTTAGTAACATGCTATTTAGCCTCCATGTGTTTGAAAGTTTTTGAGTGTTTTTACTGTAGTTGATTTCTAATTTCATTCCATTGTGATCAGAGAAGATGCTTGGTATTATTTCAATCTTCTGGAAATTGTAGAGATTTTTTTGTGTCATAATGTGATCCATCTTTTAGAATTACCCACGTGCACTTGAGAAGGATGTATATTCTGCAAATTTGGGGTGACATTTTCTATAAATGTCAATTAAATTCATCTGAGGCTGTGTGTCATTTAGAGTCTCTTTTTCCTTTTTTATTTTCTGTCTGGAAGATCTATCCAGTGAAGTAAGCAGGATGTTAAAGTCCCCTACTATATTGCTGTAGATCTCTCCCTTACAGTACTTTAGAATATTTTTTTATATATTTAGGTGACCCTACATTGGGTGCATATATGTTTACCAGGGTAATATCCTCTTGTTGGATTCTTCCCTTTAGTATTATGTAGTGACCTGTGTTGCCTCTTGTGATGGCCTTCATTTTGTAGTCTATTTTGTCAGATGTAAGTATTGATACCACAGCTTTTTTTTTCATTTACATTTTCAAGAAAAATGTTTCCATCCCTGCACTCTCATCCTGTGCGAGTCTTTTGTTTCAGGTGGGACTTTTGTAGATAGCATATAATTTGTCATGTTTTTTATCCATTCAGCTACACTATGCCTTTTGATTAGAAAATTTAATCCATTTACATTTAAGGTTATTATTGATAGGTACTTATTTATTGCCATTTTAATTCTTTATGGCTAGGTTTCTCTTGCTATTTCTTCTTCTCATCTCTCTCTCTCTCTCTCTCTCTCTCTCTCTCTCTCTCTCTCTCCTCATTACAGGAGTCCTTTTAGCATTTCTTGCAGTGCTGGTTTAGTGGTGATAAACTCCTTTAGCTGTTTTGGTCTAGTAAACTTGTTATTTCACCATCTGTTTTGAATGATAGCATTGCTGGATATAGTAATCTTGATTTCAGTTCCTTGCTTTTCAATACCTCCAATATTTCAAGGCATTTCCTTCTGCTCTGTAGAGTTTCTGATGAGAAACCAGCTGACAAACTTATGGGAGCTCTTTTGTAAGTAATGAATAGCTTTACTCTTGCTGCCTTTAAGATTCTCTTTTTGTCTTTAATTTTTGAGATTTTTATTATGATGTGTCTGGGTATGGGCCTGTTTAGGTTCTTGCTTGGGACTCTTTGTGCCTCCTGAGTTTGTGTGACTTTTTTCCTTCACCAAGTTAGGGAAGTTTTCTGCCATTATTTCTTCAAACACATTCTCTATTCCTTGCTCACTTTCTTCCCCTTATTGCATACCTGTTATGTGCATATTATTATGTTTCATGTTATCTCACAGCTCCCTTAAGCTGTCCTTCTGTTTTTTACTGCTTTTTTCTTTCTGGTTCTCTGGCAGTGATTTTTTCTTACCCTTATTCTAACTCACTGATCCAATCCTCGGTTTCCTCTAATCTGCTTTGTATTCCTTCTACTGTGTTCTTTATTAGTTCTATGTCATTCTTTATAGTTATTATATCTTTTCTCATACTATTGAACATCTTTGCCATCATTATTCTGAACTCTATGTCTGATAAATTTATTTCCATTTCATTTATGTCTTTTTCTGAAACATTCTCTTGTTCTTTCATTTGTGGCTTGCTTTTTTGTCTCTCCATTTTGGCTGCCTGTTTGGGTTTGTGTCTGTGTATTAGGTAGATCTGCTATGACTCCTAATCTCTAGTGCAAGACAATGACAGATGCTGTTTGTGACTGGTTCTGAGTATCCTGTTTTGAGCTATCAGCAATCCACAGCTTGTGGCTCACCCTGCTTGGGCTGGGTGCCTTTGGACAGGACCAAGATGTGCACCTGTGTCTGCTTTTCCTAGCCCCGGGCCTGGTATTAGATCAGGCAAAGACTCAAAGCCTCCAGATATCCTCCTCTGCCTATAGTCCCATTGACACTCAAACTTGATTAGCCTCAGACTATCAACCCTAGGGTGCAGTGAGAGGTCTTCCAACAGGGTGGGGCAACTGACTTACCCCCAGGCAAAGACCACTTGGATGGAAGAGGTCCATAGGAGTAATACTTACTTCACAGACTAAGGGAATGACTCAGCACAGGAAACTGGGAAGCTGCCTCTGAGCACCAACCTCAGAGACCCAAATCCTGGCTTCTATCCACATAGTTCCAGTCCACTCTGTCCTCCATCTATCAAAGCCCAAGGTGAGTGGCTGTACATGAAATTTTGTGCATTGGCCCTTTAAGAGGGTGCCAGCATCTCTATCAGTCTCTTGCTGGCAGACCACAAACCTGCTGCTTTTCATATCCAGATTCTATGTAGGCACCTTTCTCAGTCCTGGTGCTCTGGGCTTGGTAGTCCAGCTTGTGGTTTAGACCCCAGAGTTCTTAGTGGGAAACCCCCCAGAGCTGATATTTCTCTGAGACTTCTGCTGCTGTCTGTGGGAGCCCAGCCAACACTCTCATATCTCTGCACTTCCTTTCCATCTCTATGTGGTCTCCACTTTCTGTCTCTCCAGTTAGTCTTAAGTTGACTACTCAGGGTGGCTTTTCAGTATTTCAGTTGTATTACCAGTTTGCTCCTGGGAGTGTGTCAGTGAAGCTTCCACTTACTCCATCACCATTTTTGAAACCTCTTGCTTTTGTTCTTTATTCCATGATTATGTGATCCACAGTAATAAAGGAGAAAGATGCAAATTGTCTGTACCTTTGCCACGCCCAACAGCCAATCAGGGGTGAGTATGCAAATTAACCTAACAAAGATGGCAGACTTATTTGCATACACAGGCGCCTAGCGGCCAGGGGCAGGGCAGGATGCTTGGGTCATTAATTTGCATATGCAGGCATTCTTCACAGCCCCAGCCACTCTTGGCCTCTGGGCAGCGTGGGAAGGTGGAAAGGTGGCTCTGGCATGGAGCAAAAGTGGTGCCAACAGCCAGGGGAAGGAAGGCCCATTCTTGCATGAATCTTCGTGCATCAGGATACTAGTATTACATAAATTGATTTTCAGTTGTTAAGCTAAACCTTGCATTTGTGGTATAAATCTATTTTATTTTGATGTAGAGTTACTTTTACATATGTTGCTGCATTTGGTTTGATATATTTTTGTTAAGGTTTTTTGTGTCTATAGTCATAGAGATATTGGACTAAAGTTGTTGTTGTTGTTGTTGTTGTTGTGTGTGTGTGTGTGATGACTTTAGTTAGGGTATCAGCCTAATTCTGGCCTCATAGGATGTGTTGGGATATATTCCCTCCATATCTATTTTTTAAACAGTTTATGAAGGGTTTGATTCTTTTAATATTTAATATAATTCACCAAAGAAGCTACCTGGGAATGGGCTTTTCTTTAATTCAGTTGGGCTCAGGAATATATTTTGCATGATTTTAACCTTTTAAGATGTATTGATTTGTTTTCTGGTTTACAATATAATCATTCTGGAGAATAATTCACTTATGCTTAAAAATATGCATTTTATTGTCATTAAGTGGAAAGTTCTGTATATGTCAGATAGGTTGAGTTATATGATAGCATTGTTTACAGCTTCTGTTTCCTTATGACACTCTGTCTAGTTGTTTTTTCTACTGTTAGAGAGAGCGTATTGAAAGCCCTAGGTCTAACTGAATTGTGAATTCCCTTTTCACTTCTTTCTGGTTTTGCTTTGTGTGTTTTGTGGCTCTATTGTTAGATGCATGTATACATTATTATAACTCCCTAGTGTATTTCATTATTATAAAATATTCTTCTTGTCTCTTTTTCTGTCCAACCTCCGCCAACATTTCTGACAAACACCGATTTGTTCTTTATCTGAGTAAGGATTTTTGTTTGTTTGTTTTTGTAAGGTTCCATGTATGTGAGATCATAATGTTATTTGTCTTTCTCTGTCTGACTTATTTCCCTTTATACTTAGAATAATGCCTTTAAGGTCCATTCATATTGTTGCAATAGTGGGATTTCCTTCTTTATCATGGTTAAATAATATCTATCTATATATATCTATATATCTATCTATATATATATAAGAGAGAATCATGGATCAGCTGTCATGCCTCCTACTGGGGATTGAGCCTGAAACTCAGGCATGTGCCCTTACCAGGAATCAAATCATCAACATCCAGGTGCATGGGATGATGCTCAACCAACTGAGACACATTTGCCAGGGCTATTTTTTAAAATATTTTTTTAATATATTTTATTGATTTTTTACAGAGAGGAAGGGAGAGGGATAGAGAGTTAAAAACATCGATAAGAAACATCGATCAGCTGCCTCCTGCACATCTCCCATTGGGGATATGCCCACAACCAAGGTACATGCCCTTGACCGGAATCGAACCCGGGACCCTTCAGTCCGCAGGCATTTTTAGTTTTTTTAATCCGTTCATTCATCAATTTAGGTTGTTTCTGTGTCTTGGCTAATGTAAATAATGATGCAATGAACACGGGTGGAAATATCTTTTTGAGTTAGTGTTTTCATTTCCTTTAGATAAATACCCAGAAGTGATATTAGATCATACTATAGTTTTATTTTTAATTTTCTGAAGAAACTTTATGCTGTTTTCTAAAGTGGCTGCATCAATTTTAGTTGTGAGGTGATATCTTATTGTGGTTTTGATTTACATTTCCCTGATGTTTAGTGATATTGAGCACCTTTTTTACATAGTGGACAGTTTTATTAACTGATTTTTTGTCCTATGTAGTGTTTTTTTTTTTTTCATTTTTGTTCATGTTTCCAAACATGACTGCAACCTTGAGTTAATGGAGCTATTGGACCTTCTCATTCACCCACTTCCAAGACGATTATCACTTCCATTGACAACAATGCAAGGCATAAATTTTGCTGATGTTCACCTTTACAATTCATGTGAACCCCCATTGATAGTAGCAGAGAAGTTTCAATTCTCATAGCTTGCCATCCCCTGACAGAATCTCTGCCTTGGCTCTGTGGAGTGGGCAAGGAGAGAGAAAAGGTGGTGAGAGAAACTAATTTGTACCATTTTGTAATCTGGTATTTGAGGTCACATGATTCACACATCTTCAAGGCACTATTTTTTTTTTGGGGGGGGGCTAGAGAATGGACCCACTTTAATGTTTATTTCTGTAAATAAACATTTAAAAACTTAATAATATTTAGTTAGGAAAAAAGACACATAAATAAAAAATATTGTAAGTTTATTGAAATGGAGAGAGGGAGGAGGGCAAATAAGAAAGTTAGCACTACATGTTCCTGATGCAGAAGGAATCCCATTGTGAGTTTTTGTAAAGCTAATAATATTCACTACTTAATAATACATGAAAGGTGGGCACAATGGGAAAGAGAAATTTGCATTGATTGTATTGCATCTAGTTGGATGTCCTGAAAACTGTGAGCTTGGAATCTAACCTTTGAAAGCAGAAAGAATTGAGTTATGGCAAAAGAGTGATAATATGCCCAATGAGTAAATGAATTAATCTTTATTAGAGGTCTAGTTATCTCTAGATACAGACTACATTTCTATAGGTCCATGAGATTTTCAAATGATTTGAAGTTTAACAGATAATATAAGGAGGATAATTATATTCTCTCCACTTATATTTTCTGAAATATATTATAGTTGATTATTATCAGTGAAGTTGAGCATATGGTCCTAAAATTGCTTTAAATGATTTTATATATTTTCTGTTTTACTATTATCCATCTGATGCTTTGAATGATGCAGCATATGGCAGTTAATTTTCTCCTTCAGTTTCTTGTGCACAATATTAAAATAATTCAGAGCAGTGCATATTTCAGCTGTCTTTTATGGATGAATTATACCTCCTGCAGTCTGTACATGGAGACATAGAATAGGCCATGAGACAAATTTCAGCATAAATGTTATTTTACTTGCTGGGAAGGATTTAGGGAATGTATTTAAAATTATGTGAGCTTTAAATACAAATCAAATGCTAAAATGCATCTTTAATTATGGCATGTACAGTAAATTCAAACAAAAGAGATGAATAGTCAATATGGTACATTTTTAATATGAAGGGACTTGTTGGCTGTTTCAAATGACATTTAAGTATTTTAAAAAGACATTCACTACAATTATTGAGTCTTAAGATAAAAAGGTCCATTTAAGATAATTTATAAACATCTCATTTATTGGAAAATCTACTGTATCACTTGATTCAGTTATCTATTGCTGTCTATCCAACCCTCCCAAATTCTAGTGACTTAAAACAACCAGCATATTATTTTGCTCATGATTCTGTAGGTTACAAATTTGGTCCAGGCTTAACTATGCAGTTCTACTGGTTTCACCTCGGTTAACTCACATGTGACTGCAGTCATCTGGTAGCTTTACCATCTATCAATGTGCTAATACAGCCTCACTTATAGGTCCAGTGGCTATTACTGGCTGTTGGCTACACCTGTCTCCAGGTGTTCTCTCATTCTCAAAGTTAGTTGAAACTCCAAATGGCGGTGACCATATTTCAAGACAGGACAAGTTTCAATGTGTACACACTTTTCCAGTCTCTATATCTGTCATGTTTGTCAATGTCCCATTGCAAAAAAAGTCACATGACCAAGCCTAGCATCAAGGGGTGAAGAAATAGACTTTATCTCTTAATGAGAGAGTGGTAAAGTCACATCGTTCACAAACAAGGATGTATCAAATTTGTGACTATCAAGTAATCTATCAAACTCTGTCATTATGGCTGTATATCATTTGCCTTATCATCTCCAATGGAGAATATTTTAGTAACTTTCAAAATAACTTCTTTTATTGTAGTTCAGCTCTGACTTCCTATAACTTCATTCATTAGTGACAGTTTTTCAGTCATGTTTACAGATATCAAACCAGTAAGCAAGCAATCACCTAAAATGTTAAATAGCATAGACAAATATAGTGAATAGAACAAATGTGACTCTTGCTGTCATGAAAATCATATTTACTGTAGGTAGGCAGACAACAAACAAATGTATTTTGAGAAAATTAAGCCTTGAAGTAGTCAGGAAAACTATGAAAGCATGTAACAGGACTATCCAAACTAGTCTGTGGGAGAGGGAGTTAGGGGCAGTTTACTTGAAGAATTGATATAAGGATTAGACAAGTGAAGAGTGGGAGTAAGGAGCATTTTACGCAAAGTAGACAGCATATGTGAGGGCCCCGATACAGAAAATTTTTTACTTGTTCCAAGCCAGTATATTTGGAGCAAAGTAGAAAGTGTTATAAAGTAGTTTTGGAGAAGTAGATAGCAGACAGGTTGTATAGGGCCTTATGAAGTTTTTTCATTTTATTTCTTAAAGTCAGACAGAATAATCAAATCCTTCCTTTATGTAATAAGCAGTTTAGGATGGTGGTTAAGCTACATCAAAATAAAAAGCTTCTGCTCAGCAAAAGAAACCATCAACAAAACAACAAGAAAACCCACTGCATTGGAGAACATATTTGCCAATGTTATCACCGATAAGGGTTTAACATCCAACATTTATAGGGAACTCATACAACTTAACAAAAGGAAGATAAACAATC
>NW_006295731.1:383068-384141 GCF_000327345.1 Myotis davidii
ACCATTTGCAACAGCATGGATGGAACTGGAGAGCATTATGCTAAGTGAAATAAGCCAGTCAATGAAAGAAAAATACCACATGATCTCACTCATTTATGGATAATTAAGACCATTATAAACTGATGAGCAAAAATAGATACAGAGGCAGAGCAACACTGAACAGACTGTCAAACTACAGCGGGGAGGCCTGGGAGGGTTGTGAGGGTGGGTAAGAGATCAACCTAAGGACTTGTATGCATGCATATAAGCATAACCAATGGACACCAGACACTGGGGAGGTATGGGAGGCTAGAGGAAGGCCAAGGGGAGAAAAAAAAGGAGACATATATAATACTCTTTGTAATACTTTAAGCAATAAAACAATAAAAAAAGATTTTAGGCTCTGGAGGTAGACTGTCTAGATAAGAATCCATATTCTACCATTTACTCTGATATTAGACCCATTTCTTCATCTATAAAATGGAGATTAAAATAGCTACCTTATGAGTTGTTATGTGAATTAAGTAGAATAATTTACATAAAGAGCTTAATATAATCTCTGACACAATAAATGAGGAATAAATGGTAGTTATCATCATTATCATCATCATCATCATCATCATCACCATCACCACTCCTTTCATTTGTCCCTTCACCATATTAGGTCATTATCTATGAAGTAAATTCTAAATATAAAGCTTTTACTGGGCTTCCTCTTTTAACTATCCTGCCGTGTGTGTGTGTGTGTGTGTGTGTGTCTGTGTGTTTGTGTTTATCTCTAATCAGTCATGCCCCAAAGTTAATAACAATGACTGGAATGTCTTTCTCTATAATATGGCAGTTATACTTTTCTCTGGACAACAGGGATTGGTGTTTTTCAATGATCTCTATCTGTTATAATATATGTTATTATTCTTAAAACAATAAGTTTATAGAATTAATAGAAACCTTAACCTTCTTCTATCTCTTTCTCATCTCAATAACCTTTTTGTGGTAGACAGAGAAATGTACTGCCCAGACTGCCACTCTCACCTGCTTCACGGTTTGTATCAACCATACAAAAAATATTTTCTATGGGTATACCCTTCCTATCC
>NW_006295731.1:384227-391239 GCF_000327345.1 Myotis davidii
AGACGAGTATAAACCAGCTGATAAACCATATTTACTCCAGAGTTCCTGAGGGGTTGGCCTGCATGGAAGTTTTTCTCAACATGCATTATCCTGCTTTCTCCCCCTCCCTTCAATAAATGTTGATCTGTAATAAACACCCAGAATGCCTTAATAAACTCAATCTCAATATCTACTTTAAGATAACTAGCCTGTAACATCTCTTCACTACAGTAGCTCACATATATTTTGAAAACTGGACCTAGAATTCTCTCTCTCTCTCTCTCTCTCTCTAATTAAATTGTTTTCTTTTTCACTGATTCAGTTTTCCATTTCTTTAATTATTTTTATTGCTTTTCTATGTCCACAGAAAAGATGTGGACTCCTCCTGGTTTCCAAAGTCTGTGAGACTTGTCTGGTTTTATATTGACATATATATCTATATCAGGAATGACTTATGAGTCTGAGAATGGCACCATTATACAAACCAACAGCTTTTATATTGCAACTCAATTCCAAAAGATAGGATCTGAGAACTCTGAAATTGTCATTGATACAGAGCAGAGGGAAAGGCAGGGAATAGGCAGTATCAGGAAGATGAGCAGATAATTCACTGGGGTTCACCACGCTGAGTGTCTTCCACCTCAGTTAGCTTGGCCAATTTCAACTCCGTCATATCTCATGTTCTATATTGTCACCTGGATCTCCCTCAGTATAATCCTTTCTTAGTGCCACTTATTAAAAATGCTGACTTTCAAAGAGCTCTATAAATTTCTTTAAACATCCCCTGACTCAATAAAAGAGGATGGAATTGAACACTAAGGCTATATTTCATTGATTAACTCCCAAGAGTGTTCAGATAATATATTAAATAAATCTTTCTGTTCCATCCAGGTCATTTCACTAGCTTTAATATTATTTATAGCCCTCATCATATAATACCTGATTCTTACCCTGAAGTTATCAGGATGTTTCCTTTTGTTGTTTCAAACTCAAATAATCTTTCAAAATAAAAATAGCTGATGCCTCTAATATTGATAGTGGGGGGAAATGCTCCCCTAATTGCTTGTAAACTGTTTCTCAAAATAGGATTACTTCTGATGTTTAGATAAGATACTTTTAAAATTTATGGTGTTGTCCCAGGGCATACTAAGGGTGTCAAAGATTCTGAGAAGTAGTGTGTACCAAAGGATAAAAAGTATAGAAAGTTATACCATTTTATACATTAAAAAGTTATACATTTTATCCTAGAAGAACAAAGTAGTACCTGCATTCTAAAAATCTTCATGCTACACTTTCATCTACACACATGAACACACACACACACACACACACACCACCTCGATATTGAATTTCAGCCTCCAGCAAGTCAGACTTTTTCCATTAGTTTGGTTTGGGATCATTTCTGAGCTAAAGGCATTTATTGACATGCTATCCAGTTTCTTGCCATAAGTAGTGGTAGAGATGGACTACAATTTTCTTCTTCTGATAACTAGCCTAATGTTCTTTCTACAACCCCATGCTAATTATGAAGAGAAGTGAGGAAGTTGCCTTAGAGAACATTTCCTCAAAGTTTCTGAATATGCTTATCATTAGAAATATTTTAACATCACTTATGCAAATGAATGGAATAGAATCAATGACTTTTCCAAGAACAAAATCATTAGTACCCAGTTATCACTGCTTCCTTATTTCTTTATGATGGATGTATAAGAGGCCTTTGACTTTAAGAACTTCAGATGTTCTATTCTTTATAAGAACAAGTTTATTATATTCACGAAATTCTTTTTTTGTTTAATTCTAGACATTTCTGTGGACAACTCTCCAACCGAACTCCTTTCATTTCCCTCATACGCAAAAAGAATTCTACTTAAAAGATAAAAAAAAAAATCATGTTTCCATTCACTTAAAAAATGTTGATAAGATACATAAAGTAGCATGTTTAGTAAATGTTAAATATGCAAGAATTTAGCTCTATAAAATGCATATAACTTCTCGTCTACAAATAAGAGTATCTATAATGCAGCAAGAAAGTGATAAAGATTATGAATTCTTCCTAATTGCCTACCTCACACTCCCTTAATATGCAGTGAAAAATGTCATCTCTCCTGAGATGGTGGGGAAAATGTAAATGAGAAGAAATCCGTTAGAGACAAAATCTTTGCTGATGGACCTCAGAGGGAAGAGGGAGGGGGACGTAAAGAGATTAACCAAAGAACTTATATGCATACTAGATGCCCAGTGCATGAAATTCGTACACTCTGGGTGGGAGGGTCCCTTAGCCCAGATTGCAAGAGGGCTCAGGCCAGGCTGAGGGACCCACACGATTGGGCCGGGGAGGGACATGGGAGGTTGGCCAGCCAGGGAGGGACCACAGGAGAGCTCAAGGGCGTGCCTGACCCATCTTGCTTAGTCCCAATTGGCCAGACCCCAGCAGCAAGCTAACCTATTGGTCAGAGTGTCTGCCCCCTGGTGGTCAGTGCACATCATAGTGAGCAGTTGAGTGGCCTTAGCATATCATTAGCAATTACACTTTGACTGATTGAATGGCTGACCAGATGACTGGACACTTAGCATTTTAGGCTTTTATTATATAGGATATGCATAGTTCATAGACACAGACAAATGATGATGAAGGCCTTGGGTTGGGAGGGAACCCAGTGGATGGGAGCAATGAGGGAAAATGGGGGACATCTGTAATACTCTGAGCAATAAAGATACATTTCAAAAAAGATATTTTGTTGATTTTTCAGAGAGAGAGAGAGAAACATCTATGCAAGGGTAAAACATCAATCTGCTGCCTCCTGCACATTCCCCTACAGGGAGTTGAGCCCCCAACCCCAGCATGTGTCCTGATCAGCAATCAAACCGGCAAACGTTTGGTGCATGGGATGGTGCCCAACCAACAGAACCACAAATCTTTGATCTCCCATTTATCATTCTGAATGGCAGCAATCAATTCATATGTGTTTTTTCTCACAGTAACATGACAGATAAAGGGTAGGAAGTAGAGTCCAGCTTTTCCTTAGCTGTAATACTAAACTCAGGGCAAGCTCATAGTTGGGACTCCATAAATATTTGTTAAGTGGCATTCTTAAACCTGTGGCAAACATTTTGTGGTAAACAAGGCCACTTCCATTATCCCCAACATTTACACCTTGAGGCAGAGATAGTGTAATTGCTCATCAAACTTGTTGCTCTCAGAAAATAGATAGAATACACTTCACAGCCTTCCTTAACTTAGATGTGGCCATTTGAATTGTCAGGCAGTGGCATGTGAATGGAAATGATGTAAGTTACATCCAGGTCTGACACATAAAAACTTACCAACCTATTCTGTCTACTCTCTCAATCCCCCCATCTGCTGGCTATATGTTGAATCCCAAAGTAAATTTAGAAACCACACATTGTAAGTCAGAGAGCCTGGGTCTCTGAATAAGTGAGAAATAAATTTCTATTGTGTCAAGACATTGAGGTTTCTTGTTTTGTCTCCTGCTACAGCTAATGTTACTGCAAGTGACACATGTCTATAATACTTAATGTCAAAAGAGTATTGTTTAATGTCTGAAAAATTTTTAATTAGGGTTTATATGATTTGTTGGAATTCTACTGAATTTAAAATCTGTTCTGTTAAGTTTAAATCAGGTGAACTATTCTTTGTACTTTAATTGGTTTTATTTAAAAATTTTATAGTATCAGAAAGCTTTGATATCTAGAAAATTGTTTTCTGAAAATTTCAGAGTAGGAAAAAATAGCCTTGACACCTTAAGATGCAGTTTTAACCAGGGTACCTAGTACAGTGATGGCGAACCTATGACACGCGTGTCAGAAGTGACACGCAAACTCATTTTTTTGGTTGATTTTCCTTTGTTAAATGGCATTTAAATATATACAATAAATATCAAAAATATAAGTTTTTTTTTACTGTGGTTGTAAATATCAAAAAATTTCTATATATGACACAGCACCAGAGTTAAGGTAGGGTTTTTCAAAATGCTGATACGCCGAGCTCAAAAGGTTCAACATCACTGCCCTAGTACATTCCTAGACTACTTGTGGCATAGCTTAGTGAATACGTGTTCTTTAGATATAGTGTGAAAAGATTTCTGACTCAACATGAGCTTCCTTAGAGAAGAAATAAACATACTGGGATGGTTGCAAAGATAGAAAAAGGAATAATAGAAAAGCATGGCCCAGAGAATTGTGAGGGACTGTGTGATTTACTAGTAGGAGCTTCTTTTTGATTACTTGGCAGAGACCTTGAAGCAAAGACCCATCTATATATCAGACCACAAATGGGCATGCTGGGATTAACAGCAGGCAAACCAATAGGAAACTTACTAAACAACTATCATTGGCAAAAGACAAAGTAACTAAAAGAAATTTTAACTCCTCAACTACTTACAGTGTGTTGAGCCAATGGATAAGGCTTTATATTTATTTATTTATTGGCATTTATGTTTTTGTATTTATTGTCTAAAATTTTACATATGTCTCCTTTTCCCCAGTTGACCCTCCCCCCAGCCATGCCCACCCAGCAAGCCACTACTGCCCCATTGTCCATGTCCATTGATTATACTAATATGCATGCATGCAAGTCCTTTGGTTGCTCTCTAGCACCCCCTCTCCTACCATTTGTCTCTGGATCTATTCTTGTTCATCAAATTATATTCATCATTAGAGGCCTGGTGCACACAAATTTGTTTCTTGATGAGGTGAATTTTATCCTGTTTTGCCAATGTGTTCGAGAGTGAGCCACATAACCAGATACCCAGAGAGGAGAATCCATCCATGCAAGGGTCAATAACACTCCAGACAAATTAATCACCAACAAATTAACAAACATCAAGTACTTATGAAGGTGTGGGAAAAAAGGAACCATCATGTACTGCTGCTGAGAATGTAATCTTGTGCAGCCACTGTGGAGAACATTATGCAGTTTCCAGAAAAAACTAAAACTGGAACTCCCATTTGACCAAGTGATCCCACTTCTAGGAATATATCTCAAGAAACTAGAAACACCAATCAGACAGGCTATATGGGCCACTATGTTCATAGCAGCACAATTCACCATACCTAAGATTTGGAAACAGCCTAAGTTCCCATCAGCAGATGAGTGGATTAAAAAGCTGTGGTACATCTACACAATGGAATACTGTGCTGCGGTAAAAATGAAGGAATACTTACCATTTGCAACAGCAGGGATGGAACTGGAGAGCATTATGCTAAGTGAAATAAGCCAGTAAGAGAAAGATAAAGATCACATGATCTCACTCATTTGTGGAATATAATGAACAAAATAAACTGATGAACAAAAACAGATCCAGAGACAGAGAAGCATAGATCAGACCATAAAACCTTAGAGGGAAGGTAGCGGAGGGGGGGGCTGAGGGGGAAAGATCAACCAAAGGACTTGTATGCATGCATATAAGCCTAACCAATGGATACAGACAACAGGGGGGTGAGGGCATGAGTGGGTGGGTTGGGGGTAATCGGGGGATAAGGACACATATGTAATACCTTAATTAATAAAGAAATTAAAAAAATAAAAACACAAAAATAGAATTAAAAATAAAATAAACTAGAATGATGAAAAAATAATGCAAAATGAAATAGAAAATGAAACAAATGAAAAAGGAAAATAAAGAAAAAAGAAAGAAAATGATAACAAAATAAAATAAAATGAAAAAAAGTGAAGTGTCAGTCCTTTGACTGGTTTAAGATCCCACTCTTCCGTATTGTCTGTGGATTCTCAGTTTCCTGTTGCTGGAACTGAAGGGCTCTCTTTAGGCCAGTCCCTGTGGACTCTCAGGGAGTATTCAGATTTTTTTTGTATCCTTCGTGCCACTCAAGGTATAGTCTGGGTGTGGCTGTTTCAGTTGCCTGGAGACTACAGGGAGGGGCTAGCTCTTCAGGATAAAATGGCTGCCTAGGTCCCGCAAGTCAGGTATGACTCAGTGCCGGACTAGTGGCCACCTCTCCCCTCTCCTCTCCTCACCCCAGCCTCTCACCAGACTCCACAAGTCCACACCTCCACCTGCACCTCAGCCACGGGTGAGTGTCTGTATTTGAATGGTCCTACGAACTAGGTTCAGTAAACAAAAGCACAGAATGAAAACGGGAAAGAGCTGTGACACTGCGATCCCCTCTTTCCCCTGCACAGCGTGGCCTAGGCAGCCATCCAGAATGCCCCATCTGGGCTCAGTCTCTCATGACTTTGGACCCAGATCTAGAATCCTCTGCCACCAGCAGTACTGCGGACCTCCTTTCCACAGTCAGATTCTATTCCTGTCCCAAGGGACGCAGCCTCGGTGCTGTGCGGTTTCCCTCTGGCCCTCTGGGCTTGAAGGTCTCACAGTTCTCTCTAGCCCACATCCCTGATTTTATCATTCTCCAGGTGTACTCTGCCCTTCCCAGCTGTGAATTGTCTCACCAGCTGTGTCTACTTCACCAACTTGAGGTGGATGGTATTTGATTTATTTGCTCATTCTATCTGCTCTGGGACAAGCCTCGGGACATGCCTCGGGACACGTCCATCTATTCAGCTGCCCCTTTTCTCTGTCTCTGTTTGAATTTTTTTGATTGTTTCTATTGTAGTTGATTTCTAATATGCCATTGTGGACTGAGAAGATGCTTGATATGATTTCAATCTTCTTGAATTTGGAGAGACTTCGCCTGTGACCAAAATGTGGTCTATCTTTGAAAATTTCCCATGTGCACTTGAGAAGGATGTATATTATGCAGCTTTGGGATGAAATGTTCTGAAGATGTCAATTAAGCCCATCTGATCTAGTGAGTCATTTAGGATTTCTGTTTCTTTGTCTAGAGCAGTGGTTCGCAACTTTCTGGCCCTTTAAATACAGTTCCTTATGTTGTTACCCAACCATAAAATTATTTTCATTGCTACTTCATAACTGTAATGTTGCTATTGTTGTGAATCATAAGGTAAATATCTGATATGCAGGATGGTCTTAGGCGACCCCTGTGAAAGGGTCGTTCGACCGCCAAAAGGGTCGCGACCCACAGGTTGAGAACT
>NW_006295731.1:391564-393451 GCF_000327345.1 Myotis davidii
TGATAGAGTATTCTTGGATTTAGTCCCTTGCTTTGCATCATTTTGTATACTTGTTTCCATTCCTTTCTGGCCTGATGTGTTTCTGTTGAGAAATAATTTGATAATTTAATGGGAGCTCCCATTAATAGGTATCTTTCTGCCTCTCTTGCAGCTTTAAGATTCTCTTTCTCATTAACATTTGTCATTGTAATTATACAATGTGTTGGTGTGGGTCTTTTTGGGTTCATCTTGTTTGGAACTCTCTGTGGTGGTATGACTTTTTCCTTCCCCAAATAGAGGAAGTTTACTAACACTATTTCTTCAAATAGGTTTTCTAACCCTTGCTCCTCTTTCATCATTGTGAAACCCCTATTATACATATGTTACTTTGTTTCATGTTGTCCCAATGCTCCCTCAGTCTCTCCTCCTGTGTTTTGATTTTTTTCCCTCAATTGCACTACTGATTGGGTGTGTTTTGCTTCCCTGTGTTCTAATTTGCTAATTTGGTCACCTGTTTCTCCTCACCTACTGTTGAAAGCTTCCATTTTTTTTTTTTTGTAGCTATATCACTATTTCCTCCAGATCCTTACATAGGTTGTTGATTTTCTCAACCATCCAGTTTATGAACTGTATTACCCTTATTCTGAATTCTTTTTCTGACATATGCCTCTGTTTTATTTAGTTCCTTATCTGGCATTTTCTCCCTTTTTTTGTCTTTGGGATTATTCCATTGTCTCCCCCTTTTTGCTCTCACCAAGGGATCTAAGTGCTGAGTTGCATGGGGTCTGTGGCTGCAATGGTGGGCTTGGTAGTGGGTTGCTTGGTCATGGACAGTGTCTGCTTCCTTCGGCAGTCACAGGCAGCGGCTGCTTGTGGGGCGGCTGCTCCTCACATGTTCACGGGTGGCGGCTGCTCATTGGGGGTTGTGGGGTGGCTGCTGCTCCCATGGTCTTGGGGCAGCTGCTCCTAGTGCAGTCACAGGTGGTGGCTGTTTTTCTGGTGGTCACAGGCAGCGGCTGCTAGTGTGGCTTCTGGAGCAGTCGTGGTGCCTATGGCTGCTATGTAAGGCTTGGCTGTTCTTGTGCATGGTTGAGTAGCCTGGGGCTGCTGCCTAAGGCTCGGTTGTTTCTGTAGTAGGTCACAGAGCCTGGGGCTGCTGTGTAAGGCTAGGCTGCATGCATGCTCTTTCATGGAGCCTGGGGTTGCTATGTAAGGCTTGGCTGTTTGTACACGCAGTCACAATGCCCAGGGCTGCTGAGTAAGGCTCGGCTGTTCGTGAGTGTGTGAGTGCATGGTCGCTATGCTAGGGGCTAAGGCATCTGACTGGGGGTAGGGGAGTGCTCTCTGAAACTAACAGGAGCCCTCAGTTGGGGAGGCTGGAGTCTCAGTGTTCATGATTTGGCAGCCCAGGGAGCATATCCTTGGCCAGAGTTGCTGTAGGGTCTCGGGTGATGTCTGAGAGCACCCTGAGTGGAAGTGAGGCTGGGCTCACATTAGTTCACAGTAGCTCACAATAGCACAGTAGCTTTCCCCTTCAAGATGTCATGACCTCTGTGGGAGAACCAGCACTCCAGGAGAGATTATAAGCAAAATAAAAATGAACAAAAATAATAACCTTTTCTAGAAAATAATAACCTTTTCAAGAAAATAGTAATAACCAAGCCATTCACTAACATATATACCTCAAATTTAAACAATGTTGAGATTGTTATTATTACTTACTGTTTGTGTATTATAATGTCTGTCAAGAGTGATTACTATACAAGATGGCAGCTAGTAGGATGGCTAGGGTAGCAGAGGCTGCCCGGCTATGCGAGGCCAGTCTTCCAGCCCCCAAAGGTCCTGCAGATCTAGCTGTCAAACACACACACACACACACACACACACACACACACACACACACACACA
>NW_006295731.1:399654-418162 GCF_000327345.1 Myotis davidii
CATTAAACATTAATAATGTGTGGCAAGCAAAATAAAAATGAAAAAAAATAATAACCTTTTCTAGAAAATAATAACCTTTTCAAGAAAATAGTAATAACCAAGCCATTCACTAACATATATACCTCAAATTTAAACAATGTTGAGATTGTTATTATTACTTACTGTTTGTGTATTATAATGTCTGTCAAGAGTGATTACTATACAAGATGGCAGCTAGTAGGATGGCTAGGGTAGCAGAGGCTGCCCGGCTATGCGAGGCCAGTCTTCCAGCCCCCAAAGGTCCTGCAGATCTAGCTGTCAAACACACACACACACACACACACACACACACACACACACACACACACAAAATCTTACTTGCCTTTCTCTGACTGGTTTATTTCACTTACCATAATGTTCTCCAGGTTATCCATTCTGTCATAAAGGGTAAATTTTTCTTTTTCTTTTTCTTTTTTTTTTTACAGCAGAGTAGTATTCCATATTCACTAACATATATACCTCAAATTTAAACAATGTTGAGATTGTTATTATTACTTACTGTTTGTGTATTATAATGTCTATCAAGAGTGATTACTATATAAGATGGCGGCCAGTAGGATGGCTAGTGTAGCAGAGGCTGCCCGGCTATGGGAGGCCGATCTTCCAGCCCCCAGAGGTCTTGCAGATCTAGCTGTCACACACACACACACACACACACACACACACACACACACACACCATGTCCATACATTCCCCTTTTCCTCCCTCTCTCACTCATACTCTCTCCCTCCTTGCCATCCTGGTGGCTGCCATCTTGGAATGCCCCATCAGATGTGTCCAGAGAAATATTTTTGATGAGTAGGACCTTGAATGCTTCCTAGGTTGTTTGTGGAGGGCACTGGGAATCAGGAGCCTTGCAACACTGAAAGTTCCTGGCTCACTGCCATACTACTGGCCGCCATCTTGTATAGTAATCACTCTTGATAGACATTATAATACACAAACAGTAAGTAATAATAACAATCTCAAGATTGTTTAAATTTGAGGTATATATGTTAGTGAATGGCTTGGTTATTACTATTTTCTTGAAAAGGTTATTATTTTCTAGAAAAGGTTATTATTTTTTTTCATTTTTATTTTGCTTGCCACACATTATTAATGTTTAATGAAAAGATTTCAGCTCCTTTATAGACATCAAAATCATTTGAAATAATTTGCTAACTAAATATTACAGAAACAAATACAAACAATAAATGAGAATAAGAAGGGAAATGATGAGATAGCAAAAATTTCTGTACTATCTTTTTACATTTTATTATTATTATTTTATATCTTTTTGGTATCCTCTTTTCTCAAGCACAAGAGCACACCTTCCCGTGCATTCTTTTACATAATAAAAACATGCATTTTTATTTTTAAAATTTGATTTTATTTTTTCAATCACCTTTTATCACCTTTATACCCCCTGCCACCTTCACCCATCCTCCTCCTCTCTACAATCACCACACTATTGTCTATGCCCATGAGTTCTCTCTCTCTCTCTCTCTCTCTCTCTCTATCTCTCTCTCTCTCTCCCCCTCTCTCTCTCTCTCTCTCTCTGTGCTTTTGTTCAATCCTTCCATCACTCAATTCTTCTCCCCACTCCCCCAGGACTGTCTTCCCACTCTCTATTTATGAGTCTGTCTCTATTTTGCTGGTAGTTCAATTTGTTTATTAAATGCAACATATCATTGAAATCATATGATACTTGCCTTTCTCTGACTGGTTTATTTCACTTACCATAATGTTCTCCAGGTTATCCATGCTGTCATAAAGGGTAAATTTTTATTTTTCTTTTTCTTTTTCTCTTTCTTCTTTTTCTTTTTCTTTTTCTTCTTTTTCTTTTTCTTTTTCTTTTTCTCTTCCTTCCTTCCTTCCTTCCTTCTCCTTCCTTCCTTCCTTCCTTCCTTCCTTCCTTCCTTCCTTCCTTCCTTTCTTCCTTTCTTTCTTTCTTTTTTTTTACAGCAGAGTAGTATTCCATTGTGTAAATATATAACAGATTTTTTTATCCATTCATCTACTGATGGACACATGGACTGCTTCCAAATATTTGCTATCCTACATAATAAAAGCCTAATATGCTAAGTGTCCGACCGTTCATTGGACTGTTTGACCAATTGCTATGATGTGCACTGACTACTAGGGCGCAGACACTCTGACCATTAGGTTAGCTTGCTGCTGGGGTCCAGCCAACTGGAACTGGGCAAGATGGGCCAGAAACGCCCTGGAGCCCTCCTGTGGTCCCTCCCCACTCTAATCATGCACCAGTGGTGTCCCTCTGCCTGGCCTGAGGGTATTGGGCTGAAACCAGCTCTCTGACATTCACTGAGGGGTCCCAGATTGCGAGAGGGTTCAGGCCAGGCCAAGGGACCACACCAGTGCACAAAACTGTGCACCAGGCCTCTAATTGTAAATAACAGTGTAATGAACATAGGGCTGCATAGGTTCTTTCAAATTAGAATTTTGGGTTTCTTCAGATATATTCACAGAAGTGAAATGACTGGGTCATAAAGCAGTTCCATTTTTAATTTTTTGAGGTATCTCCATACTACTTTTCACAGTGGCTGTATCAATCTGCATTCCCACCATCAGTGCACAAGGGTTCCTTTTTCTTCACATCTTCACCAGCACTTGTTATTTGTTGATTTATTGCTGATAGCCATTCTGGCAGGTTGGAGGTGATATCTAATTGTGGATTTAATTTGCATCTCTCTGGTGATTAGTGACCTTGAACATTTTTTCATAGATCAATTGGCCATCTGTATGTCCTTTTTGGAGAAATGTCTATTTGAAATTAGCCCTTTATCAGATGTATCATTGGCAAATATGTTCTCCCATTCAGTGATTTGTCTTTTCATTTTGTTGATTTTTTGTTGTTGTTTTGTTTGTTTGTTTTTTGTTTTGCTTTTTGCTGTGCAAAAACCCTTTAATTTGATGTAGTCCCATTTGTTTATTTTCTACTTGTTTTATTTGAATGCTAACTGCTGAATAAGAAGTAGGAAGAGTAGCCTTTCTCCCAAACCTGCAACACAAAAGGTTCTATTTGGAAATTCATATAGTTTTAAATAGTTCGTGGGACTTGAAAAACATGTGTTATGCTTTCATAGTGAATTTCTGTGAACTCTATAAAACTGTTTACTTGCTAATAATTTGCACTGCATTTATTATTTATTTCTGTCAGAAGTTTAAGCTTGCATACATTGTCTTTGGGGTGTTTTACCTTTTATTTGATAGGTGTACTTTTTAAAGTCATTTGCTCATTTGAATTGGTCAAGTAATCCTGAATATTTAAGGATTCATATTCCAAATATTTCTATTACCTGTATTGAAAGACAGCATGGAGTGGTGAGTAAAAGTGTAGACTTTGGTATAAAAATGCCTGGAGTCCAGTCCCAATTCTACTGATTACTGGTCTTGTGATCTTGGGCAAGTCTTGTCACCTATTTTTGTCTCAGTTTCTTTTACTATAAAATGGTGATATAGTAGTACATATCTTGCACGATTCTGGTAGCAAGTGAACATATGCAAATTACTTAGTATTACCTGGCTTATGATAAGCACTACTCAGGTGTTAGCTGTGAATAGGAAGTTCTTAACAGCAAACAAACAACCAAACAATGGCATATCTCATGATCTTCCTGCCCTAATGCTTTTATTCTCAGAATGTTGTCTAGGTAAAGCAACTTCCATACTATCCAGAAGGGAATAATTCCTTCCAATCCAGTTTCACTTTTTTGCCCTTTTTATTCTTTAAGGTGAAAGGCAACTGGGTTAAATAATTATTTTCATGTTCTGAATGCTGCGCACATATTTACACTCAACAAATATTTATCCATCTGAATGAAAAATACAACTGCATTTGGTTTTATAATTTCCCAAAAAGTTACTCAAGGTTCTGCTCAATTTTATCTACTTTTCAGAAATCTAATATAAAATTTTCCTTTCAAATCATGTAGAAAGTAGTAGTGTCTTGTAGAAATGTTCTAATCATGGTTTTATTCTATGTATTGAACACATTTTACATGTGTAATGGGATTTGTCTGTTAGTGACATCTGCTACTGTTTAATTAGCTCCTAAGAATAAGTAAATAATCACAGAAAATGGATTTAGGGTCTGTGTTTTAATTAAATCTGTTTACCTCAAATTTTGTTAAATTTTTTATTCCCTGAGTATAGTTTCCACTCTATCTCTGGGTAGAGTTTTTAATCCCTGCCCAGAGCAGACATTTATCTTTATTTTACATTACCTTTTCTAGGCCTCAGTCCATTAACTCAGAGAGTTTTCTAATTTTTACTCACAACCCAACTTATCGTTATCATGTTACTGAGACTATTGAGTTTCTAGAGTTCAGAAGGAAAATGTTTCCCAGTATCATGGTAAGTTAACTCATATAGTTGGAATATACTAATGAGGTTAAGGCTATGGGTTTGATTCTTACAAGGGCCACTAAGATTTTTGCTTTTCCACCAGGATAGCTCTGACAAAGATATGTACTCTTGACTAAAAGGGAAATTTGTTTTTAGTTGTGGATTCTTAACCAGAAAGCCATCTCCATTACTGAAAAAGAAAAACAAATTTCAGATGCATACCTGGCAAGTTCTGAATCAGTAGAGCCACCTTTGCTTATGAAATGTTAATACTTCAGACCTCCCCAGCTATTGGTTACAAATGATGTTACATGAACTGTAATGATCCCAATATCACTGTATTTTTATTTCTACTTGCATATTTCAAAATGTCTTAATTCTACTAAGTCATCACCAATTTATAGAGGAGAATCCCTGGAGGTGTTTCACCTGTGCTCACAAACAGTATTTTGTATTCATCCACTTCTGGTCTTTTGTTGATGTTTGTCCCACAAGAAGACACTTGAGTGTTTGAATTTACTTGTATCACTGCTGCCCAACCATCTTGTGGGACCATGAATTCTTGCTTAGGGAAATCTCTTCTTGTGCTCTTAGCAAAACTTGTGAGGCGTCAAAATAACACTTAAGGTCTTTTTTGGTCCTACTGTGTCAGAACTACTGTGGGTAAAATAGGAAGAGTGTTCTCTGACCCCAATCTATAGCACTTTTACACCAGGGCACTAAAGCAACATTGCTTGTGTTGTGATTTTTTTCTACTGCTATTTTAAAAACAGCTTGTCTTGCTCTCCACTGGGGCTCAAATTTTAATCCCTGAGACCAGGTGGGACACTAGAAACTATTTTGGACTCTCCGTTTCCCTTTATTTCCTCCAGAACTCATGTACAACATTGATAAAAGCCTCCCTATTATTTCAGCATCCATGCAAATTAACTCAGCTAGTTTACCATAGTCATCCTGACTTGCCTGAACTCTGGCAGTGGACATAACATGGATCAAACTAAGATCTCAATCACATGTTTAAAGAAGAGAAGCTCCTCAAGGATCTGTTTGAAGACCCTGTTGTTCTGACCCAGGCCATCTTAGAGCAAGATATACTCTATGGTAAAATTTGAAGACAGCCGGGCAGATATTGATACCCACTTGTGTGTAAAATCCCTATAAATAATAGGGATAGAATGTTAACCTCTTTTTACAGGGCATCACAATAACATTCATTCAGTCTAGTCTTTCTTCAACTATTGGCTTGGTACATTGACTTTACTCCCAGACGTTTATCATTTAAGTTTTTTGATCTTTAAAAGAAGATCTCCTGGAAGAGGAAATCTGCCACACTCTTATCAGTCAACTACAACTGATTTGAAATGAAAAAGCTGAGCAGGTTTTGATGGGGAGTAAAAGCAGGAGAAAATCAAACTCAAAGAGAAAATTTGGAGCATAGTCTTTATAGGGAGTAAAAAGGTAAAAGACAGGCTGTGAGTATGAAGATAAACTGACTTTACAATGTTTTCTGAGGTCTATGCCTTTGATGAAGTACACTGCCTGTTAATCAAATTGCTGACACTGCCTTCCCCACCTTATTCTATGGAGAGAAACAGTTTTTCATTTTCAAATGTTATTTTGATGCCCTGTAAAAAAAGAGGGTAACATTCCATCCCTCTTATTTATAGGGATTTTATCCATTTTTTCTTCTCCCTCCTTTTATCTTTTTATTGCAATCACAAAGCCACCAGCAATGATGGAAGAAAAATAGGCTTATCCTCCATGAAATCAAATGAGAGAAGCAGAAACTCAAAGAAGAGAGAGTCCAGAGTTAAGCTGCCTAGTTTTCATTAGCAGGTAATCATTAGGACCCCATTTATCTACTTTATTTATTTTCAGATTTGACCTAAGTAAGCTGCTTTATATTTTTATGGTTGATCTATGACATCATGGATGTTAGTCATCATAATTAATTTGAGTCAGAGAATCCATCAATCCTAAACAATGCCAGCCTTAAATTCTACAAAAAAAATGTTATTCCTTAGAAAAATATCAGTAGTAAAATACCTTACCTATAAAATGAACCACAGCAAGAACCCTTAGAATTGTTCTGAATTGTTACAGTACTCAAAGGTATGGAACCCCCTAGTACCATATGCTCCCTGAGAAATAGTTGCTAACCATTAATAAGGACGTGGCCAAGTAAATATCAGCGCTCACAGCTCACCTTCAGAAACCATTATACCATTCAGCTTCACCTTGGGATTCAGGTCTAAAGTGAAGAAGTGCTGACAGAAATCTTCTTTGACCCATATTTGCTTTGAAAACCCTGACATAGAATTGGTAGGTGGATAACAAGAGTTACCCAAGCAGCCATGCATGCTGAGGGGCATGTAGCCTCCTAATAAGTCACAGCTGGTAGTTATCAATTCCAAATGGACTTGAGATTCCCACCAACACAGAGGAATCAATATTTATCAACATGAAAAGTGATATTTATTACTGCCATTTGAAGGTCATGTATATAAAGCATATATGAGTAATGCTAAAGCTCAGAGCTATTTCCTGTCACAATTTGGTATATTGAGTGCCTCTGCTTCATTTTGCCAAAGAATAATAGCCTGGTTTCTCCCTGAGCTAATGGCTAATCCCTTATTTTCTCTTGACCTTTGCTACAATACATTTCTTAAAAACAACAGTGTTATGCAGGGATAAGCAGAAGGGAAGCTTTGGGGACAATGCGGTGTTTTGCATCAGAAGGAGGAAAAGATTCACAAGTATCAAATTGACAATACTCAGCCAAGTACAAAGTCCACAGAAGATTATAGGGTTAGGGTAGAAAACAAGGTGCCTGTGAGGAGTAGTACTTCAATGTTTGTGAGATTTACAAGTAGATAGGGGAAATGGATATTTGCTGGAGGCACCTCATTTGAATCCCTCTTTATCCCTCTATTCTCGTTAAATATAAAGTTGTTCTAACTCTCACTAACCTATCATATCTGCTTTGGTGATGGGCTACTAAAAGGGAAAAGTTGGGATTTAAGATATAGGATTATTCTATTAAGGTAATGACCTATTTTTTAATATATATATATATTTTTGCCTGGGAAGAAATTTAAAGAATGAGATTTTTTTTGAAAGACAGATAATATAGGCTGTCTTAGGGAACTTAATTATGGACCTCTCAGCTAGGCTTCCAGGTAAGTAGGAGCTTATGCCTGCACTAAAGGGAAGTAGTCAAGTGTTCTTAAGGGCTTACATTGGCTTTAAGGATGCTCTTCTTAGGAAGAGGATCAATACACATTAGTAAGACCCCACACTGAGGTATGGCCTCCTTAATCCTGAAGGAGCTGAGATTCTCCTCTCCTTGGAAAGCTTTAGTTAGAATTCATTATCCAGTCAATGAATGTTTATTTAATGCTACTATGTTCCAGGCACTAGACCAGGTTTGGAGGATTAAAGAAAATAGAGCTTGCTTTCATGGAAGTAATGTTCTAGTAGTAAAGGGAGCAAGATGAACATAAGAAAATACATAAACAAATAAATACATATTTTATCAAATGGTGATTATTGTTAACAATACAAATGAAGCCAGGTAAGGTAAAACAGAGTAAGAATGATGGCTACAATCAGGGAAGGCCTCTCTGAAAAGGTAACATTTGAATATTAATAATGCACATTTAGTGAACATTTATTATGTGCCAGCCACATGAATGAACTCATTCTGTCTTCACCTTCAAATACTATGAGGTAGGACCATTATTATTCTTGTTTTACAAATGGGAAGTTGTGCTGATAGAAATTAAATAAGTTGCCCAAGGAAACACAGCTAGTAAGAGACAGAGCTGGGGTCCAAACTCAAGCAATCTAACACCAAATGCCATGCTTGGAATCACTGTAATACTTGGAATTTTGGACTCTGCATAAAGGCAGAGGGATGTGGATACTGTCCAGTTGGCTCTGGAAGGCACCAATTAGATAATACAAAAGAAGAAAAGTAAGGGAAGTGCCTGGTAGCAAGAGCACAAAAAGAGAATGGGAAATGCAGATATATTCAAGTATTTTCTGTTTGTTAGCTATTTTAAACATAAACTCTCACTTAATCCTTATAACTAAACTTTAAGGTAATCATTATCATACCTATTTTGCATATGAGAAAAGTATAGAATGGCTAAGCAATTTGCCCAAGGCCTCATGACCGCAGAGGATAAGACTGTAAATCTGGGCCAGTCTATCATCAATTCCATACTGTTTACAGAGAGAAGAAAGTGAAAGGAGGAAACCCAGAGTGAAAATACATGAAACCAAAGAAAGAAAGAGGGGCAGCAAAATAATGACTTAACAGGCTTGGAGGACTAGAGGAAAGACAATGGTTTGACAACATTTTAATAACATCTTCATCCCCAGCCTCTTCTCCCACACCAATTTAGGTGGATTTTTTAGTTTCTATAGTTTTAGAATTTCAAGAATTGGCATGTTTAGTTTTTTAGCAAAACCTGGTTTTTACATGTAAAATAGCCCTTGAGCAATGCATTGTATTCTATAACTGTTACTGTCATTTAATTAGGAGCTTCAGGAAAACAAGGGAAGTAAACTTAGTAAGTAAATGAAGGAATAGTCAAAACTCATGAGGTAATTGAGGACTAGCATGGAATTGTTTGATAACTAGCTTATTTTTCTTCAGAAACACATTTTAAAGTTGTCACCTTTAATGACACAACTTCTGATATGCCTTGCCTGCCAACCTTTCTCTTCCTAATAGTAGTAACACTATGGAATGTCAGAATAATAGGCTGATGGGCAGTGTAATCAACAAAATACAAATGGAGCACTACCTGTCGTGTGTCATGGTTTTGTGTGGTGCATAGAAGCCGGGATGTGGTCATATCTCTTGTGGGATGGGGCTGACTCAACCCACCCATTATTCTGGACAAGCAGCAAGTCTACCTCTTACCCCATGCCTACTCTGTTTTGTCTTGCCTTTCTCTTCCCTCCCCTTCCCTTCCCACACTCAATCATGGCTTTATTTTGCTGAATATCAGGCAACAAACAAATACAGCAGCAAAGAGACTTGCTTGTTCTATTCTGAATATAGTTGTAGGTGGCTGTCCAAAGGGGAAAGGTGAAGGAGGTCCAGTGTGGGAGACTAGCCATTTCCACCATTTGTATTTTTCAGGTAACTCTTTTAAGCCTTTTTTTTTTTTCCTTTAAAATGCTATTTCAGCAGCTATGGCTTCCTCAAAACTTTATAATATTCACTACATATTTTGGAGAACCAGGTATTTGTGAATGTATTAGATATTGGGAAATTTGTGTTTTAAATAGAAAATGTAGTCATTGTTAGAATATACTCATGGGACCAAAGGAACCATTAAAATTTATCTCTGGCACTGTAGAACCAGGTGATGGGCTTATAATTCATTGTCTGTTGAAAAACAGAATTAAACCTGGAAGTTCAATATAAATAGTGAGTGATTTTTTAAGGAGATTTTGGACTGTACATAGGCTTTGAGGACCTAGAAACTAAGAAATTCTATTCTGGTATGTATTTTCCAATGAGGGACTAAGATCTCACTTCTATGATATCTCCTTTTGCCAATGCCCATCTGTAAAATAGGTGCAATGCTATTTTAACCATAAAATTCTGAGTCATTATCTTCCAGAAATTTTAATCACAAGTTGTAAACAAATTACAGATGAATCAGGTTGAATTTTAATTGACTATATGACTACATGGTGTGACTGAAAATCTGGATATTGTTCTACCACTTTCCCATATTATACCTCCACACTCTCAGCCCATGGCTTCTCTGCAATCAGCATGAAAAAGCATTATCTCCCAGCAAAGTATATACTTGGAAAATATTAGTTAATTGAAGCACATTTTCTCATGCTTTGGGTTGAATTGGTGCCAGGTCATCTCCCTAAGATACCACTGAACACATGTTGTCAATAGGGGAAAGGAAATGGCACAAGTAAATAAGGATAAAGGAAAGATGTAGGGTAATCAGGAGAAAATGTGATTATAGAATATGTTCTACAAATTAAGGACTCTATGAAGAGTAATTTGGCTGCTGAAGATCTTCTGTCATGTCAGTCAGAATCTGAGCTGCCATCCTCACTTGGCTAGTAGTGATTCATGTAGGAATAAGGGGAGGGGAAACCAGTATAGATGAAGGTCAGATAGGAGACAAACAAAACAAAGTGCTTTGTTTACAGAAGTCTCTACAGACAAATAAAACCATTGCCAACTCCACAACTGAAATAGATATATTCCTTTTTATTGAATTTATTGGGGTGACACTGGTTAACAAAATTATAAAGTCTTTAGGAGCACAATTCTACAGTATCATCTGTTCACTGTATTGTGTGTTCACCATCCTAAGTCTTGGTTCATCACTAATTATTCGCCCTATACCCTCCTCCACCTTCTCCCACTCACCTCCTCCCCAGAAATTATCATATTGCAGTCCATGTCCATGAGTTCTTTCTACTGTTTTTTCTTTTTTGCTCATCCCTTTTTCCTCCCCCAACTCTGTCTGCAATCAGCCTGCTTTCTATGAGTTTGCCTGTATTTTCTTTGTTACTTCATTTTGAAACGGGTATATTCTTAAATGACAACAACACAGGGAGAGCTTAAGACTAGTATGAATCTCCAGAAAGCAGGTCACTTGGAAGTAGTAGAACAAGAAGACAGGCCCCAGAAATGTGTATCTGCATGTAGCTATCCATCTCATTGTGCCTCTTGATCACAGATTTTAAGTAGCTCTAAGTTTCTGCCTTTAGCTACCTAGCTAACTCATCCAGGGAACCCTGTCTCCCACATTATTTCCTGAACAGTCAAAATTAGAAAACTGGACCAAAGTGTTTTTTCTTGATAAGCTGGAAGATTATCTAGGCCTTTTGATTATGTTAAGAACTTGAAAAAGTTAAGTGACCTATTTCCCAAACTGACATAATCCAGACTTCCAAACTATGGGACATGTTCTAGTTTCACAATCACTCAGTCACAACTCCCTCTTTTGATCCTCAAAATATTTTCATCCATTTACCTGTTCTAAAAAGTCTGCAGAGAACTAACTCTGTGGTGAACACTGTATTAGGCATTGAAATACAAAGTGTATATGATGTAGTCACTCTCAATCTAGTAACAGAGATATAGGTAAAAAAGAAATTATTGAAATATGTTAAGTGTTCAAGGAGGTGTGTAAATAACTGTCTGGGAGATTGGAGAGTGTTACACAGAGATGATAATGTTTAAGCAGCTTAAAGGCAGAAACATCATGGAAAAATATTCTAGACAGAGGGGAACAAATGAAAAGGCACAAAAAGCATAAATGTTTATGGCCTATCCCTGGCTGGTGTGGCACAGGTGTATGGAGAGTTGCCCCATACACCCAATTCTCAGTCTCGGCTCATACCCAGTCAGGATGTGAGCAGGAGGCAACTAATTGAAGTTTCTCCCTCATATTGATGTTTCGCCCTCTTCATCTCTCTCCCTAAAAATCCATTTAAAAAGTGTGTGGCCTGTTTAAGGAACAAGTGACCCAGTACAATGGGGAACCATATGATACTATTGGAGAAATGCTAGTTTTGAGTCCAAAGTGATAAATTAGAGCAAACCCATGTAGAGTCTCTCATGATTAGTTTCAAAACAGAAATAAAAGTGACCCTCTAAAAATTTTAAGCAGAGAAAATCATGTTTCTATTTCCATGTTAGGAACCTAGTTTTGTAGTATTGTATGGAAGACTAATAGGATGATGATACTAAAAATAGGCAGACTAGTTAAGGAGCTGTTGCAATGCTTCCCATCCAAACTGCTTAAGAGTACTACATAGGGTTTGCTTGTGTAGGGGATGAGGAAGAGGAGAGTTAGCCAATAATGGTGAAAGGGGAGAGATGAGGTTGGTGTCAGAGCTAGGATTAGAAATGATAGGGCTTGATAACTTATTGTATGTGTAGCATGAAGGAAAGGAAGGAGTAGAGGCTGATATCCATGTTTATGATTTTGACTAATAGGTGAATGAATGTGCTATAAAAGTATATGCCTCCCCAAAGTATCTGCTCTCTTTATTTATCCTTCCTTTCTTCACTATTCACTGACCTTCCTTGACAAGAAGTTTTCAAAGAGGTTTGAGAAACCTAGGGTATAATAAATTAAACTCACACAGCCAGAGAAGCTGTGGCTTGAAGGGCAACCAAAATAATGTCTGCAATATAAGAAAGATTTTGTAGAGGAGGTATTTAAACCTTTGATTTCCATCTATATAGAAGAGTACAAGAGATAGTGGGATAAAATTATAGCAAACAACATTTCAGCGTCATACAAAGAAAATGCTTTTAACTATTCTAGGGAAACAGTACAATGAAACAACCTCATGGAAGCTATGTGGATCTTCAAAGGGAGATATAATAATCCTGAGACTTAAATAATTTAAGACACCAGCCTGAAGGCAGGGCCTGGATTGGACAATCTCTTCAAGTGTTCATTCTGCAAATGTCCTTCTATTCTGCCCCAGCCAGATATTCTCAGAGGAACTATCATCCCATTGATCCAAGTAGATACACTGAGGAAAAGGGCACAGGAATAATTAAAATTATCCAGCACTAATTGCTCTAGAAATTGAGATAAAGATAAAAGAGAGTGGGATAGCCGAACTGGTTTGGCTCAGTGGATAAAGCGTCGGCCTGCGGACTGAAGGGTCCCAGGTTAGATATCCGTCAAGGGCATGTACCTTGATTGCGGGCACATCCCCAGTAGGGGGCTTGCATAAGGCAGCTGATCGATCTCTCTCATCGATGTTTCTAACTCTCTGTCCCTCTCCCTTCTTCTCTGTAAAAAAATCAATAAAATATTTTTTAAAAAGAGTGGGATAAATGCTTACTATAATTTTAAAAATATTTTTAAGTGGAATCTTTAAGGCCAGCTCCTGTTAGTGGGGGAAATGCACCTAGGAGTCAGAAATTAGAAAATACTAGCTATCCAACATAAAGGAGGGGATGGAGGTAGAGAGATACAAAGCAATGAATCAAACACTTCACTAAATGAAGCAAGTGCTTTACACTACCTCTAGGCCAAAGCTGTAGATTTGTGAGAAAAGTAGCTTAGATTTGAGGCCCATGGTCTATGAAAGGCATGAGCATTCTCCATACTCTGGCACAGAGGCAGCACAAATAGTGCACATTCCTAAACCATGGTTCTAGCAGAATATAAAAATAAGGTATTAATGATTAGAAATGAGCCAGACCCCTAGTGGAGAGTTATGCCAAAAATACAAGAAGACCAGAGGACTTCCAGTTAAATAAAACAGCATCTTACCAAAGTATATATCGCTGAGTAATAGATATTTTAAGAACTTTTCTTCTTAAAAGTTTTTACATTTTAATCATTAATTCCACTGCAATGGATTATGTCAACCTGGATTATTTTGTATCTTCTACCATACCATTATTTATGGGTGAATCTGGAAGACCAATATATAACATCTCATTTCTAAATTTATCTTGGAGTTTTTAGCTTGGGAAATTTACAGACTTTTATAAATATAATATTGATGCATTAGAAATGTTATGCTTTTTCCCCAAGGAATTTTGATCAAATATCTATAGTCCATGGCATTTATCCCATGATATTCATGGAGTTTTCATAACAGGAAGGTAAAGCCCTAAAAAAGAAAAAAGAAAATTCAGTGAGCTGACTTCATAGGGTCCCTTCTCTTCAGTACTTTAAGTCATTAATTAAATTTTACAAAGGGTGATTTCTGCTACCTGGCCCCAGGGTACATTAATATAAATCAAATAGCAGAAGAGAATAAAACTGTCAAATGTGTATGTGTGTGTGTAAAAGAGAGAGCTAGGTAGAGCATCGAAGATAGAGACACAGAGAAAGGCAGACAGAAATAATAACAGCCATAAACACAATAGTCACTACATCATTTTATGTTATTGCTGCATGTTTAGAAAGAAATCTTGCTCAAGAAGATGAATCATGAGTAGTGATATTTCCTTGCTTTCTTCAAACAGTGTCTCCTATCACCATATCTTTGATTTTGTGACATTGGCATTCTCTGCCTATCCTAAATGTGTCATATAGCATACATTTATTAAAAAGAAAATGAGGTATGTGAGTTATATCTCAATAAAGCTTTTATTTAAAAATAGAAAATCAGAGACAGTTAAAATCACTTCATTTTATCATCATTATTAGAAATTTTTTTAATATATATTTTATTGATTTTTCCCAGGGAGGAAGGGAGAGGGATAGAGAGTCAGAAACATCGATGAGAGAGAAACATCGATCAGCTGCCTCCTGCACACCCCCCACTGGGGATGCGCCCGCAACCAAGGTACATGCCCTTGACCGGAATCGAACCTGGGACCCCCAAGTCCACAGGCCAACGCTCTATCCACTGAGCCAAACTGGTCAGGGCCATTATTAGAATTTTATGGTACCTTTTAAGGTAACTCAAAGCACCGCATGTGCAAGTAATGGAAAATGGAGGATATCACCAAACCCATGTTAGACTGTCCTGACATAGTGTATGCCTGATATGTATTTGTAACATTTTAGGCATTCTGAAAATTTAACATATTTTAAAAACATGATTATTTGTCTCCTTCTGAGAAGTAAAGGGGGAGTTTTTGTTTACCACCTTGCTAAACTCTTTTGCTCTTTCCTTATAAACTATCAACTAGGAGTTGGGGGTGTGGGGGAGAGATTAACCAGGAACTATCAACTAGGTAAATTTCATTTAAGACCAGTTTTGAGTGCATAAATTCATTGAATTAATATTTTCAATTACTGTATTGTGTGAAATACCAGCTTTAAAAAAAAAAGTTATTTGAGTGTGAGAATGAGTGCAACCTTTATTAAAGGCATGAAATAATTGGCATTGCATCTAGTTCTCCCTCAACTCAGACCCTAATCTCTGGAGTATATCACTCACCCAAGAGCTACACTGGCAGCACTTTTATTTTTTATGAAGAGTCAGATCTCACACCATTTCAAGGAACTAATTGTATATATACTTTTTATGAATAATAATTTATTGCTGAATGGTTGCTCTTATGTAATTGCCACACAGAATCTTCACACATTGAATTTTTATACTCTGCCTACAGAAGAAGTGTCCTTACCCCTAATTTTAGATAAAATAATTAATCATAAAGGATTGACAATTAAAATTATTTTATATTTTATTAATGATTTATATTTTTTCTTTTATATTACCTCTTTAATCCTCACTGCAAACCATTATGGAAGATTATTAAGGCCACTGAGTTTAAATATTGTAGGTCACACATCTAACAGTGAAACTAAATCTGGAACTCTAGTCTCATGATTGCAGTCTTATAATATGTAGTAGTAAGGCTATCACAAACATTTCACTTCTTCTTGCAGCCATACTTTTTTTCCTTTTTAAAAAAATTATGTTTATTGTTGAAAGTATTGCAGATGTTTACATTTATTCCCATTGACTCCCTCTGCCCCATACCTGCCTCCCCCACAGGCCTTTATTGCACTATGGTCTGTGTCCATGGGCTATGCAAATATGCATATAAGATCCCTGGTTAATCCCTCCCCACCCACACACACCCACTTCCCTATGAGATTCCTGCTTCTATATTTCTGTTCCATGTTTCTATGTCTCCTTGCAGCCATATTTTAAATATTATACTTTTCTGCTCAGTTGAAATTAGGCACAGTCATATGACTTGATTTGACTACTGAAATGAGAGCACAAGCGATATGTGTAATTTCTTTTTTTCTTATTGTTATTGTTGGCACTATTACAGATGCCCCCGTTTCCTCCTCCCCCTTTATTTGCTTCCACTCAAGCTCTGGTTCCCTCCATAGGCTTTCACCACACTGTTGTCTGTGTCTATGGGCTATGCACATACATTCTTTGGTTAATCTCTTCACATACTTTCATCCAGTTCACCCCATTCCCCTCCCCTCTAACCTCTGTCAGTCTGTTCCATGTATCCATGCCTTTTTTTCTATTTTGTCAGTTTATTTTGTTCATTAGATTCCACATATAAGTGAAATAATATGTATTTATCTTTCTCTGATTGGCTTATTATACTTAGCATAATATTAGAAGCATTTAATTGCCACTGTCAGCTTCAACATTTCAATTATCTTTCTTTTGTGATTTTGGAGGGTAGACCAAGATGGATCCTCCTTCAGCCTGGGTCCTTGAGTGGTTAGCAAAGACAGAGACTCCACCTCACCAACGTGAAAGCTAAATAATAAATAAACCTTTGTTCTTTTAAGATTATCATATCTTCATGATTGTTTTTGTTGAATAACCTAGCCTATCCTCCCTTAAAACTACACTCCATAGGAATAACCAGTATATTCTCATGCAAGTATGCCTTCCTCATAGCTTCATATCTGTCAAAACTTGCTTCTCTGGGACCAGCACTTTTTTGTATAGTAACAATATTTTATTACTACACTCAGATTAAAACATTTTGAATTTGTAGGTGTTCTGAAATGAGGGCCAGTTTTCTATTCTCTTTAAGTATAGTTAGGATAGATTAATCACAGAGGGAGATCTCAAAGGCATTTCATGAGTCCAGCAATTCCACTTTTAAGCAGGTTAATGCTTTCTTGTCCTCCATTGTACATGCTTTGCATAAGAAAGGGAAAGGTTGTGAATAGAAGTAGAGAAGATGAAAATGGCAGTGTTTGTAATGTCATGCATTTGGAGACTGCCAGCCCTATTAAGCTTAAGTGCACTGCAGATATCACCACCTATGAAAGAGGGAAATGGAGAAGAGTGTATAAGAATTGGGGATGAAGAATAGTTATCTTTAGCACTACTGTAGAACCAAAAATTCTCTGCCGTCTGAATAGAAGTAGATTTTTCTGAATATAATGGGTCATATCTGAGTGTGCACATTTTATTTTGTTTTATTTTATCACATATTGTTCACAGTATTTTAGATGTTGTTGCCACAGCATTAAAAAAAAAACTTAATAGTCAATATCTAACTGCCATAAATCAAGTTTAAATGTGGCTTATCCCTCACTGTGTTCAAAATCCCATTTTCTTTCCTTGATTGACCTTACAAATTGTGCTCAAGCAAAAATTGCAGTAGAGCCGGTAGAATCTTAGAATCAGAACCTTAATAAATGGAAAAGGGCTTAGAATCCATGTGCTACAACTCCCTTTCCTACCTATGAGGAGACTGAGACCCAGAAAGAGAAAACTTGGCTCAGTTTATATGCAAATACCTGTGTTTCAGGGTTCATATCTATTTTATAAAATCTTAAAGGTATCTCATAGGTAAGTTACTAACTTCTCTGTAAGTCAATTTGCTAACCGGAAACATAAACCAGATCTTCTATATGTTGATAAATTATGAAAATGATACATTTTTCAAATTACTTCTGATCTAGGAAGTTAGACTCATATATCAAAAAAAGAAAACATAAATGCCCATTGCCTTAAATAAGATTGAAATGGTTTGAGTTATTTCCCTCTCACATGTTCATCCACACATAAGTAGGCCAGGGCTGATATAGTGGAACCATGTTGTGAAGGATCCAGATTCCATCATTCTGAGACTGTAGTATCCACTGTTGCCCTTATTCACAGAGTCAAAATGTTAATCTTAAACTATGGTTGTAATGGGTAATGATTACTTCATGTATTACTCATTCTTGATAATTTATTTTTTTAAAAATTTATTGTTGAAAGTATTATATATGTCCTCTTTTTATCCCCATTGTCCTCTTCTAGCCAGTCCTGCCCCCAAGTTCTTTGGTTGATCTCTTCTCACGCACCCACCCTCCTCTGCCTTCCCTCTGAGATTTGACAGTCTGTTCCATGCTTCTATGTTGCTGGATATATTTTGTTCATCTGTTTATTTTGTTCATTAGATTCAATATATGAATGAGATCATGTGATATTTATTTTTCTCTAACTGGCTTATTTCCCTTAGCATAATACTCTCTAGGTCCATCCATGCTGTTGCAATGGTAAGAGTTATTTATTTTTTATAGCTGCATAGTTTTCCATTGTGTAAATGTACCATAACATTTTTATCCACTCATCTGCTGCTGGGCACTTGGGCTGCTTCCTGATCTTGGAGAGAGAGGAGAAAAAGTCTTTTATTCGGGCTTCTCAAATA
>NW_006295731.1:418283-423090 GCF_000327345.1 Myotis davidii
CCATACCTTCTTCCATATATTCTTTCTGATTGGTGTTTCTGATTTCTTAGGATGTATTCCCAGAAGTGGGCTCACTGGGTCAAATGGGAGTTATATTTTTATTTTTTTTTGAGGAAATTCCATATTGTTTTCCACAGTGGCTGCACCAGTCTGCATTCCCACCAGCAGTGTACTATGGTTCCCTTTTCTTCACATCCTGGCCAGCAGTTGTCGTTTGTTGATTTGTTGATTATAGCCATTCTGACAGGTGTGAGGTGATATCTCCTTGTTCTTTTAATTTGCATCTTTCAGAGGATTAGAGACTTTGAGCAGAACCTTTTTATTTTGTTGTAGTCCCATTTGTTTGTTTTCTCCTTAGTTTTATTTTCCTTAGGAGATGCATCGGTAAACAAATTGCTATGAAAGATGTTTGAGATTTTGCTGCCTATGGTTTCTTCTAGGATTTTTTAAGTGTTCTTTTAAAAAATATTTATTGTTGAAAGTATTACATATGTTCCATTTTCTCCCCCTTTGACCCTTTTATCCTACCCTTGCCCCCTGCCCCTGACCTTCACCACCCTATTTTCTGTGTCTATGGGCTATGCATATATGCATACACATTATTTGGTTGTTCTCTTTCTACCCATGCGTTCCCTCTGAGATTTGACAATCTGTTCCATGCTTTTATGTCTCTGGATCTATTTGGTTCACCAGTTTATTTTGTTCATTAGATTCCACATATGAATGACTTCAGTGATACTTGTCTTTCTCTGACTGGCTTACTTCGCTTAGCATAATACTCTCCAGGTCCCTCCATGTTATACCAATCTAACTCTGCCTTCCCTCTGAGATTCCACAGACTATTCCATGCTTTTATGTCTCTGGATCTATTTGGTTCACCAGTTTATTTTGTTCATTAGATTCCACATATGAATGACTTCAGTGATACTTGTCTTTCTCTGACTGGCTTACTTCGCTTAGCATAATACTCTCCAGGTCCCTCCATGTTATGGTTTTCTGACTTACATTAAAGTCTTTTATCTATTTTGAGTTTATTCTTTTGTATGGTGTAAGTTGGTCGTTTAGTTTCATTTTTTTCATATACCTGTTCAATTTTCTCAAAACCATTTATTGAAGAGACTCTCTTTACTCCATCGTATGCTCTTACCCTCTTTGTCAAATAATAATTGCCTTAATTCAAATGGAATATTGTCTAGAATCATTAACAAACTAAACTTATTGTCTTTGTCTCTGGAAAGGAGAGCAGTAAGGAAGGAGATGACAATACATGTCTACCAATGCTTGGTAAATTGACATTATGGTAAAGGAGACTTGGGGGAGGCTCATAAGAACTATCCAACAGATAACCACCCACTCTATTTATATATAAGATTAAACCCTTGCTCTGCCCCTAATTTTTCTCTTTCCTACTAAGGAAGGAGTTAATAAACCTTCTTTAATGACTACTCCCTTGATCAGACTTCAAAATCAGAATTTTAGAATTTTACCTTCATCTCTTGAAAAAAAACACAAAAACTCAACTATTTCTTTTTTAAAGTTCTTATTTTATTTCCCCCAATGATTTCTATTTTCACTTTTCCTTCAGATTGAGGATACTAAGTCTGTATGCCTGATGATATAATAGGGTCATAGGAGCATTTGGTGATATTAGTCTTTCTATGACCTTATCAATATTTACCAGGCTCTGGATTTCCTCCTACTCTGGAAACACAAACATCTTAGAAATAGACAGAAATGATTTACAATAAACTTTATCACCAGGAAAAATAAAATACAACTCAAGGATAGGTGAACATGTCAAATCCAATGAAGCAAAAACTTCTTAGAAAATTGTTTTTTAAGTGAAAATTCAGAATTATGGAATGCTTAGGAAAACATAAATCCATATTATATCCAGCAAGATAGTTCATGTATGAAAATTATTTTTTGTTTCAGAACTTTATGATTTTGATGACTTTTAGATAATGTTTTAAGCATGGGTGTACCTCCTTAACATTTGAAAATATTAATTCACTCAAAGGTCAAAATTAGTTATTAGCTCTATAGAAAGATTTAAGAAGGCTTTCTTTGTATACCAGGGTCCTGTAATTCAAGAGTCAGCAAACTGTGACACAATGACCAGATCTGATCAACCCCTATTTTTGTAAATGAAGTTTTATGACAACACAGTCATGCTCATTCATTTAATTTATGAATTTATTATGGCTGTTTTCACACACATTAATAAAGTTGTTGCAACAGAAACTCTATGACTGGCAAAGCGTGACTTATTCACTATCTGGCCTTTTATAGAAAAAGTTTTCTAAACTCTATTCTAATACATTAAATGTTTATTCAAATTGCATTGACATGAATTATTTAGGGAAATTAAACATGGTTTGATATGGCCATAGGAAAGTGCGCATGTATAGAAGTTATAGAGATAAAGCTACTGGAGTAGATAGAGGTCATGCCGAGCTTTGTGTACTCGGATAAAGAGTTTAAAGAGTTTAAACTTTATCCTGAAAACAGTAAAAACTATAGGTTATATTTATTTGTTAATTTATGTTTGTTTTTAAATTATAATTGACTTATAATATTGCTAATAAGACAGAAGTAACATGCTTTTGTGAATGGGTGAATGGATGTTAAGAGTAAGGCAAAGGGAGAAATATGTGATGCCATATACTTATGACTTAGAAAACTACATGCATTGCCCTAACCGGTTTGGCTCAGTGGATAGAGCATCGGCCTATGGACTCAAGGGTCCCAGGTTTGATTCCAGTCAAGGGCATGTACCTTGGTTGCGGGCACATCCCCAGTAGGGAGTGTGCAGGAGGCAGCTGATCGATGTTTCTCTCTCTTCGTTGTTTCTGGCTCTCTACCCCTCTCCCTTCCTCACTGTAAAAAATCAATAAAATATATTTAAAAAAAGAAAACTACATGCATGATTGACCAGAGGACAGAGAGGTAAATATATGGGTTTTATAATGTACATGTTGAATATGATATGCTTGTGATACATCCAGGTGGAAGTATTTCTTAGGCAAGTTGAAACTTGAGTCTGGAACACAATTAGGAATTCTGATATATAGACCTGGAAGTCATCAGGTACAACTGGAACATTAGGCTATGGTTAGGAATAAATCATTCAAAGAACTTTACAGAGTAGGAACAGCAGAAGACCAAGGATGAACACCAGGGGTAACATCAGTGTTTAAACATTTGCTGAGGAAGCCCATGAAGAAAAATGGCAAGAATATGAAAGGCATTGAAAAGAAGCTTGCAGTGGATAAGGAGAATTAAAAAAAAAGTATCATTAAAGCCAAGAGAACATGAAATTTTTAAATAAAATGTCAAATACCTAAGACAGATCAAGTGATAAAGTAATGTAATGGCAAGAGGTTATTCACTCAGTTTGTAAATATGGAGCTCACTGGTGAACCTAGTGAAAGTAGTGACTGGGAAGGAAAGAAAAGGAATCTTTGGATATAAGCTAATTGTTCGAATAATTTTTCTGTAAAAGACTGAAGGAGGCAATGAATAGCTAGAAGGATTCTTCAATGAAGGGAGTGTGCCCTGAGTATGGAAAAGGAATGAGTACATTTATTATTCTGAGGCTAAGGAGTATACACAGAAGAAGAAGATACTGGGAAGGCCCACAGGAGCCTCAGGCTACTAGGCCAACATGTCAATTCCATCTTCTAGCCCCTCAGGCAACTCTCAGCCAGCCTAATCCAAAAAGCTGACATTTAAACTTTAGATGATAATCACATGTCTAAGTATATGATCCATAACTCAATGACACCTGTTTTTCAAAGTCATTTTACTTTACTAGTATCAACCAGGAGGAACATGTTTAAATATTTTACCCCATCAAGCAGAAGTCACAGCAAGATCCAGAGGGAGGCTAGATAGCATATGGGTGTGTAGAAGTGTTGAATGGTTCCTTTGCTGTTGTGATGGTACTTGAATATGCCATCAGCTCAATGTTAATGCTATGTTTAGAGAAGTAAAATAGTACTGTTATGTATACTTGGGATAAACCTAAGTTATTTCTTTCCTGTAGCAGATAGTATGATTTTTTTTTCAGCCTGCAGCAGTGCACATTGCTGGATGTTTGGTGAGAAAAAGAATTATTCCATATAACATACAAATAGATACAATCTATTAAAACACCCCTTGACTCTTATATACATTCACAAATCACCCATTGGTGCAAAGTTAGAAATTAAGATACAGATGTACACTAGGAATCAGTCTAGTATTACTAAGCATTCTGAATATAAATGCCACACTTTCAATAGCTCAGTAAATCAGCAATATATGTACCCATGCTATACAGATTCCAGTAGAAGTCATCTTGGAGGTGTTTAGAAGCCTTAGCCAAATTACTTCCTTTGAGGAACTTATATTCTGTTAGGACATTGAGAATAGTTATATGATAGAACACTTATGTGTAACATCTACATGTCCTCACTACCTTGTCAGTGTTAGGTAGACTTAATGGAGAAAACTGCATAAATGTCTCAGGGTAGTGGATGGCATGAGAGTATTGCAGTTAGTAATGCAAAACAGTTATATGACTAATATTTTTAGAGAATGAAACTGCCAACAATTCATTTATTCAACAAAATTTCATCAAGAGCCTACATGGGCAGAGCATTTAATTGTTAATGGAGCTAAAGACTGAAGAATTCCACCCTCTCTTTTCGATGGGCCTGTGTGAGATTAGTGGAAAGTTCAGGGGTGGGCAAACTTTTTCACTCGAGGGCCACAATGGGTTCTTAAACTGGACCGGAGGGCCGGAACAAAAGCATGGATGGAG
>NW_006295731.1:423123-426157 GCF_000327345.1 Myotis davidii
AAAGTTACTTCCAGAAATAATTGCAAAAATAAGGATACCTAAAAGTTATGTTTATATTCCTATTGAATATTGCTTGAGGGAGCAATTTGTACCTGGTTGAGTGAGATAATTTCTTCCTAATAACTCTCAAGCCATGTCTTTGCTCTCATGATAAATTCCTATGGCACTCACACAGTGAAACATGATTTACCACAATCTGTGCATGTTTTGTCACCTTAATTATGTTGTACTTGTATAAAAGATAGTGATCTCTTCTGCTTTTATATTTCTCCCACATAGTAGGCATTGGGTACATACTATTGTGATTGATTTGATTGATTTAAAAATATTAAATATATTCCTCCTTAGCCAAAATTGAGGGCACAATTTTTAGACTACACTGATCCATGAGAAACCATGTTCCCATCCTCTCACTAGCCCATCTATAACCTTATAGTGGAGAGTTTAAAGTGCCAGAATATAATAATTTTCCATCTACTGACCACATTCCTCCACTCGCCCCAACAAACCCCATATTTTTTTTTCTTTTTTTGCCATTCCGTGGTAGGAGCTAGGACATAGTAAAAAAAATGTGGTTTCCATTGCTCTGAAGTTATGTGAGCCTTGAAGAGTTCAAGATGTTTCCAATTGTAGGAAAAAAATTCCTTTTCTTATACAAGGCTTACTTTATAATCATCTGTAACAGCAGAAAGGCTGTAAGTGCTCTTGACCAGCTTCCATGAAAATGCTTATATATGATTGTCTCACATTGGTGATAGGTCCTGTGACAAACTATTTTTTTGAAGGAGGAGTCACCTGCTATGTTCAAGGCTAAGTGTATGTCAAACATGGGGTTGCCTAAGACATACACCATTCCTTCTAAGTTTGGTTTGATATGTTAATATTTACATTTGACATTTTTTTCCTGCAAGTAACTTTAATTATGTTTTAAATCATTTTAAATCACAGTGACTAATACCTTTTCTGAAGTAATAGAGTCTACCTCACTGGAGTTGGAATATTTACTTTTTAGTTTAACCCCTTAGAATTCCAAATTCCAAAGGAGACAGAAAAGTCAAGAAAACCCAGATAAAAGTGTTAATGGAGCTCAGTGTAAGGTGAGATGTTTTCAAAGCTGTTGTCCCTTTGAATGTATATCAATAATAATTATAAAGGGAACAGAAGCCAAACTCTTCTCCTAATACTTATGAGACAAATCCATACTGTTCTACGACTAAGGTTAACAAGACACTTGGAAATCGATCAATGATTTCCAAAGTCTATAAAATAAATCTTTGCTTTAATGCCTTTCTAGAGATGTGTGATCAATAATAGTTTATTGAATAAACGAATAAAATAATTAGTGTGTGTTTCTAAAAGTCTATGTTGTGGAAATGTCTTGTAATTGAGATACATTTTATACTAAAGGCTTTCTGCTTGTTCAGGAATTGAATTCCACTGGATAGAAATGCTGGCTACTATAGTATTCAGCTCTCTCCCCTCAGGAATAATGTTAGAGGTAGACTCCTGGTATTTGCCAAATTCATGATTTTTGCTTGGCTTGCACTGGGAGGAAAAATTCTACTGGCTGGTTACATTTACACAGCATTTGGGAATATCAATGCTAAGAGAGAGTGATTTTTCCCCTCCAACTAACTTTTCATGCTTGTCTTGTCATAATAATAGCTTTAGTTTCACTTCCAGGGAAACAATTAGAAATCCTACAGTGATATTTTAACCCCTAAAATAAATGAATAAGACAAAGGTTTCAATACAACTGTGGCTAAGACTTTAAACATATTTTCAACTTAAATAAAAAGGAAAACCAAACACATGCATTATTCTTATATCTTCAAGGGAATATTAACAAACTGGCCTCAATTTTGGCATCCATAATTTGTATGTAGTAATCATTGAAAAAGCAGGATGAGAATAAATAATAATAACATCTTTTGTACTGCTACGTCTACTTTTATACTACTGCTATTACTAATAAGCATTGAGACATTACTATGAGGCAGATACTAATCTAATTGTTTTTATTAATTATCACACTTATTCTTCACAATAAATCTGCATAATAGGTATTAATATTCAATATCACAGATAAAGAACTAAAGCTCAAAGGGGAACATTAATTATTCAAGGTCACATAAGTATGAAGATGTGAAAGCCAATATTCATTTCTGACTCTAACACCAATCTACGTTATTACCCATTAGTCCATATTGCCTCAGAACATTAATAGGTTGGCAAAAATGCTGCATACCTCAATATTGGATACCTTTGCTAGCCCAAGACAAATTGTTTGGAATGGTTGTGGAGTCCCAACAGAAAATGCACACCAGTGACTAGGGTGCATATTGTGTTCTCTGTCTTTTTTTCTCCCTCTTTGTATAAAATATTATAGCACAAATTACTTTTAAAATATATTTCCTGCAAGTTAACTGTTCAGGTAAAACTTTCTTTATGGTCCATACTCAATAGATATGTGTTACTAGATAAATCTATTATATTTTAACCTGTTTAATGGATTGTTTATAGCAAATTATCCCCTGTGCTTTCCTGCCCCCAGCCCCATATTTGTATCTAGTGATACCAGCCTAAAATAAAGCAAAATGAAAAAGAGCTTTTAAATAGGCTTCCTCAGTTATATAGAGAGAAATAGATTTGGAGAAGGATATTCCTAGTCAATGTTTATGCCTTGGCACTGGTGGGAAGTTGAAGCCTAAGAACTAATAGTAAGTGAGCCTGCTGTATTTTTGGCATAATCTGGCAAAAGCCATTTCTCTTGTGTCCACCAATGGAATAACTGTACAGCTGCTATGACAAATAACTGAGTTAAAACCTATAAAACACTTAGAACAGTGACTGGCACATAGTGAGTAGTCAATACACATGAGTTGTGATGGATTTTTTTGTTGTTATTGTCAGTTGCTTAAGTTTTCCCCTCTACCTGGAATGCCTTTCTCCCCATCTCTAAATATGTCAAAGACTTAACTGCAATAAACTTCCTCTATGACAGCCGTGGGCAAACTATGGCCTGCGGGCCCGA
>NW_006295731.1:426330-426649 GCF_000327345.1 Myotis davidii
GATTCGACAAGATGGCAGTGATATAGGCAGACACATCCCAGGTCTTGTCCCGGAGCAGATGGAGTAAGCAGCTGAAACTAATAACACCCACCCCGAATTGGCGAAATTACTCAGCTGGTGAGACGGTTTGCAGCTGGGAAGGGCAGAGCTCCCCTGGAAAGATCCAAGCAACAGCAGCCTCCTGATCACCACACCGTCTGAGGATCAGCAGCTGTACGTGAAGCCTCCCCCCACCAGCCAGAAGAGTCACCAAAGCTGTGAACAGCACCCACCAGAGGAGCTGCTGCCAACTGAGGAGCAGCTGCTACCGCCACCGCCG
>NW_006295731.1:432006-433352 GCF_000327345.1 Myotis davidii
ATAAAGAGGAAAAAAAACATTGTGGCCCTTGAGTCAAAAAGTTTGCCCACCCCTGCTCTATGAAGTATTTTCTGACTCCCCAAATCCCTTATTCTCAAACATCACCAGAGATATAATCTCTCCTGTTTAAAAAATATGCCAATAATCATTTTCCATTTGTCATTTGTACAACAAAAATATATCTTTACATATTTTCAAATTCCCCTGTTGGGGGATCTACTGCTCCTGGTTGAGAACCACTGAGAGTTAAGTGAGTGTTCAATAAATATATGTTCCTTGATTGTTTCCCTAAATATATATAAAAATGTATAATGAACAATCAATAATTTAATTTTCAAGTACCACTTTATCAAAATAAGATAGAATCAATAAATTAGCTTTAGAGTCTACACAGGTTTATTATCATCCCCTTGAACAGTATGGGTAAAAACACCCAAGTACTAAAGAATTCATTTTCTGTATTTGACAAAACTTTTTTCCATATCTCTCGGACAGATGGTGAGCAATGCAGAGTATAAGTGCTCCCATGAATTGTGTGCCAAAGCTAAAACTCAATTGCCAAATAGGGTGTGAAGCACAGCTACATAGAATATATATAAAGCACGTTATCATTATAATTAGCATAGGGCCATTGAACTAAGCAATATAAAGCACATTATCATTGGGAGTTAACATAAGGCCATTGAACTAATGAACAAAACAAAATAAAATTATATAAAAACTTTGAGTTGGTAAATATGGACTTTGAGTCTAATGATCCTGAGTTTGAATCCTGGCTCTATTATTTACTAGCTTACTTGCTGCGTGGCCTTAGACCAACTTCCTCACCTGATAAATGGATGTAATATTATCAGACTCACAGTGTTTTTACACAGCTTTTGTGCTGTGGAGAGGTGAGTGAGGCACTCACCTTGGTGCAAAATTTAGGGGGCACCTAAAAGCTAAGTAATTGAAATAACTAATATTTAATGAAATCTTTTTAATAATCAAAATTAGTACAAAACCTATAATGAACAAAATATAATTTTAAATATAATGCAGAATCCAGTTCTGTACTTGGATTACTTGACCTCACTTGCCTCTCCCTAATACTGGCCCTGGTTGTTAAGGAAGCTAAGTGAGATAATGTATGTAGAGTCATGTCTTTGTTACAGTCCCTGCCTTGAATAGTCTGCTATAAACTGTAAGATTAAGGAAGTGGCCTTTAGTCTTGCAAAGAATAATTCATATTGAATGTTTAAATACAAAGAAACCTAGCATATTTCCTACTCTGCTTTTTTCATCTTTAGTTACGTAAGTAGCATGTAAGTATATAATATGTAAGAATAGTATCCCCTTAAGCCAGA
>NW_006295731.1:433486-435946 GCF_000327345.1 Myotis davidii
TGCCAGCCAGGCAACCCAGAACTTTTTCTAAGCACTTACTTACACAAGTATATATCAATAAAACATATATCATACTACATTTGTTTCTTATTTTTTATGAAATCAGCATTCTCATGTACAAACATTTGCATGTTTGCTTTTGCTTCATTTAACACTATGTCTTATCAGTACCTCATCTTTGTAAAATACTGCATAGTTTCCATAATATAGAAACACTGCAGTTCATTCATTTATTCTTCCTATTGATATTCAGTTAAGGTTACCAATCGATCTCTATTACAAACCATGCAGCAGTTAACACTCTTATAAACCCGCATAAAAGTTGTTCTAGTTTAGATACTGAGAAGTAGAATTGCTGTATCGTATGGTATCACCAAACTAATTCATTATTTATCAATCTGATGGTTTAAAAATAATACCTTATTGCTATTTTTTTGCAATTACATAGTTACTTATTAAGAATGAGCATTTTGGACCATTATAAACTTATGAACAAAAATAGATACAGAGGCAGAGCTGCCTCAAACAGACTGTCAAACTGCAGCGGGAAAGCCGGGGAGGATAGGGGGGCAAAAGGGGAGGTGGTAAGAGATCAACTGAAGGACTTTCATGAACAAGACAAACATAGACTGACCATATGTGCATCCAATTCTGACAGGAAAACAGAAAACCAGAGCAGAGGGGACATGGAGGAGGGCAAGTGCTGGCCCTTGTCATAGACAATTAGGCTTTCAGGTTTTAATATCTTATGATGGCTCATGACCCACTTTATGTAGTTCCTTAGATTAGATATTTAAATATAATGGTTTTAAAATCTGTAAATTGATTTTTCTCTTCATTAAATATTAAGATGCTACTTGGATGAACAAGAAAATATGATAGTTTATGCAATACCCTATATTTGTATAACTATTCCTTTCAAATATAATTAATATATTTGAGGTAAAAATAGGTAATTTCAGACTATACAAACTGGAACTAGCAATACCATATGGAAATCAAGCAATTAATGTATGTAACTTCTGCTAGATATCTCTCTTCATTAATCCTTCAAGAATATAAAAGTCGAAAATAGATCTGTTTAATAGCAATAAAAAAGCAAAGAAATTAAAAAAAGAATGAGCATTTTGTCATATATTATTGAACATTTTTATTTCCTATTCTGTGATCTTTTCTTATTTTTGCCCATGTTTCTGTTGAGGAGTTTGTTCTATTCTAATTGAATTTCAGGAGTTCTTTATATAATCTGAATACTAATATTTTGTCTTGTATAGTATAAATAATTCAAGTGATTATACATAGACCACTGATTTTTGTTTAAGCATATTTAGAATATCTTGTCACAAAAAAGATTTTTTTTAATTTTATGAAGTTTAACAATCATTTTATTGAAGTATTTTATTTACATTTTCTAAGATTACTTCTCTACTAGAAACATAATGTAAAACCTTAATCAATAAAGAAAAACATTATAAAAATATAATACAGTCTCCTATGTTGACTTATATTTTATATAATGGTATTTTATAACCCATTTTTAAAAAGCCAATTTGGCTATTTTTAATGGTATTTGGTATGTTGTTGTTGTTTTTTCTTTTTAAAAATGGCCAATTGTTTCAGCATTATTCATTTGAAATGTTCCCTTCATCATACATTAAATTATTATATATACACACTTTGAGTACTTATTAATTCCAATGGTTTAAATATGAAAAGAAAGAAACATCAATTGAGCTATCAGCAGTTAAAGTGTGTATACATTTTTGGACACCCTGTATATAAGTCTACTTTGGAGCTCTAGTATGGTCTATTTATATATTAGTCTATCTCTATATCAGCACCATAATCTTAATTGTGAAAACTTTATGTTAGTTTGGCCTCATAGTCAGAGAAGATTTTTCGTAAATGAAGTTACTCTTGACCAGGTGTTTCTTCCAGTTAGAAGAACCATGTGCCAATACACAAAGTTATGAAATCGTGTGGCATATTTAAGGACTCTCAAGTTGTATAGTATCACTAGAAGATATTACTTATAGTCCAGGGTAGGTGTTGAGGCCAGAGAAGATTGGGACCATATTATAAGGGTTTAATTAATCTGTTAAGAGTTGAGAATTATCCTCAAGGCAGGGTAGACCTATTATAGCAGTGGTTCTCAACCGTGGCTGGATATTAGAATCACCTGGAAATCTTTTTAAAATCCTGATTTCTGGGCCTTATCCTCCGGAAATTCTGTTTCATTATTATGGAGTGGGGCCACAATATTAGTAACAAAAAAACAGAATTTCCGGAGGATGAGGCCCAGAAATCAGGATTTTAAAAAGATTCCCAGGTGATTCTAATGTGCAGCCAAGGTTGAGAACCACTGTATTAGAGACTTTTGGGCAGGGGAATAATATAATCACCTGTCTTTGCCAGAAGTGTGAGGATGGTTTAAAGGGAGAAGATCCTGTGTTAGTGCTG
>NW_006295731.1:435966-440874 GCF_000327345.1 Myotis davidii
GAAAGAGGAGTCTTTGCAAGCTGATTTAGTCAGATAAAGCTTTATGAGAACTGTCAAGCTGTGAAAAAAAATGGTAGGATATGGTTAATTTAAGGAGAGCATACTGATGCATTGGTTCAAGAGAAGAAATCTGTTATGCATTTATTTAATTTATATTTACATTATTTTGATCCTATATCCCTTTCAGAATAAGTTTAATTATAAAGTAAATAAATTCAGTACATTGGGTGTGAATATCTTCCCATGTAAGCTAACTTAAGCCAAGGTTGTGTTTGTTTCAAAATGGTGTGATATGACTCCTTTAAGTAACCAAGTTTTAAAATGTCAAATAAAGATTTTTCATTCACTGAAAGAAAGCAGTCCTGAGAGAATTTTTGTCACAACTAAAGATAGACATACCTCCTGTTAAAAAGGCATCTTGGTAACTGAGAATGCAGGAAAGGACAAGTGCACAAATAAAATACAACTTTAAGTTGAAGCCTAAGCAGAAATGAATTATTTTAGCAGGCAGTAAACAAAAAGGCTAGAGAATTAATGTTTCTGAGGTAAGTATTTTTGACTTCTAGTACAGAACAAGTAAGTGTTAATGGGACATTTAAACCTTGAAATGTAATTGTTTAAAAACTGGTTAATCTCAGTGAGTTAAGGCCAGAGTTCTTTCTAAAATTACTGAAACAACTTGTTGAATAGAAATAGGATAATCAGCCCTAGCCGCTGTGACTCAGTGGATGGAGTGTTGGCCTGCGGACTGAAAGGTCCCAGGTTCGGATCTGGTCAAGGGCATGTACCTTGGTTGCGGGCACATCCCCAGTGGGAGGTGTGCGGGAGGCAGCTGATAGATGTTTCTCTCTCATCTGTGTTTCTGGCTCTCTATCCCTCTCCCTTCCTCTCTGTAAAAAAATCAATAAAATATATTTTAAAAAGAAAAAGAAATAGGATAATCAAAGCAAAAGTTAAAAACTTTCACACACTTCTTTAATTTTTCCCACTTGTTCTATTTGGAATTTCATAACTAACTTAATAATTTACTGAATATAACTAATTTATTATATTAAATAATTTTAAATATAAGTATTAATGAGGATATAGCATGGACTATAGTATTTTTTCTTGATTTGTGTATGTCTAAGAAAATTCTAGCTATATACCTCCTATTCTAGCATAATGATTCACCATGAATCACACAATGGCAACTTCCTGAAATAAAGGCAGAGTTCAGTAGGGTGAAATTTAACTCTTCTCTAGGATATGTTCTGAAATCTTATCCTCTGAATCATGGAAGAATGTCACATCCCTTGTGCCTTAATCTCTGTATGAGTAAACTGCTATTTTGAGTAACTACTTAAAAATGGTTTGGTTCTGTATGTAAAAATATTTTAAAAGTTCTAGAAAGAAAAAAAGGGGTGGGGATACCCTGAAGGATAACTCTTTTCAAAGCCAGTTTATTGTAGACAGCAAACAACAGACAGAAATTAGAGGTTTTTAAGCAAGGAGATCAATATTAATATTATTCATAAGAAGAGAGATAGCTTAGGATGATCAAAAAGTTCTGGAAATGAATAGTGGTGATAGTTACAAAACATTGTGAATATAATTAATACCATGGAGATGTACATGGAAAATGGTTAAAAAGGTAACTTTTATGTATATTATACCATAATAATTTTTTTTTTCAGAGAGAGGCAGAGAAGCAGAGAAGAGAATTATAAAGAGTTCCCCAAAAGGAGCTTCTTTTCTGATAGGGAAGAAATTATTCTATATATTGCTGTCATTGTAAAGCTTTAGCTTCTCCTTTTTAAAGCATATGGAACCTGAGTAGCGAAAAAATGTTCTCTCTCCATCCTATGTCCAGGAAGAATACCAGAAGTTTAAACTGAAGTTGGAACAGCCTGTGAGTCAGGAATAGATAAGGTCTTAGCAGAGCGTAATTATAGTTAGCAAGTGATTAAGAGGTTTCAGTGCCTCAAGTGACCAGCTTCATGCCAAACATTGATGCCCCACGACCTCAATCAGAGCCAACAGATCAGGCAGGCTGAGGATAGCACTTTTGCCTAGGCCAACACCTCAGGCAATTTTTCAAAGCTGGAATGGTTCAAAGTGAGTTCTGACTAGATTGGGGGAGAGTAGGATCTGATTATGCTTATTGAGATTGATAACAGTCTATTTTATCATAGTGGAAGTTCTTGTTACTTCATGTTTTTTTGCCTTATGGTTTTTCTTTTGATAAATTCATGCCATGCTGCCATTAAATTCATGTAGTTATTGTCAATATAGAACATATGTTGACAGAAAAGAATAATGAGATATGGTTCTCAATGGCTCATTTTAATTATTCATGCCTATAGGGAAGTGAAGAACAAGAATTAGTTGGATGACCCATATTTATACCACTATGTGATGGCAACTATTAGCAAGCTTATTCAACTAAGTTAAGATAACCCAACTGTCAAGGACATAACTAGTATAGTTTGAGAATTCTAGAAATATAAGGTATCTTTACTTTTAAAAAGTATGTTAGCTTTTCTCCAACCTCCAAATATTTTGCTGGCAAAGTGCCACTAAATATAAATCATGGGAATAGTCACTAATTTGCCCAGATCTTACAATGCAATAGAACTTCTAGTTGCCTTAGAGAGGCATACGGAGAAATAACAATGCCCTTCTTTTTTTTAAAAAAAAATATATATATATATATTTTATTGATTTTTAACAGAGAGGAAAGGAGAGGGATAGAGAGCCAGAAGCATCAATGAGAGAGAAACATTGATCAGCTGCCTCCTGCACATCTCCTTCTGGGGATATGCCCACAACCAAGGTACATGCCCTTGACCGGAATCGAAACTGGGACCTTTCAGTCTGCAGGCTGACGCTCTATCCACTGAGCCAAACTGGTTTTGGCTAGCAATTCCCTTCTATTAATCAATCCCACTGAATTCTTATTATGCCTTTCAATCAGGTGTGTTTTTTTTTTTTAATTCTTTAAAAGACTGGGGAAGGGATAAGGTGACTGAATAAAGAAGGTGAAGGGATTAGCTAAAGAACATATGTGTGTACCCTATGGACACAGACAATAGTTTGGTGAAGGCCAAAGCTTGGGGAGGCAGTGATGGGTGGAGGTGGGCAAAGGATAGGGAAAAGGAAAACACCTGCAATTATGTCAACATTAAAATTTTTTAATAAAAAATGGCTACTGTCTTTTGTATTTCTGTGGGGTCTGTTGTTATTTCACCTCTTTCATTTCTGATTTTGTTTATTTGGGTTCTCTCTTTGTTTCTTGGTGAGCCTGGCTAAAGGTTCATCAATCTTGTTTATCATTTCAAAGAACCAGCTCTTGGTTTCATTGATCTTTTGTATTGTATTTTTGGTCTCTATGTCATTTATTTCTGCTCTGATCTTTATTATCTCCTTCCTTCTATTTATTCTGGGCTTTTCCTGTTGCTCTCTTTCTAATTCTTTAAGTTGTAGGGTTAGATAATTTATTACCAGTTTTTCTTGTTTTTTGAGGTAGGCCTATAGAACTATGAAGTTCCCTCTCAGAACTGCTTTCACTGTGTCCCATAGATTTTGGATCGTTGTGTTTTCATTTTCATTTGTTTCCAGGATTTTTTATATTTATTCTTTGATCTCTTTGGTAACCCAATCATTGTTTAATAGCATGCTATTTAGCCTCCATGCATTTGATTTTTTTAATTTTTTATTATAGTTGATTTCCAATTTTATGACATTGTAATCTGAGAAGATGCTTGATTTGGTTTCAGTCTTCTTGAATTTGAAGAGACTTAGCCTGTGTCCTAATATGTGGTCTATCTTTGAAAATGTACCATGTGCACTTGAGAAGAATGTATACAGACAGTCCTCGGGTTACGTCAGACTCGATGTACGTCGTTTCATGGTTATGTCGCCATCTCCCATTTATTTGTTAAGAAAAAAGTTCTGTCATTTTGACGTATGTACATACGTGCTTTATGTTTTTTTATTATTTAATTACCACTAGTAAAGGGCAGGAATTGTTATCGTTCATTTAATTTTTTTTTTTTTTTACTGTTTCACTTCATTACTGTTGTGTATATGCTCCATGTGAGTGACATAGGTACTTATGTAGGTGGGTTCCAACTTACGGCGAAAATCACCTTACATTGTGCCATAGGAATGGATCTCCAATATAATCTGAGGACCTATTATATTCCATAGCTTTGGGGTGAAGTGTTCTTTCTTTTTAAATATATTTTATTGATTTTTTACAGAGAGGAAGGGAGAGAGATAGAGAGTTAGAAACATCAATGAGAGAGAAACATTGATTAGCTGCCTCCAGCACACCTCCTACTGGGGATGTGCCCGCAACCAAGGTACATGCCCTTGACCAGAATCACACTTGAGACCTTTCAGTCCGCAGGCCGGCGCTCTATCCACTGAGCCAAACCGGTTTCGGCTCCTTGTTCATTTTTTGTCTAGAGGACTTATCCAGTGATGTAAATGGGGTATTATACTCCCTTACTATGATTGTATTGCTATCGATCTCTCCCTTGATATCTTCCAGAAGTTTTTGTATGTAGTTGCTTGCTCCTGTGTTGGGTGCTTATATGTTTACCAGAGTAATATCCTCTTGTTGTATCTATCCCTTTCATATTATGAACTGGCCGTCCTTATCTCTTGTTATAGCCTTCACTATGAGGTCTGTTTTATCAGCATTTTTTTTTTTCATTTCCATTTGCCCCCCAAAATTTTTCCCATCACTTTACTTTCAGTCTGTGTTATTCCTTTGTTCTGAGGTGGGGCATTCTCTAGTAGTCAGCATATATATGGGTGGCTTATCCATTAAGCCTCCCAATGTCTTTTTATTGGAACATTTAATTTATTTATATTTAAGATTATTATTGACCAGAGGCCCGGTGCACAAAAATTTGTGCA
>NW_006295731.1:442114-443056 GCF_000327345.1 Myotis davidii
TCATTTTAGTTTCAAGCGGCCTGGCTGCCGGCCACCATCTTGGCGGGCAGTTAATTGGCATATCTCGCTGATTAGCCAATGGGAAGGGTAGCAGTCGTACGGCAATTACCATGTTTCTCTTTTATTAGTGTAGATTAGTGTAGATCGATACTTGTTTGTTGCCATTTTTATTCTTCGTGCCAGTGTTCCTTTTCCCTTCAATTTCTTCTTTTTACAATAGTCCCTTTAGCATCTCTTACATTGCTGGTTGGTGGTGATAAACTTCCTTAGCTTTTTTTTTTTTGAAGCTCTTGATTTTACCTTCAATTTTGAATGATAACCTTGCTGGCGATACTTGTTTGTTGCCATTTTTATTCTTCGTGCCAGTGTTCCTTTTCCCTTCAATTTCTTCTTTTTACAATAGTCCCTTTAGCATCTCTTACATTGCTGGTTGGTGGTGATAAACTTCCTTAGCTTTTTTTTTTTTGAAGCTCTTGATTTTACCTTCAATTTTGAATGATAACCTTGCTGGATAGAGTATTCTTAGATTCATCCCCTGCTTTATATCACTTTGTATACTTCATTCCATTCCCTTCTAGCCTGATGTGTTTCTGTTGAGAAGTCATTGTATAAGCTAATGGGAGATCTTTTGTAGATAACTTTCCGTATTTCTCTTGCAGCCTTTACATTTCTCTATTTGTCATAAACATTTGTCATTGTAATTATGAAGTGTTTTGGTGTGGATATTTTGAATAAATTTAATTAGGAGGTAAAAGACCTGTACTCAGAAAACAATAGGACATTGTAAAAAGAGATCAGCCGTAACCGGTTTGGCTCAGTGGTTAGAGCGTCAGCCTGCAGACTGAAAGGTCCCAGGTTCGATTCCGGCCAAGCGCATGTACCTTGGTTGCGGGCACATCCCCAGTAGGAGGTGTGCAGGAGGCAGCTGATCGATGTTCCTCT
>NW_006295731.1:443312-445752 GCF_000327345.1 Myotis davidii
CGGGTGGCTGAAGCTCCCAACTGCTCCTTTTTTTCTTTTTTTTCTTTTTTTATTCTGGGCCAGCTTTAGCTCTGGCTCTAGCTCTTAGACCTCTGCTGCTGAAAGCAGGTATCTGGTTTGTTTGTGTTCTATAATCGAAACACTGTAGCAACTCCAGCTCTGAGATCCCGGGTCGCTGAAATCATGTTTCTGGGGTTTTGTTTAGCTTCTATATTTGTAACTATGTTTCAAACTGCCGGTGCAGAGGCCGGAGCGGCAGGCGGGGAACGTTGCAGTCCTCCGTCACTGAAGCAAGCAAGCCTCCCTGTTCGCATCAGTTGCCTGGCTGCCTGCCGCCATCTTGGCTGCCAGTTAATTTGCATATCTCGCTGATTAGCCAATGAAAAGGGTATCGGTCATACACCAATTACCATTTTTGTCTTTTATTAGATAGGATGGGAGATCCTTTGTAGGTAAATTTCTGTCTCTCTTTTACAGCCCTTAAGATTCTTTGTCATTAACACTTGCCATTGTAATTACTGCTTGTCTTGGTGTGAATCTTTTTGGGCTCATCTTGTTTGGCACTCTTTATGTTTGTGTGACATTTTTCTTCCCCAAGTCAGGAAATATTTCTGTCATTATTTCTTCAAATAGGTTTTCTATTCCTTTTTTCCTCTCCTTGTCCTTCTGCCATCCCTATTATGTGTATGTTGCTTCATTTAATGTTGTCCTAAAGCTCCTTTATATTCTCCCTTTTTTTTTTCCATTTGCTCTTTAGCTCGTTTTTTTTGTTTGTTTGTTTGTTTGTTTTTTTTTGGTTGTTGTTTTTCCCTACCCTGTCTTCTAACTCACTGATTTGGTTCTCTGCTTCTTCTAGTCTGCTGCTGAAACTTTCCATTGTGTTCTTTATTGCCACTATATCATTCTTCATGTCCTCTTGATTCTTACATGTGTTGGTGAATTTCTCATCCAGACATTTGAGCATCTTCCTAACCATTACTCTGAATTCTTTCTTCGAGATATTTATTACCTCCATTTCATTTAGTTCCTTTTCTGGTAATTCCTCTTTTTCTTTCCTTTGGGGATTGTTTCTTTGTCTCCCCATTTTTTGTCTCGTTCTGTCCCTGGGCACCATGCTTGGGGTCCAATAGGTTGAAGCCCATGTTTGTCCAATGGTTAGGGAACTGTTAGCCCAGAGGCTGGGTCTGCCTTGAGTCTCATGCCTTTATTGTCTCTTCTCTGAGGCATACCCCCTTCTCCCATGGATCCAGTCCCTCAGTTGTCCAGTTCAGATGCTGGGGTTCCGCAGAGGTGCATGCTCAGTTCCTTTCTTCAGTGACTCCCCATGAGGGCCAGAACCCCCTGACATGCAAAATTGCTGTGTGGGCCTGGAAGCCAAGGCAGGGTGGAATCCTAGGTCATTCTGGCAGTGCACTTTCTGGGCACACTGGGTTGCACTGGCAACATAGTCCCAGGGTCCAAGTGGGGCACATGCCAGGTGGCTCCAGCTCACAAAGGCAGTGTAAAGCTGTTGCCTAGGGCTAGGTGCACCCTGTCGTTCCCGGTCACAATGGCAGTGCTGTCCTGGAGCCCATGGTGGAGCATATGTTGGGTGGTGCTGGGTCACCCGAGCAACACTGTCCTGGGGTTGGGGCAGTGCCACCCTGGAAGCACAATGCTGGGCCTGGGGTGGAGGCAAGATGCAGGGTCCCCCTGACTTGCACTCATATCATGGGGTCCTGTAGTATGGGATCCTGGGACACTTGGTCTGGGCATGTGGGCAAGGACGCATTATACAGGAGGTCTTTCTAGCATGTACTCACTGCAGAAGTCTGGGAGCCACAGGGAGGTACTGTGGCACTCACTTCCAGGGCACAGTGGTGGTCCCACATGGGTTATGGCTGGCAAGCAGCTCCCTGCACAGTTCCAGGATGGTGTCTGAGACCAGCCTGGTATTGGTGTGGCTGAGCTCCTGGTCTCCACTGCTCCCCTCTACAAGATAGCCTTGGCTCTTCACCAAAGCCGTACCCCACCAGGGAGTGCTGTGGTGGTAGCAGGTGCTCCCTTTCTTGGAGATCCTGATCTGCTGGTCCCTGAGACTCCTGAAAGTTCTAACTGTCCCTCACTGACCATCACACACACCACACATGTCCACACACTCCACTCTCACTTCTTTACTCACTCACACTCTCCCCCTCCCTGCCATCCTGCCAGCTGCCATGTTGGGGTCCCAATGGGGATAATTCTGTTATCTATTTTCAAAGACTGTTGTGAAGATTAAAATTTATATATATATTAATATTTTATATATATACAAAATATGTGATGCAATTTCTGGAGTAGCAGGTACTAATTAAATGGTAGCTGTTATTACTTGCCAATATGTATCTTTTGGACATTGCCCTCACCTTCTTAAAATCCCTCTCTTTTCCTCCCCTGTTTTAGGCAGGCAACAAAGAAA
>NW_006295731.1:445796-452380 GCF_000327345.1 Myotis davidii
TCTAAAAGAGACTAAAGATGGCTCTAGTACATTTTGGCTTTTAATGAAGCAGTCAAGGTGATACAGTAGTTCCTGAAAAAAGGAGGACTATAGGAGCCAGTGAGCAAGTTCTTGAGTCACTACTGACCACCTTAAGAAGCAGTTACCCTCCCAGCCAGCTTGGCTCAGTGGTTGAGCATTGGCTTGTGAACCAGGAGGTCATGGTTGGATTCCAGTCAGGGCACATGCCTGGTTTATGTCTCGATTCTCAGTTGGGGGCATGCAGGAGGCAGTCCATCAGTGATTCTGTACCATCATTGCTGTTTCTATTTTTTTAAATATATTTTTATTTAAGCAGCTACGCAATTCTGAGGACTTGCTTCTTTGGGTCCCTAGCGAATCAAAAACTTATATGAGACAGTCAGGCTCTGTTTTTCATATATGTTTAATTCTGAGGACTTGCTTCTTTGGGCCTCCAGAGAATCAAAAACATATGAGACAATCAGGCTCTGTTTTTCATACATGGTTTCCTATATTTGATTTTGGATCTCATTCTACTCTAAGACATTTTTCTTATCTTTAATATTCTCTCAAATCCAGAAATATATCACTTTATTGACCCTGTCATAATTAAAAATACCTATTTCTTGCTAATGAGCTATTACCTGAAACTTTACATGATTCTTCTGACAGTCCGACAGGCTAATTAACAAGGTTTGACCTCTTTCTAAAATCAGCTGGCAAGACTTGGGCTTTGACACTAAAGAAGTTCTTTGAAGCTTACTTACCAATCATTCCTTCTGAATGTGAATAATACATATGGGTTTTCTGGATGTGGAACTTTGTCTTCAGCATATACTTAACATACAAAGCCATCTTAAAATGTTTTTAATGGATTAGTTGATAGGGATTAGATGCAGTCTCAACTACTCCTCATGTATAAACACCTACTTAGAGCACTATCATTAAATAATTTTCATTAAGAACAACTGATTTTTTTAGAAACCAGTCAAAAGTACTATTGATCAGACAAGTCTTTCCAAGAGATCTTAACCTGATTACTTTAAAGATTGCCTTTGCTTTTTATTAATATATGTATCAGTTTCACCCACACTTATTGTAATAAAAATAAACACACATGCACACACACATACACACATGCACCTATGCAGAAAGAAAAAATAGAGAAAAAAGACTATGAGAGGCCTCAGCTGAGAAGCAAGATAGGAAATGGAATTTTCTGCTCATTAAACTCTCTGGTTAGGGAGGCAGTGAAGCATGGTAGAAAGAATGCTGGAGTTTAGAATCAAAGTAATAATTTAAGTCTCCTTTTCACTAGTTATTATCTGCATGGCCTTGAGTTGCCACCTCTCTGATCATGTTTGCTTATGTGAAAAAATTGGGATGGGAATGCCTAGCTATAGAGCCATTGAGAAAATTCAAATTCAGGCATAAAATTTTAATGTTCTACAATGCTAAGAGAAGATCAGAGAATTACCCATTTAAGTCTGGAACCATACAGAAAAGGGGTTTCAATTAGGATATCAGTTGTGATTCACATGAGATCGCACTGCTCAGATTTCCCTTCAGCAAGGGACTTTGTTGTCCCAACTACTGAAAGTGTGTTAGCAGTCTTCAGTTTTTAACCCATCCAGGGACTGCCTCATCTGCACAGAACTGCCTCATGCTCTTCCAAGGAGGACCACATTCAATAATTTATTCATGCAAATATATGAAGTCCCAACATAGAAGTGGGAAGACCAATTAATATGCTTTAGTAGTTGTCTGGCGGAGAGATGATGGAGGCTCGGCCAAGAGTTGTAGCAGTTGAGATAGGTATATTGAGGATATGCTTTAAATGTAGATTCAAAAAGATCCAAGAGTGAGACGAAGAATAGAGTGAAAGATATGCCATACATTTTTGGCTATACATGTGGTAAAGGTTTATTTTTAAAGTCATATTAATTTTGAGATACCCAGTAGACTTCCAGGTGGAGATGTAAAGGAGATAGGTAAAAACTGTACATGAATTTGGAACTCAGAGGACAAGTCAGGGCAGGAAATACAGATTTAGGAATGATCTGCAAAACTAAATTAGATTACATCCCTAGGATATGGGAACCTAAGTCTCTATATCACTTAGGTATGGAGAAAAGTATTTGTTAATATAAATGCAGAAAGATAGCACTTAACCACCCATATGAGTTAAATTCAGTAACCAGACTATTTAGAAAGAGGCCTCATTAAAATGAAGAGATTTTTGGTTTTGCTGTTGTATTCTTTAAACTAATAATTATAGAGCTCCTCCTATGTGGTGAGTGATGTACATTTATCATATTATTTAATCCTCACAACATATCTAGGTGAGCATTCCTATCATCCTGATGTTACAATGAGCACACAGAAGTTCAGAGAAATGTAGCAATTTGGGTCAAATTACATATTTAGTGAATGATGGAGGAGGTCTCATGGTCCCTTAGCCTCCACATGCAGTGCATTATAATAACAGTAATAGCAGCCATTAATAGAGTACCTAGAGTGCCCAGGTCCCCTGATAAAACACTTTACATATCTTATCTCATTCTCAAAAAAAAAAACAACAGTATTTATTAGCCTCACTTTGCAGATGATGAAACCTAAACTTAGAGATGTAACTAACGTGGCCAAAATCTTACGGTTATTAAATGGGAATTTCAAATATATTTTTGTCTGTTTCCAGAGCTCATAATCTTAATTACTATTATACTGCCTTTCATCACCTGTGATGTAGGTAAGTAGAAGGGAAAAGATTTCCTCCCAAAGGGAACATAACTATCCAAATGTTAAACCAACTGAACATGTAGCATTGAAAGTGATGACTATTGCTCCTGGGCCTTGGAGCAAGGTGAACTCGCAAGGACCCACACTGGTCACTGACCCGCCATGGGCCCGCCAGACCTCACGCTCCGCACTGGCATGCAAGTACCATCCTAAAGCCAGATTGAAGCTACAAGATGGCTGACCAGGACCCTGGGGGCATCAGCCCCCATCCAACAGATGGTGGCCTCAGGTGCCAGAGCTGTGGTCACCTCCATCTTCATGACTCCCCTGGATGTGGTGGCCTGCCTGCATGTCTCAACACCCTTCAGTGACCAGCGAGCTGATACCTCCCTCCAGACTCTGGAGCCTCTCTTATACCAAATTGTCCTCCTCTCTCCAACCCGCGGGGAAGTGCTTCTTCTACTGCAATGGCGTCCTGGAACCCCTGTACCTGTGCACATATGGTGCCCACTGTGTCACCTGGTTTCAGGACCCCACTCGCTTCACTGGCACTATGAATGTCTTCGTGAAGATTGTGAGACACAAGGGCACCAGGATCCTGTGGAGTGGTCTCCCAGCCATGCTGGTGATGACTGTGCCAGCAACCGCCATGTACTTCACGGCCTATGACCAACTCAGGGTCTTCCTGTGTGGTTGAGCCCTGACCTCTGACTTCTATGCACCCATAGTGGCTGATTCACTGGCCTGCTTGGTCACCATGAGTGTAATAAGCCCCCTAGAGCTGGTACAGCACGTATCATACCGGGAGTTGGGTGCCTGTATCCGAACCTCTGTAGCTCAGGGCAGCTGGCACTCACTGTGGCTCAGCTGAGGCCCCACTGCTCTTTGGGATGTGCCTGTTCAGCCCTGCACTGGTTCAACTATGAACTGGTAAAGAGCTGGCTAAGTGGGCGCAGGCCAAAGGACCAGACATCAGTGGGCATCAGCTTTGTGGCTGGTGGCATCTCAGGGATGGTGGCTGTCATCCTGACTCTACCTTTTGATGTGGTAAAGACTCAATGCCAGGTTGAGCTGGGAACGGTGGAGGCTGTGAGTAAGCATGTCACCCATGCACGCAGACTCTACCTGGCTGCTGCTGTGTAGGATCCTGGCTGAATCCAGCACCAGGGGACTCTTCACAGGCTTCCTCCGAAGGAACATCAAGGCTGCCCCTTCCTGTGCCACCATGATCAGCACATATAAGTTGGGCAAAAGCTTCTTTCAGAGGCTCAACCTGGAACAGCCTCTGAGCCAGTGAGATGAGCAAGGGGTTGTGGGCCCCATCTCTTCCATGGATGGTGTGGGGCAGGAAGAGACTGAGCCAAGTGTCTTGTCCTCAGGGGAGGGAGACTCATTTTTCTTCCCTCTCGGCTCAGCCCCAAGGGTACCAGCCCATCCAGTTGGGCCTGCCCAGGCCCCCATCAGAGAGCTTTCTTCCTGCTGGTCCTCATCCCAAACCCCACGGATCATCACTTTTCCACCCAACTCCCCAAATTCAAGACCAAACCTGTTAATTCTCCTCCCCCTGCCCTCACCCATTTTCATGTGTTTGTTGTAGTTGGTCTTCCACCAAGGCCCACAGAGCCCTGGACCTGGCCAGCCTAAACCCACTGCTGTTAAGTGTCATTGAGTCTAAAGATGATGAATTAACAAAATGATGACTATTAAAAATACATTTTATTAGAAATAAGAAACTGAAGATGATTATTAAAAATCAAAATGATGCCCTGGCTGGTATCTCTAAGTGGTTAGATCATCAGCCCATGCACTAAAGGGTCATGGGTTTGATTTCCAGTCAAGGACATGTACTTGGGTTGCAGGTTCGATCCCTGGCCCTGGTCAAGGTGCATGCAGGAGGCAACCAATTGATGTGTCTCTCTCACATTGATGTTTCTCTTCTGTCTCTCTATCTCTATCTCACCCCCAACTGTCCTTCCCTCTCTCCCTTCCACTCTCTCTAAAAATCAATGGAAAAATATCCTTGGGTGAGGATTAACAGCAACAATAATGAAATCAACAAGATATGGGTGTTTGAAAAGCATCTGTTCCAGCATTTTCTGAAGCTATCATCTTTAAATAAACAATGGTACAAATATTAATCTGATTTTGCTTCTTAATCTAAATTGTTTGGAACCATGAAACAGAATGAGTATCACTAAACAACATGGGATTGAACCCATATCCTTGGCTTGTGAGGACAGTGTTTTTAAACAATGGAATTCAAGATTATTATCTTAGCCATTTTGGAAAGATCAGGAGATGTTTTAAAGACAGGGGGACTTATTTGATTGCATCCAAAATCCCTCAACATAATGGTATACATGTAGTTTCTCCTATCCTGCCACTGTTTTCTTTTGGGATTTGTTTTAGCTATCAAGGAAAAGATTTTGAGACATATCATATATATAATCTTTGAGTGTGCTCCAGATTGGAAGATTTCATTTAATTCATTCCAAGTCCTTCACTTAGGAGCTTATACACATTTTATATATGTAGTCATACATATTTAATAATTATTACACAGTAAATAATGTCAGTTTTATGAACTGAATTAAAAGTAATTAATAATTATAACAGCAATAATAATGACAGAACATATAGACTTCTTAGGATTTTCAAAATACCAGTTTAGCTAGCATGATGTTCTGTGAACAAATGTACAGCTAAATACACAGTAGCTGCCAGACACTAGTTAGAACAGCAGGAGCATGTTTCTCAGCAGGGATTTTTCTGTCTGCTGACATTTTGGTTCTGAAGTAAATGGGACGTGTTGTTATGTTTCTTTTATTATATTTCAATTATGGAATCTGAATGTGCATAGAATTATTGTGTTGATCTTGTTCAAGCTTCTCTCCCAATGAAATGACCCTTTCTATAACACCTATGACAAGTGGCCACTTGGTCTTTCTTTGAATGTGTTTAGTGACAAGTAAAGTACATCCTTAAAAACCAGCCTTTTCCATTGTTGAAGCATGTTTATTTTTTAAAAAATCACTCTCTGGGTGGGTTATAACTAACCATCACTACTATTTTTACTTTCTTGACTAATATCAAATAAACATAATCCTTTTCTACTACAGACATTAACCTTTTTTAATACAGCTACCATTGTCCAACTACCTGTGACAGCTCCCACCACCTTCAATTCTTCTCAAATTTTAAAACCCATACATTCCAAACCTGTTTGTTAATTTGAGGTCATATTAAAACCTGCCCCCAATTCCTTTACAACTATGTAGATATGGGCTGAAATACTGACTCCCTACTATGTGAACCTCAAAATGGGGAAATGATTGCTACCACAAGATATTTTGTGAGAATTAAATTAACAGGTAATTTTTATGTAGTATTATTGGTTGAGCATTGTTCTACTTGTGTTATACATGTTAATTCATTTCATTTTAATAACAAACATATGAGATGGTTATTATTATTTCCCCATTTTGTATTTTACTTTATTTTATTTTTATTTTATTTATATTATTTAAAATATCATATATGTCTCCTTTTCCCCCCATCAACCCCTCCTCAGCCACTCCCACCTCCCAGGTCCCAGTCCACTGGTTATGCTTATATGCATGCATACAAGTCCTTTGGTTGATCTCTTAACACACACACACACACACACCCTCCCCTGCCTTCCCTATGAGGTTTGACTGTCTGTTCAATGCTTCTCTGCCTCTGAATCTATTTTTGTTCATCAGTTTATGTTGTTCATTATATTCCACAAATGAGTGAGATCATGTGATATTTATCTTTCTCCGACTGGCTTATTTCGCTTATCAATGCATCTCTCCTACACCCCT
>NW_006295731.1:452985-459813 GCF_000327345.1 Myotis davidii
CAATTTCTATTACAAAGGTTAGGGCGTTTCTTATCTCCATTCCAGGGAGTAAAGATTATGTAGTTTAAGCATGATTGTTTGTAGTTAAAGTAATTAACTACCCACCTGGCACTTAGTTAAGGGGTTTTATTCCCTCCCTAACTTCAGGGAAAAATCCCTACCTGGGGAAACAACCTTTCTCAGAGAGGTGACCTTGGTTAAAACACATAGGGCCAAGAAGGTGAGAAAACATTAAGAACAGCATGTCATAAACACCAGGTCCCTTGAAACATATGCTGTGCAGATGTTTCTTCCCTGCAGCGACTGTGTCAAGCAGCAAGGATGGACCGGCTCCCGGCACACTTGGTCAAATGGGAGTTTCATTTTTAAATTTTTGAGGAAACACCATACTTTTTCGAGAGTGGCTGCACCAGTCTGCATTCCCACCAGCCGTGCACAAGCGTTCCTTTTTCTCCACATCCTCGCCAGCACTTGTCCTTTGTTGATTTGTTGATAGCCATTCTGACTGGTGTGAGATGGTACCACATTGTTGTTTGGATTTACATCTCTTGGATGATTAGTGACTTTGAGCATGTTTTCATATGTCTCTCGGCCTTCTGTATGTCCTGTTTTGAAAAGAATGTCAAGACCATATATACTTGTCAGAGGTCACATAACTAATTGAGGCAGAGTAAGGATTTGAACCCAGGCAATCTGGCTCAAGCTTTCAGCTTTATCCACCATTATTTACATTTACTAGTTTTATTAAATAAGGTGAGATTTCTTTACCATACATCATGGTTGAAATTTCAAAAAAAACCCCAACTCTCTAACTACTGGAGATCTTATACATAGGTATATATGTATATGTATATATACAAAGGTATATATACATACATATATTTGTTTATTATATATAATATATATTATATATGTGTGTGTGTGTGTGTGTGTGTGTGTGTGTGTGTGTGTGTGTAGTATAGTGTGTGATATAGTAGTAGCTTGATAAATGTTTTCTTTTCCACTCACCATTCAGCTACCTTTCTTCTGAGTACTCTTCAGTTTTTCAAAATCCGAAATGTGGGCCTGATACTTCAGATATAATCTAATAAACTAAAACAGAGGGGCAATTTCTTCTAGTTCTAGGACCAGGTTTCATTTGGACACTAAATAAATTCTCCTGTCTCTGACAACTACATGAAGATTCTTACCTAAGTTGTGGTGATTCATTCATTTATTCAACAAACATGTTTGGGCATGTATCACAAATTAGGCACAGTATTATTTGCTAAGGATACATAGAGGATGACCAAACATATATAGCCCCTGCCTTTTTGGAGCTTAGAGTCTTGTTTTAAAGAAAAACATTAAACAAATAAATGCAAAAATAAGTACATGATGACTAATAGTAAAAGGTTATGAAGGAAAATAATAGAGTGCAATAAGAGAGAATAGTGAGTTGAATGCATTCTAAATTGGGCCAAGGGAAGCTCTTTCCATGGAAGAAAATTTAAGCTGAGACTCAAAGGGTGCGTTAGATTTAGCCAGGGTAACTCTAAGGTAAAAGCATTTCAGGAAGCACTTAAGAACAGGTTGAAGGCCCTGAAGAGGGAATGAGTTTGGCTTGGTCAAAGACCTAAAAGAAGGCCATTGAAGTTGGAGAAGAGTAAAGAGAAATCAGAAAGGCTCCAAATGAGGTTAGAATAGTAGACGGGAACTACTGGTATATATATTATGCCAGATGATTGTCCTAAACTAATGCTGCCACTGTGACTAAGTGGGATAAAATTGTAGAGTCGCAGTCAGTGTTTAGAGAGGTTCCTTGAAAGGAGGCAACTGAAAGGATTCAGCAAGGAATCTCCAAAGTTGTTTTTATAAGTTACCCAAGGCTTATGTATAAACATGCAGTCAGTCTGTAAATAACTAGTAAATCCTTCTCATTAACACCTACACTAACCAATCACCTGCATTTACAACTTCCACTTTAAGTTGCTATTTTGTACCTAGTTTTTGCCCTCCAGTCTTCCTCAGATATTCTTCCTAATCAGAGATCAACTATATAGAAGTGTTGAAGAAAATGGTATTAATTGTGATTTGCACAAGTATTATTTACCCCTAGATATAAGGCTGTAATCTACATACTGACAGGGAAGAGGCTAGTCATTTGCCAGATAATTTTGCCAGTAGCAATAATATCAAGTCCCAAAGTTAGGCTGTGAAGTCACACTAACAAGGTGTGAATTCAAAACCTTGGAGTAGTTCTGCCACTAATTTCCTGTGTGACCTCAAACAAATAACTTAACCTTTCTGATCCTCAGTTTCTATATTTGAAGCATGGAACTAATGATACTTATCTAGGAGGGTGGTTGTGATAATTACATTATATAAGGTACTTAATGTGTGTGAAAGCACCAGCCACAATGCCTGACATATAGTAGATAATAAATGATAATATTTCTTTTTATTATATGAAAGAGAATAAATACTTTCTACAAAGTCACCATAGTATAATCCTTCACAGCCAAATAATAAAAAAACTGATTTATGTTTTATTATATTTGGATATAGATTTCTTATTTGAATTTTGCTAATTTCAATTTTTATAGTATTTTTATGGAACCATAGTACTAGCATCATAAAGGATCCTTAGGAAACTATTTTCATCCTCAGCTTTTAATGAAAATAGTGTTGAACATTCCTAATCCTGAATCATACACAACACACACATACATAAGTCTCACAAAATACTCATTCATTGTTTCCTTTGTGCCAGACTGTGCTAAGTCCTAGAGATATTAAGCATTGATAGACTTGATTCATACCCTCAAGAAGTTCATGATCAAATAGGTATGACAGATATGTGTGAAATTATGTTCCAAGACAGGATCAAACAAATGTGAAATACATTCTCTGGTAGCACAGAGGAAGGAGCAATGGATTCTGCCTATAGATATGGCCACAGTGAATAGACCTCTTATTGTGTGTGTCTGACTTCAGTTAGATATGCTGATATCTCCCAGGCTTGCTTCACAGCAACTTAATAGTTGCATTTCATCTTGTAAAATATTATGACTTGGAGTGTATTGTCCTCAGATCAATTGACAAGTATTTCCTGACTGTCTTTGCGCTAGGGGTTTTGGGGGATAGAGGAGAAGGAAGTTATTTGGTCCTTGCCTTCAATTGCCTATAGGCTGGACAGCTGAGAGTGAAAAGTCCTCCAAGATGGCAATTAGAGAACAATAAACTATTCACTGCCTTTGAGTTCATTCAAAGAAATAGCTCAGGGTGAGTTGGAATAGTTAGAACAAAAAAAAAAAAACACAAACAGAAATCATTGTTCTTTCAGATACACATCAGTTCAGACTTCTAGAAACTACCTACAGATGTTTAGAGAGCCATTCAAATATTCTCCACTGAATAATTACTCAAAGAGAAAAATTACTTCAGTGTATCAGAATCTCTGCCAATGCTTGTTAATCTGAATTTATAGCTCAGTGCTTTAGAAGTGCTTTATTTAAAGTATGTTAAAAACCTTAGCTGGAATATTCTTCGCTGGTCCAAAGACAGGTTGCTTAAACATGTATTAGCAAAGATAATAGGCAGATTTACAGATTTTCAGAGCTGTGTATGTTTCAGAATTGGAGCAAACTGACAAAAAATGCAGAGATGCAAGAAATGATTTTAAAACTTGCTTCTTTGACAGATGAGCTTCTATAAAGAGAGTTTTGAATTATTAGGTGGCCACACAGCTTTTGTCAGTGAAATACCATGAGAAGTTGTATTTGGAGGAAAGAAGCTGACGGGGAGAAATGAGGAGAGATGCTGAAAGGCATTAATGAGTTGGAAGAAGGTCAACAACCCATTTAGAGCTCATTAAATCTATTATCTGAGTTTAGAGTGGTCCCAGGTGGAACTTGTGCTGACATACCCAGAACTGTCTCTCCAGCCAAGAGCAGTAGAGAAAAGAGAAAAGTAAATGTGATAGGGGTTTTCAGGCTACCTTTTACTTCTAAGTATAATGATTGGAAATTTCAGATTCCTCAGTTTTGGGGGAAAGCTTTAAGTTTAAACATGGTCAATAGCAACTGTGCTTAAGAGGTGAAAAGTGTTATTAGGTTTTGAAATAAAAACACAAAAAACTTAAAAGTTATCCACACTAATCATTTTAAATCCATTGAGATATTATTTTCTACCTGTCCTTGAATTCATTCTTGTCTTCTAAGCCTAGAAGTTCTAACAGTTCGGTGTGCATGAGAAATACTTCAAGAAATTCAATAAAGGGAAGAAAATAAAAAATAAAAGAAAGTCTGTAAAATCCACTCTCCTGCTCCCCCACTAATTCTCAGGTTTGGCCCAGGACTAGTGACAAGAAAACATTAAGTAATAACAAGAGAGAAACAGCTTTGTAATTCATCTTAGAAACTGTCTTTATATTTATTTAGCATTGTTTTTAATAGAATGGAATTGAAGCGCAAACCTATCCTGTACTTTAAAAGACTTTTTTTTTTTTATGTAGTAAGAGCTGATGTGGCCTTTTAGAAAAATCTTGATTTTCTAAATTAAGGCTGCATTTTTGGTCAGACTGGCATTTATTGCTTTATTTAAATTTTTAAAAGATGTGTCATGTTGTCAATAATGGCTTACATTTAAACATCATTTTCTAACGAACACCCTCCTTTTAAGATTGTAACTTTTTTCCAATTAAGACCAAACATTATCCATTTTAAACTTATAACTCTAGTTTACAAGTAAAAAATATCAAAACTGCAGAAAAGCTAAGTGACAAGCCTAACATCGCAGTGTAACCATTAGCATAGAAAAGGAGATAATCTGTATTTTTTTGAATCTCAATGCAGTGTTTTGTCAGGTAATGCTGCTTTAAGGTATAAAATATGGATGCAAGTCTCAGAATTGACATTTGAGCCACAGACACTAAAATGTTTCCCTGCACCACCTGGTCAACCCTTACCCTATTATCCATTTCCCCTACCACATCTCATTGACCTTCATCCTGAAGTTCTCTTTCCATTCCTTAAGAATTAATTTTGTTCCTTCAAGACCTTAAAAAGTCAGAAAGTTGTTCTCTCCATGGTATCAAGTTGTGGTGATCACCATTTTAAAGCAGACCTATCCCAAAGCCCCGATTTAAAAAGAAAACAAAAAAAACCAAAAAACACAACAACAATTTTACCACATCATTTGGTGGCTTAGGTGTGAATAGCCCCAAAGGTATGTGCTGAAAACTCGTCCCAGAATACCGTTCTATAATTAAGGAAGCTAGTTGGCTTCACAAAGTCAGCTCTATTCAACCATTCTACATATGGCAGGTTCAGGAATGGCACCTAAGTTGCTGAAGTCATTCAGTACAGAATGTCTGTAAAAATTTACTATCCCTGTTCAGGCAAGACAGTGTCAGCAGAATTACTTTATTTTGCTATAGCTTGTGTATATGGGGATGAAGGGGTGGGGGTCGGGGTGGGAAGAACATTTTCCTGGTGCTGACTGTTCCTTTTGCTCCTTTTCCAAATAGGCTTGCAGGCTGTCCTGGGGGGCTGATTTGATGCCATGGTGCATTGGTCTTACTGTCCATTTCAAAAATGAAAAGAGCCAGCTTGCTTACTCTAGCTCAACAAAGAGATTAGTCCACCAAACATGAGGAAATCATAACTTGCTAATAACTACATCAAAACCTTCCTAATTTTTAAAATTGACTATCCACTGCATCTAGATACCCAAGGGAGAGAGGAGTTTTATATCCTTACTGTGGCTGTTGTCGAAAGATGATTTTACAAAAAAATGTAAAGTCACAACTCTCATATACATATAAAAATGAACAAATGCTAAAGACTTCCTTTAACTCATTAATGAGGAACCTGATGAGGTGTCACACAGCCAATTCAAGGGAGAAATCAAGAAAAAAAAGGACATATAGATCAGAAATATTAAAATGGATGTGCAAGTAGAGGCACACTAGCCTCATTTAAAGTCTATGTATGGGGAGACCAGTGTATAGAATTTCATGTCTATGGACAATAATCATTTTGCACTGCTGTCAGTTTTCTACATTTTACAGAGATGTAAAATTTCTGACAGTGAAAGAAGAGAACCATATATGGTGGAAGGGTGTGATCTAAACAATGCATGGTTTCCATGCAAAGTTATTTTTTTCCTTGCATTATGTTGTGAGAAATGGCAAGGCTAACCAATGGGCTAAAAGCTATAGGCTCTCTGCTACCAGGTCTCCTTGATCTAGAACTAGGCAACTAAAAAAAAACAAAACATTCCTTTTCTTTTTAAATGTATCTTTATTGTTGAAATTATTACGGATGTTCCCACTGCCCGCCGCCATTAACCCCCTTCACCCTGCATCCACCCCCTTCCCAGGCCTTCACAAAACTATTGTCTGTGTCCATGGGTCAGACATATCCTAATATATAAAAACCCAGGGGCCGGAGTGAACAAAGGCTTGACCGACCAGCAGTCAGTCCTGCTGATAAGCCCCACCTCTCTGATCAGGCCTGGAGATAGGCCTGGAGATGCTGACTGGCATAGAAACCAACCAATCAGAACCAAATCTGGGTGAAGTGCAAGGAGCCAATGGCTGCCTAGGAGGCGGAGCTTTTGACGCTGACTGCCATAGAAACTGACCAATCAGAACCTAATCTGGGTGCACTGTGAAGGCAGAACCTAAGGTGAGGGCTGAGTAGGGGTTTTAAGGGCAACAGCTGTTCCATGTAAGGTGTAAGAAAGCAGTTCAATTTTATAATGACTGGTTTGGCAGTATAGTGCATATGGCTGGCTATCAGTCCAGATACAGGGATTATGTTTTTTTGTCTGTACAGAGAATCA
>NW_006295731.1:459882-463595 GCF_000327345.1 Myotis davidii
GCAGGAAGGTGAGCGGTTAGAAGCCAGTGGTCCCAGATTGTGAGAGGGATTGGGCCTAAACCGGCAGTTGGACATCCCCCAAGGGGTCCCCGATTGGAGAAGATAAAGGCTGGGCTGAGGGAATCCCCCCTGAATTTCATGCACTGGGCCACTAGTGTGCATATAAGTGCTTTGGTTAATCTGTACCCACCCCTCAGTCTTCACTCTGACATATGAAAGTCTGTTGCATCCTTCAATGTCTCTGGGTCTATTTTTTTCATCAGTTTATTTTGTTCATTAGACTCCATATATAAGTGAGATCATATGATACTTGTCTTTCTCTGAATGGCTTATTTCACTTATCATAATTCTCTCCAGGTCTCTCCATGCTGTCTCAGAGAGTAAGAGATCCTTCTTTTTTACAACTGCATAGTATTCCATGGTATACTAGTAAATGTCCCACAGCTTTTTTATTCACTCATCTACTGATAAGCACTTGGGCTAATTCCAGAACTTAGCTATTGTATATAACGCCACTATGAATATAGGGGTGCATTTATTCTTTCTGATTTTTGTTTCAGGCTTCTTAAGATATATTCCAAGAAGTGGGATCACTGGGTCATAAGGCATTTTTAAATTTTGGAGGAAATTCCACACTGTTTTCCATAGTGGTTCTATCAGTCTGCATTTCACCAACTGTATATAAGGGCTGGTTTTTCTCCACATCCTCACCAGCAATTATTGTTTGTTCATTTATAGATGATAATCATTCTGGAAGATATGAGGTGATACCTCATTGTCATTTTAATTTGCATATCTCTGATGATTAGTGACATTGAGCATTTTTTAATCTGTCTCTTGGCCATTTGTATGTCCTCTTTGGAGAAGTGTCTATTTAGGTCTTCTGCCCATTTTTTAAATTAGATTGTTTGTCTTCCTCTTGTGTAGTTGTATGAGTACTTTATATATTTTGGAAATTAATCCCTTATCAGATGTATCATTGGAAAATATGTTTTCCCAAGCAGTGGGTTCATTTTTTTCTTTGAGGTTGGTTTCCTTTGCTGTGCAGAAGCTTTTGAGTTTGATGAGGTCCCATTTATTTATTTTTTCCTTTGTTTCTCCTGCCTTAGGTGATCTATCTATAAAAATTCTGCTACCTGAGATGTCTGATTCTTTGCTGCCTAAGTTTTCTTCTAGGGTTTTTATGGTTTCATGACTTACATTTGTCTTTTATCTGTATTGAGGTTATCCTTGTTTATGGTATAAGTTGGTGGTCTAGTTTCATTTTTTTTTTGCATGTACCTGTCCAAATTTCTCAATACCACTTATTGAAGAGACTGTCTTAATCCCATTGTATGCCCTTGCCTACTTTGTCAAATATTAATTGAGTATAGTGGCTTGGGTCAATTTCTGAGTTCTTTGTTCTGTTCCTTCCTGTTGGATTTTTGGAATAGTTCTTCTTTGAATGGTTGGCAAAACTTCGCTGTGAAACCATCCAGACCAGGGGTTTTGTTTTCTTGGAGTTTTAAAATTATTTCTTCAATTCCATCAGTTGTTCTTGGCCTATTCAGGTTTTCTGACTCTTCCTGGTTGAGTTTTGGAAGGTTGCATTTTCCTAGAAATTTGTCCACTTCATCCAGATTGTCTAGCTTGTTTGGAATATAGTTGTTCAGAGTATTTTCTTAAATTCATATGTATTTCTGTGGTGTCAGTTGTTAATTCACCTCTTTCATTTCTAATTTTATTTGTTTGCATCCTCTCTGTTTCCTGATAAGTCTGGCTAAATTTTTATAAATCTTGTTTATTTTTCCAAAGAACCTGCTCTTGATTTTATTGATTTTTGCTTTGTTTATTTTTTTTTTTACCCTCCATATCTTTTATGTCTGCTCTGATCTTTATTATTTCATTCCTTCCATTTACTCTGGTCTGTTCTTATTTTTCTTCTTCTAATTATTTTAGTTGTGGTATCAAATAGCTTTTTAGAGCTTTCCTTGTTTGTTGAGGTAAGCCTATAATGCTATGATTTTCCCTCTCAGGACTGCTTTTGCATGTCCCATAAGTTTTTGGTTTGTTGTGTGTTCATTGTCTGTTGTTTCCAGGAGTTTTATAATTTCTTCCTTGATTTCATTGGTAACCAATTTATTATTTAATACCATTTTATTTAGCCTCAATGTGTTTGAATGTTTTTGAGTGTTTTTATTGTAATTGATTTTTAGTTTCATGCAATTGTGATCTGAGATGCTTGATATGATTTCAATCCTCTTGAACTTGTAGAGACTTGTTTTATGTTCTAACATGTGGTCTATCTTTGAAAAGATCCCATGTACACTTGAGAAAAATCTATATTCTGCATCTTTGTGGTAGAATGTTCTGTAAATGTAAATGAAATCCATCTAGTCTACTTTGTCTTTTAAGGTCTCTGTTTCCTTGTCAATTTATTGTCTGGAAGATCAATCCAATGATGTCAATGGGGTGTTAAACTCTCTTACTATGGTTGTATTATTGTCACTCTCTCCCTTAAAGCCCTACAAGAGCTTTTTTATATATTTAGGTGCTGCTATATTAGGTGCATATATGTTTACCAGTGCTATATCCTCCTGTTGTATCGATTCCTTTAGTATTATGTATTGTCATTCTTTGTCAATTTTTATGGCCATTGCTATGAAGTCTATTTTGTCAGATATACGTATTGCTACTATCTCTTTGTATTCAAGTATGAAGGTGCAACATCACCACATTTGTTCATTTAATTCACTTCCTAGTCAGGGAAACTTCTGTCACCTCTCAGAGATAAAAGAGAAATACTGGCTACAGGCCAAGCATATAAGACAGATCAAGTGGATTGATCCTTGAGATGCTGCTTCTCTTCTACCATTTTTATTATTTCATTACTTGATAAATATTTTTTTACTATATAGGCATTAGGATAAAGAGATGTTGTAAATAAAGGGGGAAACTGAGAACTAAGTTCAGCTAGGCCTTTATGAAACCTGTTATGAACCTAAATGGGACTGAACGCATTCATAAATTCATAAATATTTATTTAAGATATATTTGATAATTTTTGTTTACTTTATTTTTCCTCAGGGAGATATGATAACCCCAATGTGACCTCTGGTAAACATCTTAGTTGAGCTTATCTGAGTGCATACTAATTTTCTCTTTGCTTATTTATCTTCATAGAATATAAACACAGGAACAAAAACACAATTACAAAATAATATTTTGTTATTGAGCCTTATACAAATTTGACAGTAAGTTTCCAAGGAGGGACATTATATGTAGGCAGAATAAGTGAACAAGTGACCTACGTGATATAGACTCAAAAGCCCTAGGAAAACTTTTTCTCTATCCCTTGAGTTCCTACTACTACTCCCACCTATTAACTAATGTTTAAAATATAACCAATAAGATCATTTTTAAGCCTCAAAGTTTTGATTTCTGTTTAAAATATGATATACTCCTATATGCATGCATGCCCACTGAAACTTCCTAAGTTGTTTTCAGTCATTTATTCCTGAATGTGAATGAGGGATAAATATTTGGTATTGAATTTGATTCTGGGGAGAAAATATTTGGTGCTCAGCACCTAAACAGGGCTGCAAAAGGGGTTACATTAAAGGACCAGGGAGCGGAAACCGGTTTGGCTCAGGAGATAGAGCGTCGGCTTGCAGACTGAAAGGTCCCAGGTTCGATTCCAGTCAAGGGCATGTACCTGGGTTGCGGGCACATCC
>NW_006295731.1:463646-472106 GCF_000327345.1 Myotis davidii
TAAACTGAGCTCTTTTTAGGATTAACAGTGTGTCTTCTACTTCTCTTATATGCTATTCAGTGTCTAAGGGTGTGTACACCAAAATAAATCAATGAATAATATTGACTGACTTTCTTAGTTCAAAAAGAGAGCACAAATGATAATGTTGAAAAGGAGTAAGATAAAGGAAATGTAAGATTGTCCCTCCTTATAATGAGACCTGTAATTTCTCCCATTAACTCCAAGGTTAAGCCCCTACCCACTTACTCCCAGTGAACACAATCCCTGAGTAGTTAGCTTTGAGAGAACAAGCAAAGGAAAGCCAGAATATATTCAAAGGTAGAAGAAAAATACTATAATGAAATTTATAATGTCCTTACACTAATCACTACTGCTTCATTTAAAAGTGAACAAAAGGGGGGGGGGCAAATAAAAATGCCAAAAGGGGCCAGCAGGAAGTAAGATTATTTCATTTACTTAACTTAAAAGCATATTGAGACACCACACAGTAAGATAAGTAATATATGGTTCTTGTGCTCATATTCTAATGGTTGGGGAAGGTTAACAACAGGTTTCAACCATGTAAATAAATAGTCCTAACAAAAATTAGAATTAGAAAAGCTTGATAAAAGAGACATAACTCAATTGCTCTGAGTTCAAAATAAATATATGGTAATAGTATTAGTGGTAGTAGAATTAACAGCAGTGGTACTAACAATAACTACTGGCATCTATTGAGATAATTATACTTAAGATTCTGTGCAAAGCACTTTTTTCCCCTTTACCTCCAGCCCCCAAAAGGCTCCCTCACAAAGCACTTTTATAGTAATTATTTTTTCATTTAATCCTCAGAGTAACTAGATCAGTTAGGGACAATGACTATCCTTGTTGTTTGAATGAATAAATTGAAGCTGAGAAATAAATAATTTTCACGTGATCTCACAGCTAGAAAGTATTAAACCTAGAATTATTATTCTAGAATTTATGTTAGAAAACATTTCACAGAGAAGTAATATTTAAGATGATCTTTGAATAATGGGTCGGATTTTAACTAAGCCAACACATGCTAAACTTTGGCGGTTATAAAGCATTTGTTGCATGTTTAGAGGGTTGCAAATGGTACAATTTAGCTACAGCAAAGCCAAATCTGTGACAAAAATAGCCAAGTCCCGAGGAAAACCAGTTCAGAAGAAAAGATGATGAGTGTGGCTGTGGATTTGCAATAACCTTGTTCCCAATTTCAAGACACATTTTTTTTCATCTTCATGTAGGGAGAGATTGATAAAGAAAAATAAAAGGTCAAGAACAAAATCTTAGGACTCAATTACACTGATGAAGTAGGAGGAGGAAGAGCCATCAGCATTTCGAATGGAAACAAAGCAGTTAGATTTGTAAGAGGAAAACCAGAAGATATCAGTATGGTAGATGCCATGGAAGGTAATGGTGCCTGAAGAAGGCATTTAATTCCCAGCGTCAGATGCTTTAAAAATTGAGAGAATTGGGACTTATGGTAGGCTAAATTGCTACCACTTGTTAGTAATTTTGTATGCTTCAGATACTGTACTAAGCACTTTACAGGATTTGTTCCATTTAATCCTCAGAACTGCTTGTAAGAGATAGGGACCACTATGAGAAACAGCTTTATAGATGAGGAAACTCAAGTTTAGAAAGATTAAAAAACTTTATCAAGACCTCATTGTTAGTTAGGAGGCTGGACTTAAACCTAAATTTGTTTAACTCTGAAACTCATGTTCTTAATCTCTATGATCTACTACCATTGAATTTATGATCACCTTTGAGAGAGAGGTTTTGGCAGAGTAATAAGGATAGGAGTCAAATAGCAAAGATTGATTGGAAAGGAGAGAACAGATGTGAGAATGATTGTGGAATGAGTGGGTGGTAAAATTGGAGGGTATAGGTATCAACTTATTCTGTCTCAAGTCTAGAAGTGTTGGCAAAGGAAGATAAATAGTGCAAGAGGGTGTTTTGAGGGGATAGAATACTCAAGGAATTTTTATTTAATGATAAGGGAAGCCAGTGGAGAGAGAAAGAGAGGGCATAATTTATGGAACAGGAATGTGGAAGGGAAATTAAGGGTAAGATTAAGAGGACAATGGCAAAGGTTTAATTTAGAATGAAGAGAGAATCTTACTAGGTAACCCATTTTCTTATTTTTTCTGATCCTATCAAAATGTGACTTCTCTATATCTGATTCAGTTAACACCTTAGTTGGCTAAGCTAAATTACTTATTGATTATTATTGGTGTATATTATATGAACTTGAATTCATATAAATATAATCAAAATGGGAAATTAATATGAAATTCTAAAGCAATTAATTAGGAATTGAAAGTAATGAATAAATTAGAGATACCAAGGTGTTAGATCATAATATGTCAACTCTGTGATAGTTGAATTTTTGTACAAATGTTGGAAAAAAATAAATTTACATCCCCCCAGGTGACCCTCAGAGAATATGTTAGAGTGATTCTGGCATTCATTCAGCATTTATTGAAAGTCTATATGTGCCAGACTCTATGCTAGGCATCAGAGATACAGAAATTAAAAGACTTTGCATCCTCAATTCTCACAGCCTAGTGGAGGAGGCAGAGAAATCAACACAGTATAGTGTAGCATGATGAATGCTGTGATAGAGGCAAAAACCATGAATCACTGGAACACTGGGTAAAGAGTCAGGGGGTGGCATGCAGGGAGGCTTCCCAAAGGAGGTGATATTTGAGATGAGTTTTGACCTTGTACTGTTGCTTTTATAGGGACCTGCAGAAAGGGCCAGGCATTCCCTAAGGGATCATGTTACAGGCAACAGCTGCAACTCACCCCTCTGGCTTCATCCTCAATATCTGACATCAAGGTCACTGAGCTAAAAGTTTAAGGGGGCTGGTGTACAACATGACTCTAAATATAAATTCTGGACTACTGAGTAGTAGGATAAGATGAAAGCTATAAGTTCCAAATTATAATCTAAATGAGTAGCTTTCCATTTTCCAGGATTGGGATAATGAGAAAGCAGAAAGGGAAAGTGGTTAAGGGTGGAAGAAGGAGGGAAGAAATAGTTACCTTGTTATTAGATCTTTCAGCCTATTGGGAGGAAAACTTTCTCTCTGCATATATGCCATTGGTCTTGTTTCTCTCTTTATGTTTGTACCTTTCCCACATGAAAAGGGAAGTGTGTATATCTCACCTTAGTGCAGAAATTTACAAATGTAAAACAACCTCAACTAAGCTCTATTTCTCCTTCCCTTGAAACTAGAGAGTGATTGTAGGTCAGTTTCTATTTTATCGGAACCACTTGGCCCATCTGGAATAGTCACTCTAGGAAACTGAAAATTAAACTTAAATTTTATATAGAGGGAATTCTGAAATTACTCCCTCAGTATGATCAGACGCTCTCTATTGCATCCCTCTGTTTAGGCATTATGCCCAGCCTCTGAACAAATTGAATGGCAATTTCCTATTCATAGTATTAAATTATGTGCCATTGCCCCCATATCTATTAATTTGCAGATTCAGAAATACTATAGAAATGACTCAGCTTGAATCGTTTGCCTTTTTTTAATTTCTTTTTTTTTATATTTTGTTTTATTGCTTAAAGTATTACAAAGAGTATTACATATGTCTCCTTTTTTCCCCCTTGGCATTCCCCCGGGCTCCCCTACCCACCAGTGTCTTGTATCCATTTGTTATGCTTATATGCATGCATACAAGTCCTTAGGTTGATCTCTTACCACCCCCCTCCCACCCCCTAACCCTTCCAGGCCTTCCCATTGTAGTTTGACAGTCTGGACGATGCTGCTCTGCCTCTGTATCTATTTTTGTTCATCAGTTTATAATGGTCTTTATTATCCATAAATGGGTGAGATCATGTGCTATTTTTCTTTCATTGACTGGCTTATTTCACTTAGCATAATGTTCTCCAGTTCCATCCATGCTGTTGCAAATGGTAAGAATTCCTTCTTTTTTACAACAGCATAGAATCGTTTGCCTTTTAAATTTGCCAATTATTTCCCCTTTCTTAACAAGGAAACATAACAATAAATTGAAGTAGGAGACTATGGTTAGACATAAGGAAGAACATTAGGCAAATAAAATACTGGGCTAAGCAGTATTGGAAGACATTATGAATTTTGTACTCCTGAAGATTCCTGTTTGTTGGTTTGTTTTGTTTTATGTTTTAATTTTTTATTTGATGTTTTTCTTGCTATTTTGGTAATGGATTTTTAAAATTTTTTTAATATATTTTATTGATTTTTTACAGAGAGGAAGAGAGAGAGATAGAGAGTTAGAAACATCGATGATGAGAGAAACATCAATCAGCTGCCTCCTGCACATCTCCCACCGAGGGTGTGCCCGCAACCCAGGTACATGCCTTTGACCGGAATCGAACCTGGGACCTTTCAGTCCGCAGGCCGACGCTCTATCCACTGAGGCAAACCGGTTTTGGCAAGGTAATGGATTTTTAATAAAAGAAAATTTGCTTACTAAAGACAATTTGAAATGGGAAAGACACAGCCATATATCCTGGATGGTGCGTCAGTCTGGAGGGGGTATGAAGAGTTTCACACTGAAAATTCTAGGATTCGATTTGGTGATCATTAGGTGACCTACAGATTCATCAGCCCTGCAATACTGACAATTTCCTCTTGTGTCTGGGAAGATTTCCTGCTTTAGAAGCCTCTTTAATGGTGCAGAAAAAGCATAACTATAATCAGAGTTTATCAAGCCCAAGCAGACCAAGATTTGGCTGCGTGAAAGGTGAGCTCTGCACTGGTCTGGCATGGAAATGAAAAATAGCCCTCTCCTAGAGCCTCACAACTCAGCATGTCCTATATTTTGCTCAGATTTCCTGGACAGCTTGATCTCATTGGGGATGGACTGCTGGGAGTCAGGAGTGTGAGGCTAATGGATCTATCCTGGGGGTGGTGCCAATAAGGCTTACAGGAAGGTGAGGGGAACAGCCTCTTACCCAGAGCCACACAAATCTGGCTTTGACACCCCCTACTCAAGCCTCTACTCTCCAGGCCCATACAGCTGACTCATCTGTATAATGTGATCTCTCCAAGGCTGGGTAATAGGAAGCCAGGATTGTGTGGCTATTGCATTCCCACAGGATGATGCCAAATGGAGGGGAGTGCTTGACCCAAGAAAAATGGAGTCTGTAATGTGGGAGAGTGACTTAGCACAGGGACCCTGGTGGCTGTCTCTTCAGCTCTCTCCACAGAGTCTCACAGTGCAGTCTCTCTTCACAGGACTCTAGTTCCCTCCAAGTTGCCCTCCTAGGAGCCCAGGATGAGTGACTATGAATAAGATTTTGTGCATTGGCCCTTTAAGAGGGTGACTGTGTCTCTAGCATTCTCCTGTCTCTCCCTGGAGGACAGTATTCTTGCTGATTTTCATAGCCAAATGTTATGTGGGTGCCTCTTACCAGCTATGCTGCTCTGAGATGGGGAGCCTAGCATGAGTGAAACCAAATGCTTCTCAGGGGGTACCATTGCAGCTGAGGTATCCCTCCAGATTGTCAGCTGCAGTAAGTGGGAGTGGATTCAGCCCTTTTCATGTTTCCACCCTTCCTTCCAGTCTGGATTTGTCTTTTTCTGTAAATTTTTGCTTATAAGACTTTTCTTCAGCTACTCTTCAGTTGCTTATTCAGGTTGACTGTTCTAATATTTAAGGAGTAAGTCCAGTTTGGTCCCGTGAGAAGGTGAGTGTAACTTCAACCTACTCCCCTGCCATCGTGGAATCCTGGCTTGGACCTTTATGTTTTTTGTGTGCCTATAACTGATATTTAAAAAGCATATATGTCTTTCAGTTTCTGTGCATTTCCCTCTCCAAAGCCACAAGTTTCTTATAAGTTCCTTATAGCTTCACATTATTAGTCACTGCCTAGGGATCCCAACTAAGGAAGAAGGACAGAATACATTACCCGATCTCTACTCCCAAATAACCTCACATTTTCTAGGCCATTTTCACTTTTATACCCTGACTTTTGCCCCCACTTCCCTCACTCATTTTCCCATCAATATTTACCTATCTTGCATTCCATGCCCTCAGAGTCCTGCTAAGTGGTTGGGAAATCTGAAGAAATTAGCTTGTGCTTATGTGTAAATGATGAATTCTGGATTTATGTACCATATTTTTCTAGTAATATACTTACTTTCTATTAGACACAAATAATGTGGGAATTACAATGTAATGGTAGATTGGTGGAGAAGGCATTGAGCATCAATTGGGCCCCTTCAGTGTTCCTCAACATTGTCACTTAAACATCATTACTCACATATATTCCAGCTTCATTAAAACCCTGCTTTGGAAGTCTTTGCTTCAAATTAATTACTCCTTGCCAACTGTATCCCTCTACCTTGGATGGACCCACAACATATAATCTATGACCAATTCTTGGTCCCTCTTTTTTAACCTATTTATTGCTCTTGTTTCCCAACAATAAAACTGTCTCATTGGGATCAAGTTTCAGGATGTTTAGAGTTTAGGGTGTTTTAAAAGTGATTTGTGCCCTTCACTTGCCCATTAAGCAATCAATTAGTCCTACATGATGAGAAGTAGAATTGACCTCAGAAGGTCATTTAATCAGTTACTGTCTATGTTAGATAAGAGAAGCAAGGGCCAGAGAGGGGTGAGGATTGATCCAATCTTACACAATTATTTCTAGCTGATTTTTACTGGACCTCATGTCTCCTGATACCTAGGCTAGTTTTATTTGCACTATATCACAACGGCCTTTGTGGGCATGCTGCCATCACCTATTCTGCACAGTTTCAAATTAAACATTTTCACTGACAAGGCTCTGCATCCCATAATTCCCCTTTGGGCCTTTGAACCCTGAGCATGTTACCAAATACAACTTCTGAATTTTTAAACTTTTTCAGTGGAGAAATATTTATCTATATATTATTTCCTATCTTGGAAAGGATTCCAAACAAGGTGGCATAACTAATGTGGGATCTACATAGCTAAGGCAGGTGGTAGGATTGTCTCTTGCCCACAGCTGAAGGTGTTTGTGATGCTGATGGTATGTAAAAAAATGAGAAATTGTTTCCAGAGAGCTTAGGTTAATAAACCAGACAAATAAGTCTAAATAGATTTTCAAAGCAAGGAAGACCTAAGGCAAGAACTAGTAGTGAAAGTATAGAGCCGTTAGGTCTGAGAGTTAGGAAAATAGATCTGGTTGAATGGGCAAGTCAGAGAGTAAGAGGATAAAGATCTGATGCAGACTGTTGTTGTTACACTTGGGCTTCTGTATGTTCCTTTTAGTATGTTACAGAGATGAACCAGATTTATGTAAAGGTTAAGGGTTAGGAACAGAAACACTGCCATAGGATAATAGAAAACAGTTCAAACGTGTGCTCTCTCCCCAGGTCATGCTTCTGGCTCTTTGCTTCTTTGCAAGTAAATTGGACTCAAATTGACGGTCCAAGAATTTTACCTACTCTGGCCCAGAAAAAGTTTCACAACTGGACAAAGTTTTACACAGTTTTGGCAGCTGGGCAAACTCCTTTACTGCACTGTCCATCTGCCACCTTTCATGCCAAGTCATCCTTTGGCATCTTGGTTGAAACTGCTCAAGAGGGTGCCGTTTGTGCTGGTGATTTGATCCCACCCAGTGGTAACACTTTCTGATGATGACTCATCTGGCTTATATTGATACTGTTGTCTTGTGGTACAATAATATATTCAAGCAAGCCCTGTCAAACCCAAGATTGTTATTATAGATATGCTACTATCTCCAGCAAAAATTCAGCTTTCATATTCCTTTCTCTCTCTTTTTTCCCCTCTCTCTTACCCTTCCTTACCACAGATCCCTCAGAAACCTTATTCCTCTCACCCTGTTTTCTTTTCCTATCCTGTCCATGACAAGGACTTGATTCCACCTTAGGTACCCAGGAGTTTTCCTAAGCTCTCTCTCTCTTTCTTTAATGGTGATCCTGGGGTGAAGGAATCTATTCTGTGAATTCAGAGTTGCTTTGCACTCCAGAGTGAAGGCATGACGATATCATATGAAGTTGAAATTAGATTACAGCAATGTGTGGAGAGTTGAGTTTGTGCATATGTGCAAGTCTGTCTGGGTTTGTGTTCATTTATCAGTGATTTTGTGCGATTTCATCCAATAGTTCAAATCCTGAGACTTTTCACTCTGTAAAAAGTGCATTGATTAGGAAGGGCAAATAATTATAATTACAGATCTTATTATTAACTAGAGGCCTGGTACATAAAATTTGTGCACTGGGGGGTGGGGTTCCTTCAGCCCAGCCTGCCCATCTCACAGTTCGGGAGTCTCAGTGGATGTCTTACTGATGGCCACAGTCTGGCAGCAGAGGCTTGGAGCAGGCATCCCATGTGTGTGTGTGTGTGTGTGTGTGTGTGTGTTCCCACTGGGGGCCTGCCCCCAGCTGCATAGGAGGCTCAAAGCAGTTGCCCCGAGTGTGTGTGTGTGTGTGTGTGTGTGTG
>NW_006295731.1:472133-475457 GCF_000327345.1 Myotis davidii
TGTGTCTCCTGGGGGCCTGCCCCCAGACACACTCTGGAAGCTTGGAGCAGGCGCCCCTCTGTGTTGATCTCTCAGGCTCCTGGCCTCCACTGAGTGTTGTTCTCTCCCTTGAGCTGTGGCCAGAGTGGGGTGCTGCCTGTAGGCTGTGCTTTCCTGCTCACGGATTGCTGTGGAGACCCTGGGGCAGGCCCTCCTGGGTGCTGCCTGCGGGCTGCACTTTCCTGCACATGGATCGCCATGGTGACCGGGGAGCAGGCCCTGCTGGGGGCTGCCTGTGGGCCGCATTTTCTGCACTTTCCTGCTTTGGGATCGCCACGGCGACCTAGGAGCAGGCCCTGCTGTGTGCTGCCTGTGGCTGCACTTTCCTGCTCTGGGATCGCCATGGCAACCCAGGAGCAGGCCCTCCTGGGGGCTGTCTGCAGGCCACACTTTCCTGCTCTTGGATCACCAAGGCGACCCGGGAGCAGGCCCTGCTTGGGGCTGCCTGTGGGCCACACTTTCCTGCTCTTGGGTCACCAAGGCGACCCGGGAGCAGGCCCTGCTGAGGGCTGCCTACAGGCAGCACTTTCCTGCTCACAGATCGCCAAGGCAACCCAGGAGCAGGTCCTACTGGGAGGCCCGGATGGTGGCGGGGCGGCAAGTCCTGCCCCGCATGCAGTATGCAAATTTAATGGCCATCTTTGTTGGGTTAATTTGCATACTCTTCTGATTGGCTGATGGGCATAGTGAAGGTATGGTCAATTAGCATCTTTGTCTTTTATTAGTGTAGATGACTAGTGACCCAGTGCATGAAATTCATGCATGGGGGAGGGGTTCCCTCAGCCCAGCCTGCATGGCCAGCATCCCTCACCAGGGACTCCAGCCCAAGGCCCCTCCCCTCTCTTCCTTCGCCGTGGATGCTGCTTTGCATCACAGTGAGCAAAGCGTTTTTTGCTGTGGACTCTGACCCAAAGCCCTCCCTTTCCTCCACCTGGCCAGAGTGCAAACAATGGGCTCATGTCCCTATAAGCCCAGTATTCCTTGCCGCAGACTCCAGCCCAAGGTCCCTCCCCTTCCTTCCCTCCACCAGCTGGGGTGTGGATGCTGGGCACCCCTGAAGGTGGGCTCTGGGAGCCCAGGGTCCCTTGCCACAGATTCCAGCCCAAGGCCCCTCCCCATCCCTCACTCCACCCGGTTGGGACGTGGGCGCTGGACATCCCTGGAGGCGGACTCTATAAGCCCAGCTTTCCTCCCTGTGGACTCTGGCCCAAGACCCCTGCCCTTCCTTTCCTCCACCCGGCCAGTGAGCAGATGATGGGCTCATGTCCCTGCAAGCCCAGCGTTTCTCACTGTGGACTCCAGCCGGAGGCCCCTCCTTTCCCCTCCCTCAGCCCAGCCAGGGTGCGGACTCTGGCTCACTTTCTTACACCTTACACCAAACAGCTGTTGCCCTTAAAATCCCTCCTCAGCTCCCATCTTAGGTTCTGCCTTCACAGTTCACCCAGATTAGATTTTGATTGGTTGATTTCTATGCCAGTCAGTGTCAAAAGCTCCGCCTCCTTGGCAGCCATTTGCTCCTCACAGTTCACCCAGATTTGGTTCTGATTGGTTAGTTTATATGCCAGTAAGTGTCTCCGGGCCTATCACCAGGCCTGATCAGAGAGGCAGGGCTGTTCAGCAGCCTCCATGGCTGCTGGTGATGCCCAGAGAGAAAGACAGGCACGGCCACTGCTGAGACCCATAGAGAGAGAGAGAGAGGCAAGGACTGATCAACAGCTGCACGGAGGCTGCAGATCAGACCCTACTTCTGTTTCCAGGCTTCTCTCTGGGCCTGATCTGCACCCCCTCGGAAGTGGCGACCCAGCACTGACTGCAGGACTGACTTCCAGTCATTTGTTCTGTCATTTTGGACATTATAGACTCTGGCCCTTCATATATATATAGATGTTAATTATAATTAGCAATATTTGGCAACTTTGATTTTTTATGGCTAGTCATTTTAGAAGACATTAAAAGAAATTATCATCCAATATTTTCAAACTGTCATCAAATATTTTTGTTACTTTTCAAAAGTCAGACTTGCTGCTGTTCAAGGCAAATTCAGTCCATATTAATCACTGAGTATGTATTATGCCTAATCAGGTATAGTGAAAGTTACAAAAATGAATCAGAAAAACCTCTTTCCTCAAAAGAATTTGGTTAGTGAAATATGGGCAAATGGGCATTTCTAATTAAGTAAAAGGCCTTGTGTAGACCCCTGAATATAGCCCAGTCTATATCCCCATGGCAGAAGTCTCTCACTTCTCCTACGGTGGGGTCAATAACTGATAGTCTCAGCTGCTGTGCTCTGAATGCCTTAGGAGCCACACTTCTCACAGGCTTCCCATAGCTAGTGCCTGTGCTTGGCTAGGACACTAAGACAGGCCTGCTTCTTGAAGATGAAGAACCCGTCTTTTGGATTAGTTTAGCTTAAGAATTCCCCATTGGCTTTGGCTAAACATTCTTAAAATTGCCCTGCAATTTAATATTTATTAACTACCCCTTTTTGTTACACTCTGACCAAGGGTCAGAATTGCATCACAATCTATTGGCTCTTGTGGCCGTCTAATTCTCCCTCCATCCTTTATATTTCTCTTTATTTCCCCTTCAATCCACCAAAGCTCTCTTTTAAAAAATTCTATATATTTTTAAAGTATTACATATACTATTACATATGTCTCCTTTTCCCCCATTGACTTCTCCCCAGCCACCCCCAACCCCCCAGCACATGCCCTCAACCCCCTAGGGCAGTAGTCGGCAAACTCATTAGTCAACAGAGCCAAATATCAACAGTACAATGATTGAAATTTCTTTTGAGAGCCAAATTTTTTAAACTTAAACTATATAGGTAGGTACATTGTTATTAACTTAATTAGGGTACTCCTAAGGCTTAGGAAGAGCCACACTGAAGGGGCCAGAGAGCTGCATGTGGCTCGCGAGCCGCAGTTTGCCGACCATGGTCTAGGGTATGTATCCATTGGTTATGCTTATATGCTTGAATATGAGTCCTTTGGTTGATCTCTTACACCCCCTTCCCCTGCTTTCACTCTGAAGTTTGATGGTAGGTTCAATGCTTCTATGTCTTTAGCTCTATGTTTGTTCATCAGTTTACATTTCTCATTAGATTCCACAAATAAGTGAGATCATGTGATATTTGTGTTTCTCCAACTGGCTTATTTTGCTTAGCATAATGCTATGCAGCTCCATCCATGCTGTTGCTGATGATAAGAGTTCCTTCTTTTTTACAGCAGTGTAGTATATCATTGTGTAGATATACCATTGTTTTTTAATTGACTCACCCGATGA
>NW_006295731.1:475937-476661 GCF_000327345.1 Myotis davidii
CAATATAACAGTAGTTGGCAAACTGTGGCTCACGAGCCACATGCGGCTCTTTGGCCCCTTGAGTGTGACTCTTCCACAAAATACCGACTTCTGCGCATGGGCCACGAAGTTTCAATTGCACTATACATGCATGCCTGCACGTGGTATTTTGTGGAAGAGTCACATTCAAGGGGCCAAAGAGCAACATGTGGCTCCCAAGCCACAGTTTGACGACCACTGTGATATAACATTGGCAAATATGTTCTCCCATGCAGCAGCTCCATCCATGCTGTTGCTGATGATAAGAGTTCCTTCTTTTTTACAGCAGTGTAGTATATCATTGTGTAGATATACCATTGTTTTTTAATTGACTCACCCGATGATGGCCACTTACGCTGTTTCCAAATCTTAACTATTATAAATTGTGCTGCTATGAACATAGGGGTACATATATCCTTTCTGATTGGTGTTTCTGATTCATTGGGATATATTCCTGGAAGTTGAATTACTGGGTCAAATGAGAATTCCATTTTTATTTTTTTGAGGAAATGTAATACTGTTTTCTACAGTGGCTGCACCAGTCTGCATTTCCACCAGCAGTGCACAAGGGTTCCTTTCTCTCCAAATCCTTACCAGCACTGTCGTTTATGATTTGTTGATGATAGCCATTCTGACAGGTGTGAGATGGTATCTCATTGTTGTTTTGATTTGCATCTCTCGGATGATTAGTGACTTTGAGCATGTT
>NW_006295731.1:477628-482123 GCF_000327345.1 Myotis davidii
CCGCGGCTTGCGAGCCACAGGCGGCTCTTTGGCCCCTTGAGTGTGGCTCTTCCACAAAATACCGGCTCTTCCACAAAATACCGACTTCTGCGCGTGGGCCACAAAGTTTCAATCACACTGTACGTGCACACCCGCACGTGGTATTTTGTGGAAGAGCCACACTCAAGGGGCCAAAGAGCAACATGTGGCTCCCAAGCCACAGTTTGACGACCACTGTGATATAACATTGGCAAATATGTTCTCCCATGCACTGGGCTTTCTTGTTGTTTATTGGTGGTTTCTTTTGCTCTATGTGAGCTTTTTGTTTTGATGTAGTCCCATTTCTTTATTTTCTGCTTAGTTCCCATTGCACTAGGAACTGTATTGGTAAAGATATTACTATAACATTTGTCTGATATTTTGATGCCTATGGATTCTTCTAAAATTTGTTATGGCTTCCTGTCTTATATTTATGTCCTTTAACCATTTTGAGTTTATTTTTGTGTATGGTGTAATTTGGTGATCTAGTTTTTTTTTTTTTGTCCAATTTTATGTTTAAGTCTTTTGTCCATTTTGAGTTTATTTTTGTGTATGGTATAAGATTGGTCTCCTTTAGTTTCATTTTTTTGCACATATCTGTCAAATTTTCCCAACACCATTTATGGAAGAGACTCTCTTGACTCCACTGTGTGGTCTTGTCTCCTCTGTGAAATATTAATTGAGCATAATGGTGTGGGTTGATTTCTGTGTTCTCTGTTCTGTTCCTCTGGTTTATATGGAGAGTTTGTTCTAGGTCTGTGAAATATGTCATTGGTATGTTAATGGGGATTGCATTAAATCTATAGAATGCTTTAGGTAGTGTGGGCATTTTACTAATGTTGGTTCTACTAATCCATGAGCATGGTATATTCTTCCATTTGTTTATGTTTTCCTTTATCTCTTTTTTCAATGTCCTGTATTTTTCTGATTACAGGTCTTTTCCCTCCTTAGTTAAGTTTATTCCCAGGTATCTTAATGTTTTGGTTCAATGGTCAATAGGATTGGTTTTTTGTTGGTGTTCTTTCCCTTTCTGTGAGTTCATAATTGGTGTATAAAAAAGCCATAGATTTCTGGGTGTTGCTTTTGTATCCTACTACATTGCCAAATTCATTTATTAAGTCTAGTACTTTTTGATGGAGTCTTTAGGGTTTTCTAGATACAATATCGTATCATCTGTGAATAATGACAGTTTTAATTCTTCTTTTCCAATTGGATTGCTTTTATTTATTTTTCTTCTCTGATCACAATGGCTAGCATTTCCAGTACTATGTTGAACAGGAGTGGTGAGAGTGGGCAACCCTGTTATGTTCCTCCTCTTAGAGGAAATTAGTTTAATTTTTGCCCATTGAGTATTATGTTGGCTATAGATTTGTCATATAAGGCTTTTATTATCTTGAGGTATGATCCCTCTATTCCAACCTTGCTGAGAGTTTTTTTCAAGAAAGGTTGTTGGATTTTGTCAAATGCTTTTCTGCATCAATTAATATGATTATGTGATTTTTATTTCCCAATTTGTTTCTGTGATATATTACATATTAATTTGTGGATATTGTACCATCCTTCCATCCCCAGAATAAATCCCACTTGATCATGGTGTATGATCTTTCTAATGTAATGCTGGATCCAATTTGCTAGGATTTGGTTGAGGATTTTAGCATCTATGTTTATCAGAGATATTGGCCTGTAATTCTCTTTATCTGGTTTTGGGATTAGGATAATGCAGGCTTCATGGAAAGAGCTTGGAAGTGTTCATTCCTTTTGAATATTTTGGAATAGTCTGAGGATAGGTTTTAGTTTTCCTTTGGATGTTTGGTATAACTCCCATGTGAAGCCTTCTGGCCCAGGGATTTTGTTTGCTGGAAGTCTTTTTGATTAGTACTTCAATTTCCTCCATAGTTATTGGCTTATTTAGATTTTGTATTCTTTCTAATTGAGTTTTGGAAGATTGTATTTTTTCTAGGAATATGTCCATTACTTCTAGATTGTCCATTTTGTTGGAATAAAGTCAGTCATAATATTTTTTAAATCATTTGTATTTCTGTGGGGTCTGTGGTTATTTCCCCTTTTTCATTTCTGATTTTGTTTATTTGGGTCCTTCTCTTTGCTTCTTGTTGAGCCTGGCTAGAGATTCAGTGATCTTGTTTATCTTTTCAAAGAACCAGTTATTGGTTTTATTGATGTTTTGTATTTTTTTTTGTCTCTATGTCATTTATGTCTACTCTGATCTTTATTATTTCCTTCCTTCTGCTCACTCTGGGATTTTCTTGTTACTCTCTTTCTAATTCTTTAAGTTGTAGAGTTAAATATTTTTTAGCAGTTTTTCTTGTTTTGTTTTGTTTTTGAGCTAGGCCAGTAATGGTATGAACTTCCTTCTCAGGATTGCTTTCACTGTGTCCCAAAAATTTGGATTGTTGTGTTTTCATTTTCATTTGTTTCCAGGATGTTTTTGTTTTTTCTTCTTTGGTCTCTTTGATTACCCAATCATTGTTTAATAACATGGTATTTAGCCTCCAAGTGTTTGAATTTTTTATTTTTTTTTATTGCAGTTTATAGTCAATTTGCATATTAGCCTTTTATTATATGAGGTATTATGCCATTGTGATCTGAGAAAATGCTTGATATGATTTCAGACTTCTTGAATTTGGAGATACTTTAGTTGTGACCCAAATTGTGGTCTATCTTTTAAAATGTCCCATGTGCACTTGAGAAGAATGTATATTCTGTAGCTTTGGGAAGAAGTGTTCTGAAGATATCAATTAAGTCCATCTAATCTAGTCAGTCATTTAGGATGGCTCTTTCTTTGCTGATTTTTTGTCTATAGGATTTATGTGATGTCAACCAGATATTAAAATCCCCTACTATGATTGTATTGCTGTTTATCTTTCCCTTGATATCTTCCAGAAGTTATTTATTTATTTATTTATTTATTTGTTTGTTTGTTTGTTTGGATGCTCCTGCATTGGGTGCATTTATGTTTACCAGAGTTATATCCTTTTGTTGTATCGCTCCCTTTCATTTTATGAAGTGGCCTTCCTTATCTCTTATTATAGCCTTCACTTTGAGGTCTATTTTTCAGATATAAGTATTGTGACTCCAGCTATTTTTTCATTCCCATTTGCCTAAAACATATTTTCCCATCTCTTCACTATCAGTCTGTGTGAGTTCCTTGTTCTGAGGTGGGTCTCTTGTAGACAGCCTATATATTGGTCATGTTTTCTTATCCATACAGCCACTCTGTCTTTTGATTGGAGCACTTAGTCCATTTACATTTAAGGTTATTATTGATAGGTACTTGTTTGTAGCCATTTTATTATTTTTTAAACATATTTTTATTGATATCAGAGAGGAAGGGTGAGGGGTAGACAAAAACATCAATGATGAGAATCATTGATTGCCTGAATCTTACAGGCCCCCCACTGGGGATTGAGCCTGCAACCAGGGCATGTACCCATAGCCAGAATAAAATCTGGGACCCTGGAGTCCACAGGCCAACGTTCCATCTGCTGTGCCATACTGTCCAGTGTGTAGCCATTTTTTATTCTTTATACATGTATTCCTTCTTCCCTTTAGTTATCTTCTTTTTAAAACAGTCCCTTTAGTGTCTCTTGCATTGCTGGCTTGGTAGTGATAAACTCTCTTAGCCCTTTTTTGTCTATGAAGCTCCTGATTCCACCTTTAATTTTGAATGATAGACTTGCTGGGTATTCTGATTTCCCCATCAATTTTGAATGATAGCCTTGTTGGATATTCTTGGATTTAGTCCCTTGCTTTGCATAACTTTGTATACTTTATTCCATTCCCTTCAGGCCTGATGTGTTACTGTTGAGAAGTCATTTGATAATCAAATGGGAGATCCTTTGTAGGTAACTCTCTGTCTCTCTCTTGTAGCCTTTAAAATTCTTTCTTTGTTGTTAACATTTGCCATTGTAATTATGATGTGTTTTGGTGTGGGTCTTTTTGGTTCATCATGTTTGGTATTCTGTGCTTTTGTGACTTTTTTCTTCCCCAAATCAGAGTTTTCTGTCATTACTTCTTCAAATAGACTTTATAATCCTTGCTCTTCTTCTTGTCATTCTGGCATTTCTCTATTATATGTATGTCACTTCATTTCATGTTGTCACTTAGGCTCTCCTCCTGCTTTCTAATTTTTTCTTCAATTGTTGTTCATATTGGGTATGTTTTCTGTCCTATCTTATAACTCACTAATTTGGTCCTCTGCTTCTTCTAGTCTACTGTTGAAACCTTTTTAAAAAAATTTTATTTTATTGCTTAAAGTATTACAAAGAGTATTACATATGTCTCCTTTTTCCCCCCTTGACCTTCCCCCGACCTTCCCTACCCCCCAGTGTCTTGTGTCTATTGGTTATGCTTATATGCATGCATACAAGTCCTTCGTCCCCGCCAACCCTCCCCAGCCTTCCTGCTACAGTTTGACAGTCTGTTCGATGCTTCTTTGCCTCTGTATATATTTTTTTTT
>NW_006295731.1:482431-523183 GCF_000327345.1 Myotis davidii
CCTCATTGTTGTTTTGATTTGCATCTCTCAGATGATTAGTGACTTTGAGCATGTTTTCATATGTCTCTTGGCTTTCTGAATGTCCTCTTTTGAAAAATGTCTATTTATGTCCTTTGGCCATTTTTTGATTGGATTGTTTATCTTCCTTTTGTTAAGTTGTATTACTTCCCTATAAGTGTTGGAGATTAAACCCTTATTAGTGATAACATTGTTGAGACCTTCCATTATGTTTTTTTGTTGTTGTTGTTGTAGCTATATCATTTTTGATTCCCTCTTGATTCTTTCATAAATTGTTGATTTCCTCATCCTTCTGGTTCATGAACTGTATGACCCTTACTCTGAATTCTTTTTCTGACATATTGCATGCCTCAATTTCATTTCGTCCCTTTTCTGGTGATTCTTCCTTTTCTTTCCTTTATGGGGGGGGGGGCGTTGTTTCTATGTCTCCTCATTTGTGCTGTCTATTTCTGGCCCTGGGCACCTTGCTTAGGGTTTGAAGGGTTAAAGACCTTATCAGGCAATGATACTGAAATTGTTAGCCCAGAGCCTGGGTCTGCCTTGGGTCTCATCCCTTTATTGTCTCTGCTCTGAGTTGTATCCCCTTCTCCCATGGATCTTGTAATTCCGTTGTGTGCTTCAGATTCTCAGGGTGGTGGAAGCACATGCACACATCTTGTGGTGTGTGACTCCTTATGAAGACTCAGAGCCCTCTGGCATGCAATTCGTTGTATGGCCCCAGCACCCGTGGCAGCATGGCACCCTCAGACCCTCTGGCAGCACACTTGCAGTGCAGTCCCGTGACCCCTGGCCAGGCACACTTGCTTCCTCTGGGTCACCCTGGCAGAACTCTCCTGTGTCCTAGAGTGAGACATGTGTTGGGTTGCTCAAGTAGCGCATGCAGAACTGTCCCAGGGACCAGGGAGAAGTGGGTTCAGGTTGCTCTGGGTCACGTAGTCAGAGCTCCTTTGTGGCCTGAATGCGGCACATGCTGGGTTACTCCAGGTTGCCCCAGCAGCAAGACTGTGGCTTGGGGTTGAGTGGGCCAGGGTTGCTCTTGGTTACACATTCCTCACTTACTTGTAGCCTGGAATGAGTTGCTCGCTGGGTTGCTCCTGTTTAACCCTCCTCAGCGTGGAGGGCAGGGGCAGTTTTCCCTGGGTCACTCAGTCCACAATCCCATAGTGAGGTACGAGTTGGGTTGCTCCTGATGGCCCTGGCAGGACTGTCCCAGGGATCAGGGTTGAGCAGGTGCGGGTTGCTCTGGGTCACATTATCAGCTTCTCTATGGCCCTGAGTGAGGCTCCTCCCAGATGGGGTGAGGCTCCTCCCAAGCAGGCATGTATTGCTCCAGGTCACCTCAGCAGAGCTGTCCAGGGGGCCGGGGTGGAGTGGGCACCAGTTTCTCTGAGTTGCACAGGTTTCCCTGGGTCACACTGTCCATGCTCCCCTGTGGCCCAGAGTGGAGCATGCTCTGTGTTGCTCCAGGTCACCCTGGCAGCAGGTCCCAGGGCTCAGAGTGGAGCGGGTACCAGGTGGCTCTGGGTCAGGTTAGCTGCACGGTTCTGGAGTCTGGGGCAGGGGTGAGGCACAGGGTTCCCCCTGGTTTGCACTCACTGTGGGGTGTTGGACCTGGATCCTAGAACACTGGGTCCCAGTGGGCTGGTGTGGAGGCTGGTGCGGGAGCTCACTCTGGCAGTGCATGCTCCCTGCAGATGTCTGGTTGCCTGCCGGGAGGTACTGCACCACTCACTGCAAGGGCATGGTGGTAGTTCCAGGTGGGTCATGGCTGGCAAGCAGCTTTCTCTAGGCATCCTCTGCCCTTCCTTATTGAAAATTGTCTCCTCAGCTGTGTCTAATTTGTTAATTCAGGGTGAATGTTCTCCAATTTAGTTGCTTTTCTTGCCTGGCCCTTGGAGGAGGTGCACAACACTGCTGCCTATTTGGCTGCCATTTTCTATTCTCCTCCCAATAAAGCTTTTGCTTGTCTAAACCTGCAGTGGAATCTGCATATCAGAGAACGGAACCAACATATCCCATAACTCTGTCAACTGACTTGACAAATGGCCTGGTCACAAGAAAGACCTGATAAGCAGAGCAATGTTTCAAATAGCCATAGCACAATGTAAGAAAAAGAACATAACATTTTCAGTTAAGTTGTCTAATCCTGTTGCCATATCTATAAAGTAGGGATCATAAGACTACTTTGAAATGTCATTGGGATTAACGGTAACATACACAAAATCCTTATAACATGGTAATCACTTGGTAACATTTATTCATATAATGAGAAAATAACTTTCTTACTAATGACAGATCTTGTGCAGCACTTCATAAATGAAAGGCAGTAGTTTCTCATTAGGATAAAAAATAATCTGCAGAGGGGTATCAGGGATTTTTCTGGTGCTCAGAATTATATTTTTTGTTATTTTTTGGTAGAAATGATGAGAGGTAGAAAATGTTTAACATGGAGGTATGGGCTCCTGAAAACTCTGCCTATGGCCTAAAATGCTGGGAACTTGTCCATCTTGCTTTGTGCAGGATAGCTTAGGCTGGGAGGAGACAAAAAACTGACCAAAACTAATGAAAGGAATGAAGAGTAAGAAAGTGAAATGTAAGTTCTAACATGTAAATTAATAATCATATTTGTAGATATGGCTATGTTGAGCTACCTTCAACAACTTCATGGGGTCTGTGATATTATACAAAATCTATAGAGCAGTGAAGTACTATGCAAGAAGAAAAAAAGTAAGGGAGGGAAAATTCTGACCCTCTCAGGGCTGCATTTTTATGGCATTAAAGCATTTGCTACACTGAAGGAGAGCTTAGGTGTTTAACATACTTGGCCAAAAACTATTTTAGTGTATTCTGTTTTCTAAGGCATCAAAACAAAACTGTGACCTTTCTTTTAGGAAAAGGCATAGACAACATAGTCATCAAGTTTGCAAGTGGGGAATTCCTGTGAAGCCACCAAAAGTGCCAGAGAAAACATAACATTGCAAGGTTTCCAGTGCAGTCAATTCCCAGGTGCCAATGTGGTCTCAGAGCCCTAGGGTGAAGGCAAAGCAAAATATACCTAGTGATAGTGATGGGTGAAGAAAGTCAGTAGGTTATTTATTAGGGTTGAAGCCTTTTAGATTGCCAAAGTACTATTTTTTGACTTACTGGTAGATGATAAGAGGAAATTGTAATTGAGAGATCCAATATTCAACTGCAGGTAGCCCACATTTTTAGGCCTGTTTTCCATGTTTCTGGATTTTAAAAATTGTCAATATTTAAGAAACAGATTTCCACAATGGGATAGCCTCTATCCCTTTGCTTCAATCAGCTAATAATATTTACTCAGGGCTCAATTTTCTTTCCCAGAATTCCTCAGTTGAACTGATTCCTCTAACTAGCATCAGTCAAGCAAAATGAGACAAAAAGAGAGTGGATTCTAGCCGAAACCGGTTTGGCTCAGTGGATAGAGCGTCGGCTTGCGGACTAAGGGGTCCCAGGTTTGATTCCGGTCAAGGGCATGTACCTGGGTTGTGGACACATCCCCAGAAGGGTGTGTGAAGGAGGCAGCTGATCGATGTTTCTCTCTCATCGATGTTTCTAACTCTCTATCTCTCTCTCCCTTCCTCTCTGTAAAAATCAATAAAATATATTTAAAAAAAGAGAGAGTGGATTCTAATAATGACCCTGAGGCCATAAAATATTCTAATGAGCTGAGAAATTTTAATTGTCAAGTAAAGATTAAATGATGTTCACTATAGTTTTAGTGTATTTGGTTTCTTTCCAACTCCTTGATAAAATAGTGAGTGATTTTCAGTAAACCAGAGTATTTCATTAATAAAAATGACTCATATTGCTTCCAGTATTTTATCCAGTAAATTATAGTCATTACAAACTTGAAAACATAATAGTTAGGCTTAAATAACTATGTAGATAAATTCCCAAGAAATACTTGAGTAGAGTGCATACAAGTGTAGCAAGAAGCTACAATGAGGTAGGGCCAAATCTTCCTGAGGATAGAAATGGAAGTTTTAAAGGAGTGGGGAAGAGGAGTTGGCCCTCTGTGAACTCAAGAGGCACATTCTAGTCATCTCAAGGAAAAGGGCATTTGCTTCCTCTGGAATTTTTCACACAACTAGATATTGGAAAACAGGTAGCAGGAAGTACCCCTTAGGGGTAGAAATTGGCACTGTCTTCCCAAAGAGGTGAAGAAAGGAATCGTGACTCTTTGAAGGTCTTCCCATCCTTCAGAATGTAAGCAGTATAAATGTAGCAGGGCCAAAAGTGCAGCACATGGTGGAGAAACAACATAGTGAGTAAAGCAGGCTGGAACATAGGGTCCACAGTGAAACAAGTGCTGCCCTCTCCCTAGAGAGTGGTATCAGTCAGGGACCACTCATTAGGCTAAGTCGATATTCTTTTCTTTTTTAAAATGTATTTTTATTGATTTCAGAAAGTAAAGGAGAGAGAGAGGGAGAAGGAGAGGGAGAGGGAGAGAGAGAGAAAAAGAGAGAGAGAGAGAGTGATGAACAGCTGCCCCTACTTGGTATCAAGCCCCGAAACCCAGACATGTGCCCTGACCTGAAATTGAACCACCGTGACCTACTGGTTCACTCAACCACTGAGCTATACCGGCCGGCTAAGCCAGGATTCTTAATGTCAGCACTCATGACATTTTAGGCTATTTCTTTATTGTGGGGGTCCATCTTGTATTCTGTAAATGTTTAGCAACATCCACTGGCCTCAATCCACTGGATGTCACTAATCCTATCACAGCTATTTGTAGCAATCACAAATTAAATTACTCCAGACGTGGCCATAACCCTTGCCTGAAGCTATGTAAGTTGGTAAAATTTCCTGTAGCAGTGGCATTTTGTATATTTTTCCCTTCTATGTAACTACACGATTTACCCATGAAGACAGCAAAGAAAAGGTTGATCTCTGTCCATAGCAGAAATAATTCTTCACAGTTCAACCCCTTAGAGAAATACTGTTTTTTTATTTTGTTTTTGTTTTTGATTTTTTTAGGTTAAGTAAGGTTTTCCACTGACATTTGTTATCAAGAAAAAATAAATATTATTGGCCTTAGGGGCCTTTGCTCTTATTAAAGTTAGAGATTTAATTCTATGATTATTTGGCATGAAAAACAGCAAGATTGTTTGTTTTATTGTAAAGCTATCCCAGAGCAGTGATGACAAACAGCAGGCAAATAACCTGAAGAAGAGAAAACCAAAGGGAATTAAGATTGTTCAGCCCATAGAAAAGCTGACTATGAGGTTATTTATTAACGATCTTTATGGATCTGAAGGGCAATCATTAGGACCAGATGGTTCTCATCTGCAGTGTGGGTGGAGCCACAGGATATGACACTATAGCATGAGAAAGTTTAAGAAATAATTTACTAGCAGTGAAAATTGTCAAATATCAGAAAATATTATTATGGAGGTTATGAAATTACCTCCAGGCTGCTTTACATTTTGGTTTCAAACAGGCTAGATTCTCTCTTGTATAGAATGATTGAAGTGAGGTTTTGCTTGAAGATCAAGGCAATGGACAAAATGATATCTCAAGATTTTTCTTAAGTTCTATGGTTTTGTGAAGTCTCTATCTTTATTTGCTTTATGACCCCTAACTGATGGTTTTACAATGTGACTTTTTGCATTGTATTTCCACTTAATGAAATTTTAGTTTCTCAGTTATGGAAGTTTATTGTGTGACTTTTCTACTCTCTTGGATTATTGAAAACTGGGACTCTGCTCACTGTTCTTCCTCTTTTGTTTCTCCTCTTGCTTTTATCCTTTCAATAATTCTCCCACTTTTCAGTGATGTGTTTATTCTCCTGCAGAGACCTTCTGGAAGCATGTGCAGGCATTGAAAAATATTTATCACATTAAGTATTTGAGGACAATTTAGTATTTAATTATTATTTTATATTTTCAGAATGTGATGCAATATGAAAGAATGTGATCCCATACAATGATAATTTCAGCATAACTCATAATCTCTTTACTTGAACTTCACTGAATGTGTATTTTTGGAACCACGTTTTCTGTGTCTGCATCAAAATAAGTCATTCAATCTTTTGGTTCAGCCATTTTAAGGCAGGGGTTAGAGCAGCCGTGGGCAAACTACGGCCCGCGGGCTAGATCCGGCCCGTTTGAAATGAATAAAACTAAAAAAAAAAAAGACCATACCCTTTTATGTAATGATGTTTACTTTGAATTTATATTAGTTCACACAAACACTCCATCCATGCTTTTGTTCCGGCCCTCCAGTCCAGTTTAAGAACCCATTGTGGCCCTCAAGTCAAAAAGTTTGCCCACCCCTAGGTTAGAGGGTAGATTTAGAGAAAATGTCAATCCTCTTAATAGACAACTAAATATTTTTTTTTATTTGCTTGTCTGAATATTTGCATTGGGTTGTGTTGGGAAAATGTAAGTGTATGGCATGCTCATATTCCTGAAAAACCTAAATATCCATTAGACTGCAACAAGAATCCATCAAATGCCAATAGCTCCTCACTGCCTATTGAATAGCACATTGTTGAGTGTCAGCCTGACGCTCAAAGTCCTCCCCAATCTTGATATGGACTCTCCTCTCTATTCCACTGATACTTCAGAATGATTCATGTATTTTTTTAAATATTTTTTTTATTAATTTCAGAGAGGAAGGAAGAGGGAGAGAGAGATAAAAACATCAATGATATGAGAGAATCATTGATTGGCTGCCTCTTGCACGCCCCCTACTGGGGATCGAGCCCACAACCCGGGCATGAGCCCTTGGCCAGAATCAAAGCTGGGACCCTTCAGTCCGCAGGCCGACGCTCTATCCACTGAGCCAAACCGGCTAAGTCTGATTCATGTATTTTAACATAACTTTTTCCATCATGCCATGCTTATCCTAAAACCTATCCTTTGCTCAGATGCTTTTACTACCTACAAATTACCAGCCTCTTTGTCTATCCAATACTTCTCTTCACCTTTCTTCTGTCATCCTGAATACTATTTGTTAACTGTTTACTGTGTTTAAGACACTATGCTAAGCCTTCAAATCATTAGATTACCTAGTATTTGAAAGTGCACACTGAGGTAGATATTATTGTTCAGAGCTCATTTCTAATAGCTTCTTTTATAGGCTACCTCTTTTAATCCCAGTAAGTTCGCTTTTCTAAGTTCATAATACCTAGTGCCTTTACAGTGTATTAAGGCAATAAATATTTTTTATAACCTATCTAGTATTTTATTTTATTTTATTTTATTTTATTTCATCACCATTAATCCTTCTAAGGCAATAAATTTTAAAAGATTTTCATGTTGCCCTAGCTGGTTTGGCTCAGGGGATAGAGCATCAGCCTGTGGACTTGGAGGTCCCAGGTTTGATTCCCCCCAATAGGGGGACATGCAGGAGGCAGCCAATCAGTGATTCTTTCTCATCATTGATGCTTCTCTCTATCTCCCTCTTCCTCTCTGAAATCAATAAGAATAAAATAAAAAAGTTTATCATGTAAACCTTAATTCTCTGATTAAACTATAATCTTATCTGAGGGAAAAAAACTGTCTTAAGAGGACAGAAAAGGAGAGGAAAAGAAAAGTTCTTTGGTTAATTTCTTTCCACCCACGTACCCAACCCCACCTGCCCTCTGAGATTCCACACTCTGTTCCATGTTTCTCTTTATAAATTAGAATTAAGTTGTCTCTACATTACAACAATTCTTACTAGAATATACAACAGAGCGGGGAAATGGAAGAACATCTGTATTAGTTTCAATAATAATTTTAAAAGAGTGAATTAAATCTTTATATCAATTGTGGAGAACTGACATCTTTACTATGTTTAATTTTCCAACCTATGAGCAAAGTATGTCTCTCCATTTACTTAGACACTCTTTTTTGATTTGTCTCTTTATTGTTTTATAGGTTTTAGCACATAAATATTGTGCATGCTTTGTTAGATTTACACATAACTGTTTAGTATTTTATTTTATTTTTAAAATATATTTGTATTGATTTTTCACAGAGAAGAAGGGAGAGGGATAGAGAGAGTTAGAAACATCGATCAGCTGCCTCCTGCATGCCCTCTGCTGGGGATGTGCCTGCAACCAAGGTACATGCCCTTGGCCAGAATCGAACCTGGGACTTTTCAGTCTGCAGGCCGATGCTCTATCCACGGAGCCAAACCAGTTAGGACTGTTTAGTATTTTAATGAATGTAAACAATATTGTATCTTATTTATTTAATTTTTCAGATGACGATAACAGTAAAATGAGTGTTTATTAATTTATTAGAGGCCCAGTGCACGATTAAATTGTGCGTGTGTGTAGGGTCCCCTAAGCCTAGCCTGTCATCAGGGCCATGTCCACCTCCCCACACCTCCCACACTCCGCAGATGCTGCTGGCGCCCCACCCACCCGCCGCAAGAGCCACTGCTCATTTGGTTGTGACGCCATTTCGGCATCATGACCACAGGCCTTTTATGATATAGATATTCTCCAAAAACAAGCTTAAATTCTCTTATTTAAATTTTTCTTCACTTAGTTTCCCTCTTTCTATACTCTCTTCACAATGCATACCTTGCTTCCAGTAGGAAAAACAAAGTAAAGCAAAACATGTCCTTTTGTCCATAAATCCAAATCCTCTTGCCCTATGTCCTTTCACTGGCTTTGTGTTTTAGGTATAAGAATTAAGAATTTGTATTATCTAGTATAGTATTTCCCACAGTATAGTAGGGAAAAACCATGGGCAAATCATGCTTTTATAAGACTTGGTTTTGAATTCTGGCTTTATAATTATATTACCAAAGTTTTCATATCTTAACTTTTTAAAATTTTTAATTTATCTTTATGGTTGAAAGTATTACTAATGTCCCCTTTGTTTATTTGTTTTTCCGTTGATCCCGTCCACCCTGCACCCACTCCTCCCAAACCTTCAACACTTTTTTTTTCTTTTTAATTGGTTTCCATGGACTTATAATAGTTTATAGAAATACTGATTCTTAAATATTTATATTATTGAAACATTGCTGAAATAATAAGTTTTAGGAGAATTTTTTTTAGATTCATTGGTATTTTTGACATTGATATGTCATCTACAAATGGGGACAGTTTAGTTCTTTCTCTCCAAACTGCATGCCTTTCATTTCTTTTTCTAACCTTATTGTACTGGCTATAGTTTCCAGAAATATGTGGAATAAGAGTAGTATTTTTCACCTATAGATAAGGTGTCATTTTGCTCTCTCTGCCTTTAAATTCTATCTTTGTGTTTAGTTTTCAAAAGTTTAAATATACTGTGTCTTGGTATGGATTTCCTTTTTTTTTTTCTTTTATCTTGTGTACGGTTCACTAAACTTTTAGAATGTATAGGTTATATGCCATATGTGGGGCACTTTCAGCCATTATTTATTTGAATACTTTTCAACACCACCTCATTTTCTTTTCCTCCTTAAACTCCAATGACATGAATATCAGATCTCTTGTTATAATCCTATGGGTCCAAGAGGCTCAGTTTACTTTTTCCCCAGTCACTTTTCTCTATTTTGTTCATAATTAGTTACTTCTATTGTTCTATTTGCGTTTCACTGATTCTTCCATCTCCTCCATTCTGCTGTTGAGGCCAACCACTGGGCTTTTTATTTAGGTTATTGTATATTTTCAGTTAAAAATTTCCATTTTGTTCTTTATATATTATTAGAGGCCTGATGCAAGAAATTCGTGCAAGAGTAGGCCTTCCTTCCACCGGTACCTCGTTGTTTTGATTTGCATCTCTCAGATGATTAGTGACTTTAAGTATGTTTTCATGTCTCTTGGCTTTCTGTATGTCCTTTATTAAAAAGTGTCTATTTAGATCCTTTGCCCATTTTTTGATTGGATTGTTTATCTTCCTTTTGTTAAGTTGGAGGAGTTCCCTGTAAATGTTGGAGATTAAATCATTATCTGAAAATATGGTATCCCATACAGTGGGTTTTCTTGTTGTTTTGTTGATGGTCTCTTTTGCTGTGCAGAAGATTTTTGTTTTGATGTAATCTCATTTGTTTATTTTCTCCTTAGTTTCCATTGTACTAGGAGCTATATCGGTAAAGATATTGCTACAACAAATGTGTGCTATTTTGCTGCCTATAGCTTCATCTAAGATTTTTATGGTTTCCCATGTTACATTTAAGTCCTTTATCCATTTTGAGTTTATTTTCGGTATGGTGTAAGTTGGTGGTCTAGTTTCATTCTTTTGCAAGTATCTGTCCAATTTTCCCAACCCATTTATTTAAGAGACTGCCTGGACTTCGTTGTATGTTCTTGCCTCCTTTGTCAAATATTAATTGAGCATAATGGCTTGTGTCTATTTCTGGGTTCTCTGTTCTGTTACACTGGTCTATATGTCTGTCCTTGTGCCAGTACCAGGCAGTTTTGAGAACAGTGGCTTTGTAGTATAGCTTGATATCTGGTATTGTGATCCCTCCAACATTGTTTTTCTTTCTCAAGATTGCTCCAGGTATTGGGGATCTTTTTTTATTACAGATGAATTTTTGGAGAGTTTGTTCTAGGTCTTTGAAGAATGCCGTTGATATTTTAATGGGGGTTTTATTGAATTTATAGATTTCTTTGGGTAGTATGGACATTTTAATGATGTTGACTCTACCAATCCATGAACATTGTATATTCTTCCATTTGTTTATGTCTTCCTCTATCATTTTTTTTCAGCATCCTGAAATTTTCTGAGTACAGGTCCTTTACCTCCTTAGTTAAATTTATTCCTAGGTATCTTAATTTACTTGTTGCAATGGTAAATGGGATTGGTTTTTTAGTTTCTCTTTCTGTGAGTTCATTATTGGTGTATAGAAAAGCCATAGACTTCTGGGGATTAATTTTGTGTCCTGCTACATTGCTGACTTCATTTATTAAGACTAATAATTTTTTATGGACTCTTTCAGGTTTTCTATGTACAATATAATGTCATCTGAAAATCAGCGGCTTTACTTCTTTTCTGATTTGGATGGCTTATATTTCTTCTTCTTGTCTGATCACAGTGGCTAGTAATTCCAGTACATGTTAAACAGTAATGGTGAGAGTGGGCATCCCTTTCTTGTTCCTGTTCTTAGGAGCAATGGTTTTAGTTTTTGTCCATTGAGTATGATATTGGCTGTGGGTTTGTCATATATGGCTTTGATTTTGTTGAGGTATGATCCTTTTATTCCCACCTTGCTGACAGTTTTTATCAAGAAAGGGTGGTGGATTTTGTCAAATGCTCTTTCTACATCAATTGATATGACCATGTGGTTTTTATCTCTTAATTTGTTTATGTGATGTATCACATTTATTGATTTGTGGATATTGTACCAGCCGTGCATCTCCAGAATAATCATGGTATATGATCTTTCTAATGTATTGCTGGATCCAAGTTGCTAGAATTTTGTTGAGGATTTTAGCATCTATGTTCATCAGGGATAGTGGTAGCTCTCTTTCTTTGTATTGTCTTTATCTGGTTTTGGGATTAGGGTAATGCTGGCTTCATAGAAAGAGCTTGGAAATGTGCCTTCCTCTTGAATTTATGCTTTCCTCTTGAATTTTTGGAATAGTCTGAGGAAGATAGTTTTTATTTCTTCTTTGAATGTTTGATAAAACTCCACTGTGAAGCTGTCTGGTCCAGGGATTTTGTTTGTTGGAAGGTTCTTGATTACTGCTTCAGTTTCCTCCATAGATATCAGCCTATTCAGATTTTTTTTTAATCATCCTGGTTGAGTTTTGGAAGGTTGTATTTTTCTAGGAATATGTCCATTTCTTGTAGGTTGACCAGTTTGTTGGAATATTTGTTCATAGTATTTTTTTATGATTCTTCATATTTCTGTGGAGTCTGTTGTTATTTTGCCTCTTTCATTTCTGATTTTGTTTATTTGGGTCCTCTCTCTTTGCTTCTTGGTGAGCTTGGCTAGAGGTTCATCAATATTGTTTATCCTTTCAAAGAACCAGCTCTTGGTTTCATTGATTTTTTTTTGTGTGTGTGTGTGTGTGTGTGTGTGTCTTTGTTTTGTTTGGTTTGGTTTGGTCTCTATGTCATTTATTTCTGCTCTGACCTTTATTATTTCCTTCCTTCTGCTCACTCTGGGCTTTTCTTGTTGCTCTTTTTCTAATTCTTCAAGTTGCATATTGAGATAGTTTATTTCCAGTTTTTCTTGTTTTTTGAGGTAGGCCTGTAATGCTGTGAACTTCCCTCTCAGGACTGCTTTCACTTTGTCCCAAAGGTTTGGAATGTTGTGTTTTCTTTGTCATTTGTATCAAGTATGTTTTTTATTTCTTCTTTGATCTCTTTGGTAACCCACTCATTGTTTAATAGCATGCTATTCAGCCTCCAAGTGTTTCAATTTTTGTGATTGTTTTTATTGTAGTTGATGTCTAATTTTATTCCATTGTGATCTGAGAAGATGCTTGATATGATTTCAATATTCTTGAATTTGGAGAGACTTTGCCTGTGTCCCAGTATGTGGTTTATCTTTGAAAATGTCCCATGTGCACTTGAGAAGAATGTGTATTCTGTAGTTTTGCATTGGAATGTTCTAAATATGTCAATTAAGTCTACCTTATCTAGTGAGATGTTTAGGATTGCTGTTCCTTTGCTAATTTTTGTCTAGAGGATTTATCCAGTGATGTCAGTGGTGTATTAAAGTCTCCTACTATGACTGTATTGCTGTCAATATCTCCCCTTATATTTTACAGAAGTTTTTAAATGTATATTGGTGCTCCTGCATTGGGTGCATATATGTTTACCAGAGTTATATACTCTTGTTGTATCAGTCCCTTTAGAATTATGAAGTGGCCTTCCTTGTCTCTTGTTATGGCCTTCACTTTGAGGTCTATTTTGTCAGATATAAATATTGTTACCCCAGCTTTTTTTTTTAATTTCCATTTTCCTGAAAGATATTTTTCCATTCCTTCACTTTCAGTCTGTGTGAGTCTCTTGTTCTCAGGTGGGTCTCCTCTTGACAGCATATATATGGGTCATGTTTTCTTATCCATTCAGTCACTCAATGCCTTTTGTTTGGATCATTTAATCCATTTACGTTTAATGTTATTATTGATAGGTACTTGCTTGTAGCCATTTCTTTACTTTATGCTTGTATTTCTTACTTCCTTTCTGTTTCTTCTTTTTACAGAATTCCCTTTCACATTTCTTGCATTGCTGGCTTGGTAGTAATAAACTCCCTTAGCATTTTTTTTTGTTGTCTGTGAAGCTCTTGATTTCCACTTCAAGTTTTATTGATAGTTTTGCTGGATAAAGTATCCTTGGATTCAGTCCTTTGCTTTGCATCACTTTGTATATTTCATTCCATTCCCTTTTAGCTTTGTGTGTTTCTGATGAGAAATCATTTAATAATCTGATGGGGGATCCTTTGTAGGTAATTCTCTGTCTCTCTCTTGCTGCCTTTAAGATTCTCTCTTTGTTTTTAACATTTGCCATTTAAATTATGATGTGTCTTGCCCTAGCTGGTTTGGCTCAGTGGAATGAGTGTCTGGCCTGTGAATTGAAGGGTCCTGGGTTCTGGTCAAGGGCACATGCCTGGGTTGCAGGCTCAATCTCTAGTAGGGGGTGTACAGGAAGCAGCCGATCTTCCAAGGTTCGATTCTGGTCAAGAGCACATGCCTGAGTTGCAGGCTCAATCCCCAGTGAGGGGTATTCAGAAGGCAACCAATCAATGATTCTCTCTCATCATTGATGTTTCTATCTCTCTCTCCCTCTTCCTTCCTCTCTGAAATCAATTAAAAAAATAAATTATGTGTCTTGATGTGGGTCTTTTGGGATTCATCTTGCTTGGGATTGTCTGTACTTGTGTGACTTTTTTCTTCCCCAAATCAGGGAAGTTTTCTGTCATTATTTCTTCAAATAGATTCTCTAATCCTTGCTGGTCTTTTTGTCCCTCTGGCACCACTATTATACATATGTTACTTCATATTGTAATGTCCAAAAGCTCCCTTAGGCTGTCCTCCTGCTTTTTATTTTATTTTTCCAGTTGATGTTCAGATCGGGCTTGTGTCTCTACCTTACCTTCTAACTCACTAATTCGGTCCTCCACTTCTTCTAGTCTACTGTTTAAACCTTTCATAGCGTTTTGATTGTAGCTATATCACTTTTGATTTCTTCCTGACTTTTGCATAGGTTGTAGATATTCTAGTCCCTCCAGTTTACGAACTGTGTGACCATTACTCTGAATTATTTCTCTGTCATATTGCATGCCTCTATTTCACTTATTTACTTTCTTTGTGATTCCTCTTGTTCTTTCCTCTGGGAATAGTTTTGTTGTCTCCCCATTCTAACTATCATTAGAATGTTCAAACTTCTTTGTGGGGACCTGAGCTGTGTGTAGTGGGAGTGTCATACCACCTGAGTGTCACTGCAGAGCTCCAACACTGAGACATGTGGCTGCAACGGGTCGGTGGGAGCCATGCACACCAACAATCAGAGTCACCAGCACTAAGTGCCGCCTCATGTGCAGACCTAAAATCAGGTACTGCACATGCATCACACTGAAATAAAGTCCTTGTGGGCGTGTGCCAAAAATCAGAGTCCCCTAGTGCGTGCCAGGAGTCAGCACCTCTATGTATACACACTGAGAATTAATTACTGGAGTCTCTGTTGCTTGGTTCAGCCTCTCACTGAGAATCAGGTTCCCTGTATGAGTGAGCACAGAAAATTAAAGTCAAGGTGCTCAGTGTGCATGCACTGAGAATCAGGGATCCCATGTGCACACAATGAGAAACAGAGTCTCTCGTGTGTGCATACTGAGAGTCAAGTCACTGGTTCTCAGTGTTGCCTCTCATGCAGAGAATTAGGGTCCCCAGTCTGCTTGTGGGGCCGGGTTGCACAGCTGCCCTGTGTAGGCGGGAGGCCCACTGCTGCACTCTGGGAAACAGACTCCTGTGTGCATGCGCCCAGAGTCAAAATCAGGTAGCACAGCCACCCTCTGTCGGCAGGAGGCCAACTTCTGTGTCAAGGGAAACAGACTCCTGTGTGCACTTGCCCAGAGCCAAAATTAAGCCGCACAGCTTCCCTGTGTCAGCAGGAGGCCTGCTCACAATGAGTGCGTCTGGCAGGTCCTATGCCATAGCAGCAGGCTGTCGGGGAGGGGTCTAGGTTCCTTGACTCACAAAAATCTGTGTCTGGGATATCTGGAGCTTTGGTGTCCATGGGTCTGCAGTTGTGGTCTCAGGTCTTTGTCCCGAGTGGTTGTAGGGTCCTGGCTTGTGTCTGAGACCAGACTGGATGGTGGGGAGGCTAGGATCCTAGTCAGAAGCAGTCCTATTCTTCAAGATGGCATGGTCTCTGTGCCTGAGCTGGCTGCCCTGGAGTGCCTGCCTTTTTTCATTTAGTTGAGATTTTTCTAGGTTTTGTTTGTTTGTTTGTTTCTGTAGCTAATAATTTTCCATTTAAACCTGGACATTTTTGCATTATGTTTTTATTTAAACTTCTGTTTAATTTGGCTTTCTGTCACATTGCTCTAATAGGAAAAGGGCAGGGTTTATTTCATTATTGCCTGGGGATAGTAGAAGTCTAGATTCAATACCTAAAGATCTCCTCACTATTGCTGTATTGGTGGGAATCCCAGGTTGTCCCACGGTCACCATTGTGTGAGTGGCCTCATTATTACTTAGCAATGGTGAATGGCCTCCTCTGACAGCAACATAATGGGAAAATGGAGGGATGTCTCAATACAGTTGAATGAGGGTATAAGTCTAGACTTTCCACATGGTTCCCACTGACACCACAGATTTAGGTGGTGAGGATGAACTTCTTGGCTTTCTATTTGATCATCTCTAATACCACCCTGATGGCAGTGTAAGGGCACCTTGTTTTAGCATTATGAGAGTAGATGTCTAGGTTCCCCAATCAGCCTTTGTCAACATGGGGGTGGTGCATAGTATTTTTTGTTCTTTCTGTGATGTTTAGCTATAATAGGGCAATTACTGACTGAAAGTTTTCTATCTTGCTAAGGTATCCAATTCCTGGTCCTTCAGCCAAAGACAGCTGGACTTTTGTTAGAAATTTTTTGTCTGTGCCTGCTGACATTTCTAGGTTTCTGCCTTTAGCAAAAAATCTGGGATATTGAGACACAAAGAAAACTCAGAGAACTCAATATAATATCATTCTTTGGGTCCTGAGGTTCCTATCCTATCTATCCTCTTTTCTCTGCCTTTAAGAATCTTATTTTATTTGTTTTATACACAATATCCAAAGCTTAATTGTACTTAGCTGGAACGATAGGGGAAAGTACATCAACACCATCTTCCCAGAAGCAGAGAGATTCTAAAACAATTTTCAAAAATAAAAATTGTATGTACCTGGGTACTTGTCCTATTGGTGAAAAGTAATGGGGTCTTTCAAGATAACTGAAACATCGCAGGCCAAACTAGAGCTAATTGACCGTAAACTTCATTATCTCATGGCAGTTTGATATAGGATGTTGGTGGTGATAAATATTCTCTCAGACACAGTTTCTCTTTTAATAGCCAGCTGGAAGGCAGGAGAGATTTTTAGAGTCCCCATGGATGGTTAGTATGGATTACAAAGAGACCACCCAAATAAATCATCTTTGCCTTGATGGTATTAGGTTCACTAGAATCTACATATAAACATCCCAGAGGCTAGCAAGATGGGGCTAACTAAAACAATGTAGCAGAAAGGCATTCCCTTGTACCTGATGACACCCCTTTTGGCCAAAAGGAATGTCTATTACTTGAACATCTACATCCCTGAATGAACTTGCTAACGATTACCACAACATATCTTGTGAGATTTGTTTTACCATTAGAATCTTCTTGGCACCATATTACATAAGCTGCTGCCGAAGGCACAAGAAATGTTAAATGAATGGTCTCTTTAGTAATTACATCAAAGTAACTGAATGTGCAACTAGAAGGCACCTTGTCAAAACTGGGTAATAATAATTACATGGTTTTTTTCACTTCCCTGAACTAGTGCTCATGTATAAGAAAAAGAGCAAAATACTAAGTTAAAATACTTTAGTAAGTACATATGCATTTACTAAATAACCAGGTAGGACAAAAAATTATATTTTTAAATGATATTTGACAAAATCCAGTTATTTTATTATGTTCTTCTGTTTGCTAAGTAAACAAACCTCCAATTTTGTAAAGTTTCAAATATATCTTGGGATTGCTTTTGTTAATACAGCTTTTCATTAACACTTGTATTTTATTAAAGAAGCACTTTACTCTATCAATGAATAATGTAAATAATTTAGTATAATTTATATCTTCCAATTTTCAGTTTTGTGCATTAAAGATTTTTTTAAGTTGATAATTTAGATTTTTAAATTACAAGGGGAATTTGTCACTGAATACTGCCGAGCCAAAGAAAATGTTACCCATTCTAATAGTTGCTGATTAATTACCCTTGTTTTTATTAACTGTAAATATTGAGTATTGCAGCTTAAGTAAAACTTGCTTATCTACTTAGAGTTATTTTATTCACTAAGCATCTACATGTATTGTACATTCCCAAACTTACACTATTTTCCCCATTGTTTATTATTTAAGCTTCCATAATATTCTACACTCTTTATAACCAGGCTCTAAAACAATAAAAAAGAAAAACTTGAGTTCAAGTGCAGAAAACATTAATAAACTGAAAACATTTTTACCTGTGCAGTACTTATTAGAAATACAAGTAGTTCAATATTAGGCAAATAGAATTGCTGATACAGTAGGCCAAGGATTCTCAATTTCTGCACTATTTTTTCATATTTTTTATTGATTAAAATATTACATATTTCTCCTTTTCCCTGATTGGCCCCCCTCCCACCCCCACAGGGCAAGCCCCCACAAACCCATTGTTTTTGTCCATTGGTTATGCTAACATTGCATGTATGCAAGTCTTTTGGTTGACCTCTAGCCCCCACTTCCCAGCCTCTTCTCTATGAATCTATTTTTGTTCATCAGTTAATGTTGAACATTATATCGCACATATGAATGAGATCATGTGATATTTATCTTTCTCCCACTGGCTTATTTTGCTTAGCATAATGCTCACCAGTCCATTCATTGTGTTAAAAATGGTAAAAAAAAAATCCTGGCAACAATGACAATGAAAACACAACAATCCAAAATCTATGGGACACAGTGAAAGCAGTCTTGAGAGGGAAGTTCATAGCTCTACAGGCCTACCTCAAAAATCAAGAAAAAAAAAATGGAAATAAATTACCTAACCCTACAACACAAAGAATTTGAAAGAGAACAACAAGAGAAGCTCAGAGTAAGCAGAAGGAAGGAAATAATAAAGATCAGAGCAAAAATAAATGACACAGAGACCAAAAACATAATACAAAAGATTAATAAAACTAAGAGCTAGTTCTTTGTAAGGATAATCAAGATTGATGAACCTCTAGCCAGGGTCACCAGAAAACAAACAGAGAGGACCCAAATAAAAAAAAAAATCAGAAATGAAAGAGGTGAAGTAACAACTGACCGCACAGAGATACAAAGGATTATTTAAAAATACCATGAATAATTCTATTCCAACAAACCAGACAACCTAGACAAAATGAACATATTCTTAGAAAAATACAAGCATCCAAATCTCAATCAGGAAGAATCAAAAAAGCTGAATAGGCTGATAACGACCAGAAAAATTGAAGCAATAATCAAAAATCTTCCAGCAAACAAAAGCCTTGGTCCTGACCACTTTACAGGGGAGTTCTACCAAGCATTCAAAATAGAACTAAAACCTATCCTCCTCAGACTATTCCAAAAAATTCAAGAAGAAGGCACACTTCCCAGCTCTTTCTATGAAGCCAGAATTACTCTCATTCCTAAAGCAGATAAAGACACTACAAAGAAATAGAACTACAGGCCAATATACTTGATGAACATAGATGCTAATATCCTCAACAAAATTCTAGCAAATCGGATCCAGCATTAGATTAGAAAGATCATATACCATAACCAAGTGGGATTTATTCTGGGGATGCAAGGATGGTACCATATCTGCAAATCAATTAATGTGATACATCACATAAACAAATTGAGAGACAAAAATCATATAATCATGTCAATCTATGCAGAAAAGCATTTGACAAAATATAACACCCTTTCTTAATAAAAACTCTTAGCAAAGTGGAAATAGAGGGATCATACCTCAATGTAATAAAAGCCTTATATGACAAACCTACAGCCAATATCATACTCAATAGGCAAAAACTAAACTCATTTCCCTTAAGTATGGGAACAAGACAGGGATGCCCACTGTCACCAAAACTGTTTGATATAGTACTGAAAGTGTTCACCATAGCAATCAGACAAGAAGAAGAAATAAAAGGCATACAAATTGGAAAAGAAGTAAAAATGTCCTTATTCACAGATGACATGATACTGTACATAGAAAACCCCAAAAATCTCCATCAAAAAACTAGCAGACCTAATAAATGAATTCAGCAATGTAACATGATACAAAATTAACACCCAGAAATCTAAAAAATTCCCGTTTACCATTGCACCAGAAAAAAAAAAAAAAACGAGGTACCTAGGAATAAACTTAACTAAGGAAGTAAAAGACCTATATGCAGAAAAATTTGACATTGAAAAAAGAGATAGAGGAAGACATAAACAAATGAAAGAACATAATCTATTCATGGTAGAATTAACATCATTAAAGTGCCCATACTACCCAAAGCAATCTACAGATTCAATGCAATCTCCATTAAAATACCAATGGCATATTTCAAAGATCTAGAACAAACTCTCCAAAAATTTATCTGTAATAAAAAAAGATCAGAATAGCTACAGAAATCCTGAGAAAGAAGAAAAAAGTTGGAGAGATCACAATACCAGATATCAAGTTATATTACCTCATACACAAAATAAACTCAAAATGGACAAAGGACTTATATGTAAGACGGGAAACCATAAAAATCCTACAAGACTCCATAGACAGCAAAATATCAGACATGTGTTGTAGCGATATCTTTACCAACACAGCTCCTAGGGCAATGGAGACTAAGGAGAAAATAAACAAATGGGACTACATCAAAATTAGAACCTTCTGCACAACAAAAGAAATCATTATCAAAACAACAAGAAAGCCCACTTCAAGGGAGAACATATTTGCCAATGATATTTCTGATAAGGGTTTAATCTCCAAAATTTACAGAGAACTCATACAAGTTAACAAAACAATCTAATAAAAAAAATGGTCAATGGACCTATATAGATACCTTTTGAAAGAGGACATACAGGAGGATGAGAGACATATGAAAACATGCTCAAAGTCACTAATCATCTGAGAGATGCAAATAAAAATAACAAGGAGATACCATCTCACACCTGTCAGAATGGCTATCATCAAAAAATCAACAAACAACAAGTGCTGGCGAAGATGTGGAGAAAAAGGAACCCTCATGCACTACTGGTGGGAATGCAGACTGGTGTAGCCACTGTGGAAAACAGTGTGGAGTTTCCTCAAGAAGATAAAAATGTAACTCTCATTTGACCTAACAATCCCACTTCTAGGACTATATCCCAATAAACCAGAAACACCAATCAGAAAGGATATATGCATCCCTATGTTCATAGCAGCACAATTCCCAATAGCTAAGATTTGGAAACAACCTAAGTGCCCATCAGCCAATGAGTGGTGAAAAATTTGTGGTACATCTACACAATGGAATACTATGCCACTATAAAAAAGAAGGAACTTTTTCCATTTGTAACAGCATGGATGGAACTGGAGAGCATTATGCTAAGCAAAATAAGCCAGTCAGAGAAAGATAAATATCACATGATGTCACTCATGTAGAATATAATGGTCAACATAAACTGATGAACAAAAACAGATCCACAGACAAATGACAGGGGAAGTGTGGGGGTTAGAGAGCCACCAAAGGACTTGTATGCATACATATTAGCATAACCAATGGGCACAGACACTGGGGTGGTGTGGGCTTGCATGGTGTGGGAATGGCGATGGGGTGTCCAATGGGGAAAAAGGAGACATATGTAAAACTTTAGACAATAAAAAACAAACAACCCCAAAAAAACCAAACAGGATTTCCTTGTACACTTTCCTCTTCTTCTGGAACCCCTATTATGCGGATGTTGTTTCTTTTTCTGTTGTCTTAAAGATCCCTTAGGCTTTCCTGTTTTTAGTTTGTTTGTTTTCCAGTTGATGCTCTGCTTGGGTGTTTTCTCCTACCTTGCCTTCTATCTCACTAATGAGGTCCTCAGCTTCTCTAGTCTACTGATGATGGTTTCTATTGTGTTCTTTATTGCAGCTATGTCATTCTTCATTTCTTCTTGGTTCTTACACATGTTGTTGAATTTGTCTTCCATCCTTTTTAGTGTCCTTATGATGATTGCTCTGAATTTTTTCTGTGACAAATTGCTTGCCTCCATTTTGTTTACTTACTTTTCTGATGATTCCTTCTTTTCTTTCGTATGGGTGCTGTTTCTTTGTCTCCCCATTTTTACTCCTCTCAGGGTGTCTGGTTATGTGACTCACTCTCTATCACATTGACCAAAAGGCACAAAATACAACTTGACAAGACACGACACAGAGGGAACAAAACACAAATGTATTCACTACTTCAATAACCCCAATAAAAGTGACCACCAGAGAAAAGAGAATTTGGGGAGAGAAAAGAGCACAAAAATGATATTGAGAAAAGGAAAAAAGGTAAGAGAGAAAAGAAAAAGAAGAAAAAAGAAGGGATAAAAATATACATATATAGGGAGAAAAATCCACAAAACTAACAACTAATCCAACAATACAAACACACAGAAAAAAAAAAGAGGGGAGCTGAATCTGAAGAGGCAGAGCTTATTTCCAGAAGGTAAGGTAAAGAAATTGAATCAATGGGGGAATGAGGATGTAGAAAGAGAATGAGTATGTAAGAAAAGTAACAAAATACTCAATTAAAAAATAAAAAGTAATAATACAAAATAATAATAATTGAAATATATATACATATATGTGTGTGTGTATATGAAAATTTATATATAAAAATAAAATATTGTCCTCTTTCTTTAATCTATCTATATATTAATCTATTTTTGGAAAAGGAGAATAGAGTAGAAAGCAGATAGGCCTGAGTTTGATGAGTGAAACTAATTAAGCTCTTAGTAGAAGAAGAGAACAAGTGACGAAAGGAAAAACAAAAGCATAAAAAAAAGCCCTAACCAGTTTGGCTCAGTGGAAGAATAAAGAGAAAGGAAAGAGAAAACCTAAAACAGGAACAGAAGAAAAACAGGATGAAAAAGAGAGAAGTGAGGAGAAAGTCTTGGCATAAAGGAAAAAATGACATAGAGTAAAATAATGATAGAAAGAATAAAAATAAAAATAGAATGTAGAACACTAATCGAAAATAAATAAATGTTAAAATAATAATAAAAAATAAAAACAATGAAGAAAAATAAAATAAAGAAAAGAAAAAAATAGTTTCTTAAGTAAAAGATAGCAAAATAAAAAATTGAAGTAGTGCAGTTTGTTGGTTGTCAGCACCATGTTGAAGCTCTCAGCAATTCAATGCTCCACTGTGTTAGACGCCAAAATCTTGGTTTCAGGCAGGCAGGATCAATCTGCCCACTTTTTTTTTCTGCCTGCTTTCAGTCATTTTTGCATAAGCATCTATTTCTGACATGGCCTCTAGGTGGCGGTGTTTCTGTATTAGTTTCTGGGACCAAATAGCCCCTCAACCCAGTCTCTGAGGGCTCCCTGGGGGTATTTAGAATGTTCCTTTTCCTGCTGCTCCTGTGTACGGCTGCACTGCTAGGAGGAGCCTGGTCTTCAGAGGAAAAAAAAAAAAAATGTCTGTTCAGAGTTGGAGGGACAGACTGTCCTAGAACCTACTTCCTGATCAACTCTCCTTATTCTGCTCCCCAGCTTCCACATAAACTACCTTCCCCTGCAGTCTAGGTGAGCATTTTTAATTGAAAGATCCTATGCACTGGGTTTAGTGAGTAAAAGCAAGAAACATATAAAAAAGACAGCAACCATGCACTGTGCATCTCTCTTCCCTGGCACTGTGCAGCCGGTGCAGAACTTCAGGCTGCCTTTCTGGGTACAGCCTCCCATGGCTGTGGGCTTAGATCTAGAGTCCCATGCTGCCAGCAGCGCTTTGAACCCCATTCCACGGTCAAGTGCTACACTGTCCCCAAGGGATGTCGATATGGTGCAGAGCAGTATCCCTCTGATACTCTACTCCCAGCTGCACGTGTTTCTCCCTCCAGCCCAGATCCCCAATCCCACCTCTTTCCAGGGGAACTCTATCCTTTCCGTCCACAGATTGTCTCACCAGCTGTGTTTAAGTCGCCAATTCCAGGTGGATGTTTTTGATTCAGCTGTTTCTTCTATCTGTTCCATGAGAAGACCCATCTGCCTATTCAGCCATCATTTTGTCTCCCCCGGACAAGCTTTTTAGGCACCCACAGCCAGGGTGGTTGAAGTCTCGGTGTTTGTGGGTTCACAGCCAAGGCAGCTGATCCCTGGCCGGTGGGGCTATAGGGTCCCGGGTGATGTCCGAGGTCTCCCTGAATGGAGGTGAGGCTGGGTTACCAGTCAGAGCCACTCTCCCTTTCAATATGGCAAGGTCTCTGTGGCAGAGCCGGCCACCCCAGGAGAGATTTCAGCGGTAGTGAAGGCCACCCATCTCGGGGAGCCTGGTCCGCCAGTCCTCAACAGTCCAATGGAATATGACAGTCCCTCACTCACATACACACTCAGGTCCCACATGTCCATGCACTCCCCTTTCACTCCCTCATTCACACTCTTTTTCTCTCTGCTGTCCTGTCAGCCATCATCTTGGATCTCCTCAGCACTATTGAAATTTAGAGCCTGAAGATTCTTTAATGGCGAGGGGGCTCTCCTGGGCTGTTTAGTAGCATCCCCTAATTTCTTCAGGTAAATTCCAGTAGTACTCCCCATCAGTTGGGACAACTCAAAATTGCTCCAGAGATTGCTAAATGTTTTCTGTGGGACAAAATTACTCCCAGTACTATGGTATTATACATACTCTGTGAGAAGTTTAAATAAAAGTTAAAAAGTAATTTTCTCATGGAGAGTATGGCATAGTCACACCCTAGTACACATCATAGCCTATTAGGAGAATGAAATTAAGCTATTCCAGGAAAGAAAAATCTTGAGTGGAAAATTCCATGCCCTTTCCTAGTGAAGTGCAAATTGGGAGTCATCTCTGGAAGGTCTTATTCCTTACTTGATATCAAAAGTATGGATTCATTATCTTCTAATTTGTGACCCAAACCAAGAGATGTCAATTAACATATAGGGAATGGGGCTGGACAATAAAAGGAAAGAAGGTAAATACAAATATCACACAAACATTTTAATCTATAAAATTCAGCACTATTTTTATGCATGGCTAATAGAGGAACAATAGATTCAATGAGAGTAAGAAATAGTAACCACATTTTATAGGAAGACCTAGAGTTGATAGCTGCTGTTCAGGTTATGGAATCAACCAGCATTGATTTCCTTGTTATATCCTGTCTTTGGAATGGCTCATACTGGAAGTGAACAGGGTAATAGCCTCAGTAACAAGAGTAAGTCCAAGAGTCTCCATTGCTTAACACACACACACACACACACACACACACACACTCCATATGGATAGTCCTAAGGAGATACTTAAATCTTATCAAAAAGTAACAACCCACTTAAGTCTTCCTTTAACAAACTACATGGTAATGAAAGTTAATTTATATTGCATAGGACTAATAAAATAGAAACAGAGATACTTTTTTCTAGACTAAGCAGAACCATTAGTTTGAAAATATAAGTACACAACCAGGAAAAGAGGAAATGGGTCATAAATAAAGGAGGAAAAATATTTGCTTAGGGGACAAATTACATCTTACAAATATGTCAAAAGGTGGCTTCCAGAAAAGTCTGTCTATTAGCATGTGATAGAAAAAGTCATTCCTTAATTACTCTCTACAGCTTCTGATATCTTATACTTGTTTTCTATATCAAATCATAGTAAAAAATGGATGAAAAACATACTTTGGAACTACAACCATACTTGGGCTTTATTTAAATTGTCACCCAAGTTTATGCCATGGCAAGCCAAGTGCTTCCTTTTACAAATCCTTTTTGTTAAATCATAAAATTCTTGATAGAGAGTACACAGTCAACTCTATAATCTAAACTCAGAAAGGTAACCAAGAATTGCACCCACTGTTAAAACATAATTTATTAAAATAAGGTAAGACCATGATTTTCATACAGATATAAAATTAAATGTGGGTTAAACTTTAATTTTACTTTTATAATATGAGGGAACCAAGCTGATATTATTACTTGTTCAAAAGAAAAGTCACAAGAGCAAACGTTTTTATGGAGTAAATGAATGTTTAACAATTACAAATGGAGACAAAATTGGTCTTTCCAGATGAGTCGGGGGAGTCAATAAAACCTTTATCACACAGGCCTAAAGGATATGCTAATAGACGATGCATAATTTTCCAATTCAACACAATTTTTAAATTATAATTCCTCTCTTGATCTAAAACAATCTCAAAGGAAGATTCTCTTGATCTCAAAAGATTATTTTTCTCATTAATTTGACCTGATTACTTACATTGTGCAGCAAGTGTATTAATTTGCCATATGGCTTTCTGAAGTTTTCTTTGAAGGAAACTTGCATGAGGAATTTGAGATTGACCTTGTAAAATCCTCTTATTATTTGCAATTCTGATGCTGAGAAGCGAGCTAGATTTCACCTGTAGTATCTATACATTTGGACGAATTCCTTTCTTTCTGAGATCTTTAAAATATTCTAGGTTACTGTCCTGCCAAGAAATGACCTTTCTTTCTTATCTGTGTCAACAAAAGTCCCAAATCTGAGGTGCAGAAAGAGGAGAAACTCCGGAGGAGATCAAAAGTATACTTCACTGAGAAAAAGAGAAGGCTGCATTTTATTTTAATTTTTAAATATTTATTGTTGAGATTATTAGAGATATCCCTCTACTCCCCCCGACCCCCCTCCACCCAGTTCCTGCCCCAACTCAGGCTTTCAACACCCTATTGTCTGTGTGCATAGGTAATGCATATATGCATATAAGATCTTGGATTCATCTCTTCCCACCCGCTCAACCCCCTTCCCTCTGAAAATCATCAGTCTGTTCTATTTCCATGCCTCTGGTTCTATTTTACTCATCAGCTTATTCTGATTGTTAGATTTTATATTCATTTATTTTGATTTTTAGATTCAATTGTTCATAGTTATGTATTTATTGTCATTTTGTTGTTCATATTTTTTTTCTTTTTCTTCCTCTTCTTAAAGAATACCCTTCAATATTTCATATAATACTCCTTTGGTGGTAATGAACTCCTTTATATTTTTGTCTATGAAGCTCTATATCTGATCTTCAATTCTAAATGTTAGCTTTGCTGGGTAGAGTAATCTTGGTTGTAGGTCCTTGCTACTCATCACTTTGAATATTTCTTGCCATTCCCTTCTGGCCTTCATAGTTTCTGTTGAGAAATAAGCTGGCAATTATATGGGCATTCCCTTGTTGGTAACTAAGTGGTTTTCTCTTGCTGCTTTTAAGATTCTCTCTTTGTCTTTAGCCCTTGGCATTTTAATTATGATGTGTCTTGGTGTGGTCCTCTTTGGGTTCCTCTTCTTTGGGACTCTCTGTGCTTCCTGGACTTGTAAGTCTATTTCTTTCACCAGGTTAGGGAAGTTTTCTGTCATTAATTCTTCAAATAGTTTTTCAATATCTGTCTCCCTCTCTTCTTCTGGCACCCCCATAATGCAAATGGTGGTACATTTGAAGTTGTCCCAGAGGCTCCTTACACTATCTTCATATTTTGGATTCTTTTTTTATTTTTATTTTAGCTCTTCTGTTTGGGTGTTTTTGCTTCCTTGTATTTCAAATCATTGATTTGATTCTCAGAATTATCTACGGTTGAATCCCTGTATATTATTCTTTATTTCAGTCAGTGTATGCTTAATTTCTAACTGGTCCTTTTCAATTTTTTGGAGGTTTCTAGAAGATTCTTGAGTAACCTTATAACTATGGTTTTGACCTCTATTTCCAGTAGTTTTTTTTCTTCCATTTCTTTCATATGTGGCATGCTTCTTTGTCTCCACATTTTGGCTGCTTCCATGTATTTGTTTCTATGTATTGGGTAGAGCTGCTCTGTCTCCTTGATTTGGTAGAGTGGCCTTGTGTAGTAGGTGTTCTATAGGGCCCAGTGGCTGACCCACCCAAGTCACCTGAGTTGGGGGCTCTAGGTGAAACCCTTTGTGAGCTGTGAGCACAGTCTTGCTGCAGTTGAGCCTTGATTATTGTTGGTATCACTGAGAGGAATTGATCTCCAGGCCAATTTGCTGTGAGGACCAGCTGCAACTACAATGGGAAAGCTGCTGTGGAGGAGACACCCCTATGGAGCAGGAATTGATTCAGTAAAGATTTGGTGCTCACTGAGTCTTCTCCTTGAGTGTGTTGCTTATGGATGTATAGAGTTGTAATCTGATATGGCCTCACACTGACCAGTGGGTACACTGGCTCCTGGGTCTCTGGGGAGGTGCAAAATCAACCACTGCTGGGGCCACCCAGCAGGAGCTACAGAGAGATCTTCATATCCCTCCTCTTTGTACTGGGTTTGGAAGTGCCCAGAAGAGGCCCAGCTATGAATCAAGGCAGGCTGGTGCTGGTGCTGGGTCATGTGCCTTTTATTGATAGGTTTGGGGCTCCCTGGCCCAGCTGCAGCTTGTTTGAGAGATTTTAGCCTGAGTAAGGACAGACCATTCATATGCAAAAGCCAATGTACACAGCTTGGTTGGAGTTGTAAATTGGATGAGGTGAGATTTTAGGGAATCACCAGGGAAGAGCAAACAGAAATGGCTGCTTGTTAACCCTGTAACAGGGAGTTCCCAGCAACAGAACAATGATACCTGTGAGTACCTCTGTCAGGGAGAAAGCCACGCCCGAGTTCCTGCCCTGATGCCAGACAATCCAATTCCTCTCCTATGTGTCCGTGTTCCCCAGAGCCTCACCCTGGGAGTAGATCTCAGAGGAAGTGGGACCTTGTAAGTTCAGTTCATAGTGCTGGCCTTTTAAGAGGAACAGCTGGGTCTGCATTAGTCTCTGTGTCACTGATCCCCAATCTGCACTTGTTTTACTTCCCACAGAGACTTCATTTCCCAACTCTGGAACCCTGAGCTGGGACCCCTTGCTCCTCTGGGTGGCCTTCGCAGAGATGATCTCCTCCTATGTAGAAAAGCAGCACACCTTGGTGCTGACCCACCCCGTTGTGCACCTCTGTGCCTCTTACCAGTCTCAGTATGGTTTCTTCTTTACTTCTCTAGTTGTAAGACTTCCATTAAGCCATCTTTCCAGCGGTTCTGGATGATGGATGTTCTGTATTTTAGTTGTAATTTTGATGTGGTTGTGGAAGGTGATGAGTACAGGCATTTACCTATACCACCATCTGAGAAGGCTGCATTTTATAATGAAATTTCTAGCCCAGGTTCCAGATTCATCCATTTTTATGCAAATTAGGAATCCAAATTTGAACAGTCTGATTGGTCCAAATACCACTGTCCTGATTAGTTGGCTTTACATGTTCTGATGAGTTGTTATGTTGCCTCTCCAATTGGTTATTATAGATGCAAATGAAGATGTTGTTGTACATTTTTGATTGGGCAAGGCACCTATGTAATCAGTCCAATGGTTGAAATATGATTTCAGGAACTCCTTTTTAAGAATGAGATCAAATGGCAGGAACACAATATAGGAGGCTTGGTAACTCAGTCTGTGACTTCTCCCTGAAGTGTAGTGTGTGTAAGAGGCCTCCATCAGCAATGGTTGCTAGATCCTGGTTTGGAATTTGGGCCCAATTAACCAGGAGAACTCCTTAGAAGATATATTCTTTCTCTATGCCCATATGTGTAAGTCAAAGAATGCTGGAAATGAGTTTCCAGTTTAGTGTTTGCAAGAGGGCTCTTTAAGCCTTGGCTTCATAAAGTCAGCCTTAGTTCCTTAGAAGTTTCTGGTCACATCTCACCAAATTAACTGAATATTTATCCTGGCCAAGTAGCTCAATTGGTTAGAGCATTGTTTAGATACCACCAATGTTGTGGGTTCAATACCCTGACAGGGCACATACAACATCATCCAACACATGCATAAATAAGCGGAACATCAAACTGATGTTCTCTCTCTCTCTCTCTCTCTCTCTCTCTCTCTCTCTCTTTCTCTCATAAGCAATTGGTAAATAAAAATAAGCTGACTTCTCAAATATAACACTCCAGACAAGCACTTGGTTGTATAACCAATGTTTTGAATTATGTCCTAGTAAAAGGAGCACATACACTTACTGAACCTATGTAAATAACCACATTAATATGAAAATAAGAAGAATATTTAATAAGAGTTTCAAAATCCTGAAGGGGTTAGATAAGAGGAATAAGGTAACATTTATAAATTATTTCATTTTAGTTTACAAAATCAGAGTCTACTAAATTGTTATGAGTTATAGATAGTTTAAAAAGAGAAAGGGCTTCTTTATATATCCAGAAAATAGAACAATAAAGCATCAAGAATATTCTTAAAATCACATCATTTAATTAAGTCTTATAATTAATTCTTGTTGTACAAGGACTTGTGTTAGCATAAGCTTGTACCAAAACGTACTTGGTGTAATCCTTTCCATGGGACTCTCAGTCTCTTTTTGTTGAAGATGAGGCACTTAGACCTGTAGCTGATTGCAAGTACTTTCATGGAAGCATCAGTGTAAAACAAACAAACGAAATAATATATACATGAAAAAAGACTTAAAATGACTGTGGCTAATTTATTACAGATAACTTTCAAAAGCGAAAGATCTTATTTCAGTTCATTTCAAGAATAATGCAACTGACAAGGAAATTTTTTTGTTTCTTTGACAGGCAAAATAGGTAGTAAAGTCAGTCAAAATAAAGTTTTAAACAAAATAATTATAAATATAGTGATTAACCCTATTTTCTTTTTTAAACAATTTGGTTGAATCTATTGGGGTGATATTGGTTAGTAAAATTATATAGATTTCAGGTATACAATTCTATAATGCATCACCTGCATATTATGTTGTGTGTTCACCACACAAAGTTAAATCTCCTTCCATCACAATGTATCCACCTTTTACCCTCTTCTACCTCCCACCATCCCACTTTCCCTCTGGTAATAACCATACTGTTGTCTATGTCTGAGTTTTTTTCCTTGCTTAAATCCCTTCACCTTTTTCACTCATCCCCCCAACTTCCCTCTCTCTAACAGCTGTCAGTATGTTCTCTGTATCTGAGTCTGTTTTGATTTTGTTTGTTAGCTTATTTTCTAACCTTATTTTCAAAAATGGCAGTGAATATTACATCTAATTAAAAAATGGATGAACATAATTTTTACTAAGAATCTTTATATATAACATATAATAATCCTGACATAATATAAAATTAATATTTCAAGATTATAATAAGGATATACCAAGAATGTATTGATATCAAAGAAAGTGATTCTGTATGAAGTATATCCTAAACATTTCTATATTAATAAAACTCCATAGATAAGTGCTACGAATCCACACTTGAAACTCACTGGCCAAGAATATGTTAGATTATGATAAAAGAACCAAATTTTGACAAAGTTAATAGTTTTTGAATAACTGAAATTTGATTGATAGCTCGGTACTGCTATCATCTAATAATAGGCAAAACAACACTATGATTGATAAATAGAAACATATTATGAACAGCAAGGACTTTGACAAATCTCTTGGGACTCCCCACACTATACATGATATCTGAAATATTTATACTAATAACATTTTATCTACACAAATTTAACTTGGAGAAGACTAAATGTCTTTTCTGATTTGAACACTCTCCCCATGTAATGTATAATAACATAGCAAATAAACTTAATTACTTCTATTATCTCTCTTTTTACCAAAACAAACAAACGAACAAACAAACAATCCCACACAAATCTGTGTGCCTTTCCAGGGATCCTAAAAAGATGAAGACAGTTTTAGGTGTAAAAGATAACTCAGACATTTTATTTTATTTTACATCTAGAATTTGATTTTATGAAGGCAAAATTGAAGGAGATTGATATTTCTCATCTCTTCTTTAAAGGTCATAATCCTATCAGATTAAGACGCCACCCTTATGACTTCATTTAATCTTAATTATATTCTAAACACCCTATTTCCAGTTATACACACATTGAGGATTGGAGCCTCCACATATGAATTTTAAAGGGATACAATTCAGTCCATAGCATACCTTCACACATACAGAGAGAATTCCTAGCTTCAATTCTAAAATTTCAGCCATGGATCAACAGTAAACACAGAAGCATAAACTCACTGTTCTACATCAAAAGCTATTCTACTATCAGTGGGTAAAAATACTTAACTAACACCAAGGTTTAGTTGGTTGGAGTACCATCCTATACATCAAAAGGTGGCAGGTTCAATTCCCTGTCAGGACACATAACCAGGTTGTGGGTTCCATCCCCAGTAGGGACCTGTACTGTGGGAGCCAACCGATCAATATTTCTCATATAGATGCCTCTCACTCTTTCTCTCTCCCTCTCCCTTCTAGTTTCTAAAAACTAAATAAACAAACAAAAAATTCAAAATAGACAATCAGAAAATATTAACAAACCAGATTCTTTCACCAGACAGGCACAAAGTCTCTTTACAACTCTTAATCAACTTACAGGAATCACCAAATGATCAAACCATAAAACCAAATTTCCAATAAAAATCTAATAAAATTCATTCTCTGTTGTCATTCACCTATTAAATGATAGATATCTATAAAAAATCCAAGTCTATATTGAATAAAATAGTATTTATATGAATTTCAAATGGAGACAAAAGTGGCTTTTCCATGAGGGTGAAGGGGGAGAAATCAATTGAAGCTCTACTAAAATGAAAGAATTTACAAAAAGTAAAAAAAAATACCTCAGAGAAAATGAGTAGGGCTAGAAGACAGGCCACAAGTTTATCACTGAAACATAAATTTTCACTGAAACACAGTATTTGTTCTACAAATACAAATAATTGAGAACTGTTTTGTTTCAAATGCATCCTATAATTAGTTTTGTTGGGAATATTACAGATTACACTTCTAACAGAGTTTTGTTCCAGATATGAGAGTTCACACACTCTCATAGAATGTGGTGGTAACAATGACCACCATCACTACCCACCACCACCATCACAATCATCATCATAATAATTAGTCCTTACATAAATTTACTCTGTGCATGCTCGTAAGCACTTTAAATAAATGAAGTAGATACTAATATTATCCCCATTTTACAGATGAAGAAACTAAGACCCAGAAAATTGAGATAATATGTCTATGGTGGCAGAACTAGAAAATGCTAGTAGGTAAGTCACTGAGATGTGAGCTCCTAATTTGAAGATTCTCACTTGGATTTTATTAAGTTGTTTGATATAATCTGCAAAGTGCTGAAAAACTGAACATTTCTGAAAACCCAATGATCATTCATTCTTTTATCAGTTCATTGAATAATTATTGAGTGCTACTATATCCCAGTTGCTGTGCTAAGTGATGCAAAAACATAATGAGTTTCAGGACATGCTAACTCAAACTATGGCACCTTGGCATATTGAATATTTTAACTTGAAGGAATTAGAAAAAATGGCAGAAGCAGGAAAATAACTGACCTCCTCCACCACTTGCCTTTCTTCCCTGAGATAGGTCATAAAACCCTTCTGTGAGAGATGTCCTTACTATATACCTTGATGAAAAGAGTGCCCTTATCTCCAAAGACAAAGAGTCACCTAGCAGAATCTGAACAGACTGGGCCTTGCTAAGTTTCTCCCAGTTTATTACACTTCGTATACCTTAGTCTACCACATTTCTAAATGACTGCCCACTTTTTATCAAACACAGCATAAAAATACACAAATCTAACCATTTCTTTGGATCTTCATTTTCTTATGATGTCATATCACATAAAAATTATATTAAACTGGTATTCTTTTCTCCTCTTAATATGTCTTTGTCAGTTTATTTTCAAACCCAGTTTGGGGCCCTAAGAGGGCTGAGGAAAACATTTTTCTTCCCTAAAATATACAAGTGAAACAATATCCACGGTGTTAGCAGGAAGACAGACATGAACTCAGACAATCAGAAAGCAATATGCAGTAGCAGGAAATAGCAGTTCACTGATACAAGAACTCACATTGCAAATAATGAATGAAATTGAATTAGTGAATGAAAAATAAAGGTTGAAGAAATGGTCAGGGGTGAGGTTGGGTAGGACCTTGAATACCATGGAAATAACTAACTTTATGGAAAAGGTATTGAAAATCCAGTAAATCTGGATCCAGACAGATGGATGTATCGTTATCTGGTGGGGGGCAGGGGAGTAACCCTCAAAATTTAGTGGACTATTTATTTGCTCAAGATTCTGTACATCAGCAATTTGGCCTGTGCTCAACTGGGCTGTTCTTCTGCAGATTTCTCCTAGGGCCTCCTCCAGACATCTAATGATTTGTACAAGCTGTTTTCTGGGCCTCACTATGCCTGTGATTTTTTGTCTTTAAGATGGATAAAACTTCTTTACATGGTATGGTAGGCAGAATAATGCCCCCAAATGTGCCATGATCTTATCCACAGAACCTGTACTAGTATTTCTATTACCTATTGTCAAAAGAGATGTTGCAGATATGATTGAATTAAGCATCTTGTAATGGATGGATTATCCTGGATTGCCCAGGTGGTCCCATTCTAATCACAAGGGCTTTTAGAAGAGGGAGGCAAGAGGATCTGTCAGTAAAATAGATGTAATGACAGAAGCAGAGGTGAGAGAGTTGGAGATAAATTTGAAGATGTTACACTGCTGCCTTTGAAGTTGAAGAAAGGGGTCATGAGCCAAGGAATGCAGGTGGTCTATAGAAACTTGAGAACACAAGAAGACAGACTACCCCCCTAAGTCTATGAGACTGATTTTGTACTTCGGACCTTCAGAACTATATTATACATTTGTATTATATTAATCCATGAAACTTGTCGTAATTTATTATTACAGCAACAATAAGGAACGAATATATATGACAATCTCAGAGCAGCAAGAGATTAAATATAAGCAGAAGCAACAAGGCCTCCAGAAACCTTTCTCAGAAGTTGCACAATGTCATTTTTAAAAATATATATATTTTATTGACTTTTTACAGAGAGGAAGGGAGAGGGGTAGAGAATTAAAAACATAGATGAGAGAGAAACATCGATCAGCTACCTCCTGCACACCTCCTGCTGGGGATGTGCCCACAACCAATGCCCTTGACCAGAATCAAACCTGGGACCCTTCAGTCTGCAGGCCGATGCTATATCCACTGAACCAAACTGGTTAGGGCAACACAATGTCACTTTTGCTCCATTTTGTTGGTCAAAGAAAATGACAAGTCCAGCCCAGATACAAGAATAATTAAATAGAATTCACCCTTTTGATGGGAAGAGCTATAAAAATTTTTTTGTCTTTTTTAATCCACTGAAAGTAGTTAGAAATAGTAATCCAGGTTAAGAAGTGAAAAGAAATGTAAATTGCTATAGGAGAAATGGAAAGGAAGAAAGCGGTTCAAGATACACAATTTACAATAGCTAAGATTTGGAAACAGGCTAAGTGCCCATCAGCAGATGAGTGGATTAAAAGCTTGTGGTAGAGCCCTACCAGTTTGCCTCAGTGGATAGGGCATAGGCCTGTGGACTGAAAGGTCCCAGGTTTGATTCCAGTCAAGGGCATGTACCTTGGTTGTGGTGCATCCCCAGTAGGGGGCATGTAGGAGGCAGCTGATCGATGTTTCTCTCTCATCAATGTTTCTAACTCTCTATCCCTCTCCCTTCTTCTCTGTAAAAATATCAATAAAATATATATTTTTTAAAAACACTCTGGTACACCTACACAATGGAATACTATGCTTCTGTAAAAAAGAAGGAAATTTTGCCGTTTGCAACAGCGTGCATGGAACTGGAGACCATTATGCTAAGCGAAATAAGCCAGTCAGAGAAAGATATATATCACATGATCTCACTCATATGTGGGATATAATAATCAACATAAACTAATGAACAAAAATGGATCCAGAGACAAGGTGGCACTGAGCAGACCGTCCAACTTCAGGGAGAGGGCAGGGGAGGGGGTGGTTAGAGATCAACCAAAGGACTTGTATGCATGCATATTAGCATGACCAGTGGACACAGACACTGGGGCGGTAGGGGCTTGCCCTCAGGGGTGGGAGTGGCCAGCGGGGGGTAATCCGGGAAAAAGGAGACAGGTAATACTTTAAACAATAAAAAAAAGATATTTAGTAGGTAAAATCACGGAAATTTAATAATTAATTGAATGTGAAGGATGAGGGAAATGAAACATATTTGATACTCAAATGAAGTTGTTATTATTATCTCCCTACTTTTAGCACAGGAAGAAAAATTATCACCTACATTTACCCCAGAGGGAATAAATGATTTGTCTGATGTCCCATAGATTGAACTAGAACAAAAGACTCCTAACCCTTTGATCTTTACTCCTGGTTGAACTATGTTGCTAACATATCCCTGCCTTTACCTCATCCCTTTCTAATATCCCAGATTAATGGAAATATTTCCCTGTTATTCTTGTTTATAGAATGTCTTCCCATGTTTACTCTCACTTCATGTTTTGTATACCTGGCACAGGAGGATCAACAATTTCCAAGCCAGATAATGGGAACATCAATAGAGAAGCCAATGATGAAAATGAAAATCCAAATAAAGCCATTTTTAATAATCATAACAATAGGACAGCAGTTATAAGATGCTGAGCTGACTAAGAGATTTAATTTTGGGGAGGGGGGGTTATAAAAGGAAGAAATGCCCTTTATGGCTTCTTTCTCTGGAAGTGAGGAGTTATTGTTTATTTATTTTCTTTTCTTCTATTACTCGTTCTCCTTAGGAATCATTAGTGAGCTGTGGAAGCAACAAATACCAAAAGTTGAGGAAGGTTAGTTTCATTTATTAAGAGCTATTACATCATGTAACTAGTTTCCTTAGCAAGTATACATATCTCCCCATAGTATCTTGAAAATTGCAAAGACAAATATGGCAAGCAATATTATTCTTGAATTTATTAAAATGCTTCTAAATATTCTTACTTTGAATATCCATGCAAAAAGCTACATTTTAACTTTTGGTCTCAATCCTGGTAGAAAATTATTCTGATATCATTTTGTGAACCAATAGATAAGCGAGATGGTGAAGAAACAAGAAATTACCATATTTTCAGGAACTAACAATGTCAGATAAAAAGTAAACTTTCATTATGAATACACCTTTGCCACCAAATATTCTCATGCATTGTAGAACATCTACATTACTTCTATGAGACTTACAGCTGAATAGTATTACCTAGGGACTTTGTCCTACAGCAGGAAATCTAACCAGCATAGGATAGTGTCCAATAAATGTTAGATGCTACTATAGTTATTATTATATTAGAAGTTTATAGAAAAGTATCTTTAAAAAAGAAATGTATCTGCCTCCTTGGTACATAATATCTCTATACAAAAAATCATGGCCTTGCCCAGCAGGTGAAGCTCAGTAATTGAGTGTTGACTTATGAACCAGGAGGTCATGGTTGAATTCCCAGTCAGGGCACATCCTCAGGTTGCAGGCTTGATCCCCAATAGGGAGTGTGCAGTTGGCAGTTGATCGATGATTCTCTCTACCATTGATGTTTTCAATCTCTCTCTCTCTCCCTCTTCCTTCCTCTCTGAAATCAATAAAAACATATTTTTAAAAGAGTCATGGTCTTATTTAAACCTAAGATTACACAACAATGAACTATAGTAGCAATATAAAAGATACTCTTCACATGATCTTAGCCAAAAGGCCGAGAAGCGATAATAAAAGATACTCTTTATTGAGCATTACTATGTATCAAGACACTGCTAGGCATTTAAATGTACCATTTTATTTAATCATCACAAAAGCATTATGTTGAAAATGTTTATACTATTATCTGCTGGGGTCCAACCCCAGCAGGTCCAGGGGTTCCCAAAGGTGTAGACGGAGTCGGCGAAGAAGGAATGACACGGAGACAGCGTTCAGTTGATCAGCAGCCTAGCCAGGATCTCCAGCCTAGTTCTGGTCTGGATCTCCAGAGAAGTTCTGCTGTTTATTGTCTTGTTACATCCGTATTTATACCAGTTGATCTTTCTCGGAAGGTGACCTTGGTTAAAACACACAGCGCTAAGGGGAGCAAACATATTAAGAACAGTATGCTATATACGCCAGGTCCCTTGAAACATATGCTGTGCAGATGTTTCTTTCCTGCAGCGACTGTGTCAAGCAGCAAGGATGGACCGGCTTCTGGCAATTATCTACATAATTTTATAAATGAGGATGTTGAAATAGAAAGAATATGTGACTTACTTGACCAAGTTCTCACAACTGGGACGTGACAAAGCTGGGAATTGAATGAATGATTAAAATCCTTTCTGACTGCCCTGGCCAGGTTTGCTCAGTAAATGGAAGATTGGCTTGTGGACTGAAGGGTCCCAGCTTTGATTCCAGTCAAAGCCACATACCTCAGTTGTGGGCTAGATAGACTATCTCTCTGTCTCTCTCCCTCCCTTCCACTCTCTCTAAAAATCAATGGAAAAATATCCTCAGGTGAGGATTAACACACACATCTTTCTGCCTAACTCCAAAGGCCATGTAATTAATCAATTGCTCTTTTGAATGTCTCATAAAATCTTCTCTAATTATGTCCCTTTAAGTCCAGAAAGAGAATTAGAGGACTGGAAGTGGGATTCCCATTTGACTACCACTTCTCCCCCAATTCTATTACCTTATCAACTCATGTATCTTCACTCTGCTTTGGAAAATTCAAACACGATCTGTTAATACTCATGTATCTAGGACCATGGAAAGATATAAGCATAAGGCATGGTTCCTTTCCTTAAAAAGTTCATAATCTAGTTGGAGAAATAAAGAAAACAAATGAAATAACTGAAAAAAATCATAGGTAATTGATTAAAAGTAAGTGTCTGATTCCATCGTGTTTTATCAAAGGCATGTGGGGCTTCAGCTACATAAGTCAGTAAAAAAGGAACATAGGCCAGCCATAGACTAAAGTTAGTGGAACTGAACTATCTGGAGGCCTTCATTCTAGGGGGTTAATTATCATCCCAGTGTGACATATCTAAAGACGTATACTTTCTAAATCCATGTGATCTATCTGGACTACAGTTAATAAGTAACCAAGGAGCCTCTCAATCTGGTGTTTAGGCTAGTAATAATTAAAAACAATGAAGTGCTAACAATCTGGTTCTTGATGATGAGTGATTATGGAGGACAACATCCAGCCCCCAGCAAGTAAGGATTGAAGGATAGGCAAAAATTAGGCAGAAGATCATGGTTCTAGCTAAATGGTCTAGAGTTCAAGAACAGTGACCAATCTCATCAAGGAAGTTGTAAGAATTGGGTAAACATTACAAGGATAAGAAGGAATGTGACAGTGACTTGGAGCATATGTGAATAGTGAGGGGTTTCACCTTAGGTACCATATGCTAGGTCTACTATCCAGTTTCCACTCACAGGACCAAAGAAAACTTAGAAATCCAAGGATAGGAGTTTCTGGAAACCAGATATAGCCAAAACAGGGTATTTATTTTGGGTGGTCAAAAACAATATAACTGAAAAAAAAAAATAGGACCAAAACAAAATGTCAAAGAGGAAAGGCAAGAACCCATGTAAAAAATGCATTGTCAAATGCCAAACCTAAAGGTTGAAACAGGAGTATCAATGAGAGAAAAAGTAGTATTTGGTAGCAGAGGAATCAGCAGTTGACTAAGATGTAATGCTGAGAATAGGTAGGGGCAAGTGTTCAGGGTTGCAGTTGTATATGGTGAAAGATTGAGCCTTTTGTTTATATGGTGCCAGTTGCGTGGTGAGGAGTTACAGTAGACCATGTGGCTTAAAGAATATCATTATTCCTGGATATATACATTTTACAGATTAGAGAGATGCACCTCATTCACTTAGTCTTTTAGCAAATATTTATTGAGGAATTACTTTGTGTCAATTATTCTTCTAGGCAATGGAAACACAGCAGTGAACATCACGGAAAAAAACCTGCCCTCATAGATTGTGCATTCTAGTGAAGACAAATTGTAGAGATAAATTGTTATTTACCCTGTGACATGTCATAGATTTGAAGAGTTAAGTAATTTTGGACATAAACCTTTATTTTCTTTTTCCAGTTTATTTTTCATCGATTATTGTAAACTACCAAGGCCATTGCTTCATCTTGCACATTCTTCTGTGGAATAGGGTTTGGAATTGATACCCTTCTAGACTTGAACAAATCTCTGCTTTCACTGTGACCTCCTCAAGGGACCTAGTAGAAAGTGAGATGCATTTCTTAGAAAGGCTTACTTATTGTTAACACTAGAGGCCCAGTGCCTGAAATTCTTGCATGGGTAGATGGGTAGGGTCTCTAGGCCTAGCCAGCGATCAGGGCCGAATAGGGCCTTCCAGCTGCCAGCCGGGGCCTCCCTTCCCAAGCTACCAGCTGCGGGCAGAGGCCTTCCTTCATTCTGCACTGCTCTCTGATGGTCAGCATATGTCATAGTGAGCTATAAAACTCCCAGTTTCCCAGTCGAACTCCCGAGGGTAAATTTGCATATTAGGCTTTTATATATAAACTAGAGTCCCGGTGCACAAAAATTTGTGCACTTGGGGGGGTCCCTCAGCCCGGCCTGTGCCCTCTTGCAGTCTAGGACCCCTCGGGGGATGTCCACCTGCTGGCTTAGGCCCACTCCTCAGGGGGATCGGGCCTAAGCTGGCAGTCAGACATCCCTCTGGGAGCCCGGAAGCCCTCGGGGGATGTTCACTTGCCAGTGGAGAGCAGGCCTAAGCTGCAGTCAGACATCGTTAGTGCTGCTGAGGCAGGAGAGGGGCCCACCCAAGCCCTGTGCTGGTAGCAGTCAGATATCCCTCTGGCAGCCTGGGAGCCCTCAGTGGATGTCCACTTGCCAGCAGGGAGCAGGCCTAACAGGAGAGGGTCCCACCACAGCGCTGTGCTGGCAGCTGGCAGCCTGGCTTGTGGCTGAGCAAAGCCCCCCTGTGGAAGCACACTGACCACCAGGGGACAGGTCCTGCAATGAGTGTCTCCCCCCTGGTGGTCAGTGTGTGTCATAGTGCCTGGCCTGCCCTCTCGTAGTCTGGGACCCCTCAGGAGATAACGACCTGCTGGCTTAGGCCTGCTCCCAGGTGGCAGAGGGCAGTCCCAATCCCTAGGTGCAGCCCCTAGTCGGGCTTAGAGCAGGGCCCCGTGGGGAGTCGGGGCACCTACCCCTGTCATGGACAGAGCAGAGCAGATTGGGAGATTGCAATGCCCCAGTTACACTCAGGGTATGGCCAATTGGGAAGTTGGGGCACTGCCACCAGTCACACTCAAGACTGGGTCGATGGGGAGGTTGCGGCGCCACCCCCTGTCATGCACAGAGCAGGACCATCAGGGGGGTTGGGGCTCTGTGCCCTGTCACACAGAGCAGGGCTGACCAGGAGGTTGTGATACCACACTCAGGGTAGGGCCAATTGGGGGGTTGGAGCGCCGCCCCCTGTCACACTCAAGGCAGGGTCGTTGGGGAGGTTGTCCCACCACCTGCTGTCACACACAGAGCAGGGTCCTTCAGGGGGTTGAGGCGCTACCCCTGTCACTCACAGAGTAGGGAAGATAGGGGA